>NC_140595.1:733532210-734004710 GCF_964204655.1 Triturus cristatus | reverse complement strand
GGGATTAAAGCAAAGGCATACTCAAATGGGAAAACTGGAGCAATACTGGCTTTTCTAGCTACCACATCCATAAATTACAACTGTATGGCAGCAACATGGATGTCAATCCACACCTTCAACAAACAATACTGAGCGAGCATATAGGCGAATAAAGAATCACAAGTGGAACAGAAGGTCTTCAAATACCTGGTTGCTAGTCCACACCCAAAACCAACCCAACCTCCCAAAGGGGGAAATACTGCTTTATAATCAATGCACAGCTTGTGAATCCAGAAAATATTTATGCTGCAAAATGAAAAGTTTGTTTTATCTGTAAGAGTATTTTTGCAGCATGAAGACTTTACTGGATTTACGTGCGGCCCTACCACCTCCCCAGGAAGAGAAGCAGATAAACAGGAGTAAAAAATAATAAGTAATCCTCACCAAGCCCTATAAGCATGGCCACCTAGAAAGGAATAAATAGAATTGGAAGATACCGATTTCACAAAGGGAATTCACAGGCATACATCTGACGTCAGAGAGGAAGGAGAAAACACCAAATAGTCAACAACATCTTAAGATGGAAAGAAAAACAATCATTGGCATAGCCAATAGGTCTCGCCTTTGGGATCTTATAAGTGTTTAGTTAGCCAGCACAATATCCTTGGTGCAACAACATCAACTGTTGCATGGCTAAACACTTATAAGGTCCCAAAGGCGAGACCTATTGGCTATGCCAATGCTTGTTGGTTCTGTTACAGTCTATTACATGATGACAACCAAGCCATGACCTTCTTGTGTTCCTTCATGCGTCACCTGTATGAAAGCACATTCTATCTCACAACCATCTGTAACTTTCATTGTCTACTGCAAAATCCCAAAAACACATGTTCTTCCCCTCATTCACTGGACCAACACCATTACCTATGAATTAACCCTTTCTGGTTAATCAAGGTCTCCTTTGTCCTCAGCCATGAATATCAGAATGCACTTTAAAACCTAAGTGTGAGTGGACTTTATTGCTGTCTGTGCGCCTAAGATGTACTATCGTCACCCCTGCCAGCCGAGACTAACTAACACACTAGATTGGAGCACCGTTGATAACAGTAACAGATGGCAACAAAACTTTACTATCTACAGTTATGAACTTAGTCACAGTTATCAACCTTAGCCAGTCACCTCCCATTAACAGTAACAAGCAGGCTGGCTTTAGTACAAACCAGAACATATTGAGGTTTCTCTGTCTCGTCTATAATAGAACTCATCACTATACTTTGCAATCAATCTTGAGCATCATCCCACGGGAGCCTCTTTTAAATAAATGAACTTCAATAATGATTGTTGCTTTGGTTTTAAATTAAAAATGAAAAAGGTTTGTAAAAATGCATCCAATGTAGGCTGGAGACGAAGAATAACAAACAGAAGCACGTCACACAAAGCACCATGCGCAAAGTATGCCCCGGATCGAAACAAAGAAAACGCTGCACTTGACCCACACATTCTTTAAAAGCTTGGGGAGTTGTAACATTCACTTGCCTGGGGGGAATCAAGGGGAAGAGAAAACGAGGTGCCGCCACCACCCTCACCTCTAACTCCACAGTCTGGCAGCCCCCAGCCCCTCTGTATCGATGTCTAAGCAGGGAAGAGACGCTGGGGAACGGTGGACGGAAGAATAGTTCCCTGTTCTTAAACTTAACCACTGCGAGGAAGAGCCGGCCAAAAGCCTGTGGTGCAGCATAAAGTATGGCCTTGAAGAGAGGAGCGTGACCGGACTGGAGCAGATCAACCATAGCAAAAGAGAATCCATTACAGTCAGGGAAGCAGGAGAGCGTGCCAATCCGGGTCCGATGAAAAGCCACCGCATGCAGTAAATAAAAATAAATGAAACAAATTACGGTCATGAAAGCGGGAGAGCGTGTCATCCCGGGTCCGATTGAAAGCCACCATACACATGAAATAAAAATAAATTTAAAAAATTACAGTCCGGGAAGCAGGATGGTGTGTCACACCGGGTCCCATGAAAAGCCACTGCACACACAAAATAAATAAAACAAGCCATCTTCACTTTTCAAGCACTCGCACTCGTGCTTGTGGTGGCATCAACCTTGCAGGAGCGAGCAGCGGCTCGCAGGGGATATCTGTTTGTAAATAACGTGGCCGTGCCGCTGCTCGCTCCCACAAGGTGGATGCCTCCACAAGCACGACTGCGAGTGCTTGAAAGGTGAAGAGCAATTTCTAAAGGCCCTCTCCTAGAGCAACGCATGTGTGCTGCCTAGGTGAGACCTAAAAAATACAAATCTGGATCCAACCACTAGATGGCACAAGAATCAAGGCAAAGCTTGTGAATACAGCAAAGTCTTCAAACTGCAAAACTACTCCTACAGGGTAATTTAACCTTTTCAGAAGAGGGGACTTGATAGTCCGGTATTCCCTGAAAGCGTACCTTTTTATAGGGAAAAAGAGCAGAACCCTTCAATGCTGTAATGGGTGAGGGAGCTTAATAAGTTTCTCTGTCATTGAGTCCCACAACAACCTGCCCATAAAAGGTCACCTACCACACACCTGCAAGAGACACACATACACAGTATGTGCCCCTGCACTTCAACCATGCAACAATAAAATATGCACATACAATGTGCGTATTAGTTATTCTGTCATTTTGATGAATTCCTTAGAGGAAGAAAGTCAGACTTACGAAAATATGCTGACAAAATGTTATTTTCAGAAAACGTTAAAATTGTGAAAATTCCTTTTTCTGCAAATATACAATGTTTTTCGTGGAAAAGGTAAATGTAGAAAAAAAACAGGATAGCATGTCAAAGAGATAAGAAGGGGAAAGGCATGGGCATACTGAACAGGAGTAGCGTAAAGGGGGTGGGAATACGGGGTTTGTGAAAAAGAAAAAACAAGAATAAAGCATGAGTGGAAGTAAGGGCATTGTAAAAATAAATGGTAGTTAAGCAGTAGGGGGTACATTAAAAAAGAGTACAGTGGAAGGAGAACTGAGGGGTGTGTAAAAAAAGGAATAAATCAGGAGATGGAGTGAGGGGTTTGTGAAAAAAACGTGTGTAAAGGGGCGTGGGAATGAGTGTCCCCTAAAGTGAAGGGGAGTAAAGCAAGAGGGGGGTAAGGGGTTTGTTAAAAGGGAATAAAGAGTAAAGTGGAATGAGGAGCTTAAAAAACGATGGGAGTGAAGTGGGAAGAGGAGTAAAATGGCAAGAGAGGAAGGGTTCTGAAAAATAAATGGAGCAAAGTAAGGGATTTGTAAAAAGTGGGAGTAAGGCTGGAGGGGTGAGGGTTTTAAAAAGAGAGTAAAGCAGAAGTGGGAGTAAAGGGTTTTCATGCAAACTGGAAGTAAAGCAGGAGGGAAAGTAATGGGCTTGATAAAAACAGGTAAAGCAGGAGCTAGAGGTTTATAAACAGAAAATCAAGCTGGAGGGGGAGTAAGGGCTTTGGTAAAAGAGAGTAAAGCAGGAAGGGGAGGAAGGGGGATGTAAAAAGGCAGTATATTGGGAGGAGTAAGGGGTTTGAAAAATGAATAAAGTTGTTGAGGGAACAAGGAGTTTACAAAAACCGGAGTAAAATCAGAGGGGAATATAACAAAAGGTATTGAAATAAGGGAAAATGGTCTTGATGAAAACGTAAGGGGGTAAGGACGTAACCCCCTTAAAAGCAAGAACAAGTAAATCAAACATGAAGAATTGGAAGCGTCTTTAAAAACGGCTTTCAGTAGGTTGGTTTCCTCACCCTCGTGAAAGCCATTCTAAAAGAAAACATTGTCTTCAATGAAGCTGTACATTGTAGGTGCGTTTACTGAAGAAATACCAGTTAGAAACTACACAGGTACACAGCTAACAGTGCAATCTCACTGGGGATTAGCAGTTAAACAGAGTGCATTTTTACTGTTCATTGCAGCATAGTGGTCACCCAAGCATACATCTCAGGTGAGACTGTAGTAAAATCTGTAATATTAGATTATATCAAAAACTTTTACACAGCACTGCTGGTAAAATGTTCTTGTGGTGGGGTACAAAACACAGCAAAACCAAAGGAAATGATGGACAGAGTGTTGAACATTGCAAGCACTCACCCCCAGTCAACTGATCTGGGTTTAATCCATCACCGTTCTTTAGCCCACTCTGCCACCCCAGTTCAGGCATGGCCATATGCAAATCAGTCTGACCCTGTGCCTCATAGGAACAGTCCAGCCCGAACTGCCAAGCCATGTCTTCCCTGGACCGGAAACAAGCTTCCTAGGACCGGTTTCTGGCATTTCAGCCATCTGCAGCCAGGCTTGCTTGAATCAAGTGGCAAACTGAGCAAAGGCCTCACGTCTGAACATACTCTGCCAACTTATGGCGAACAAAGCAAAACCAAAGGAAATGATGGACGGAGTGTTGAACACTGCAAGCACTCACCCCCAGTGAACTGATCTGGGTTTAATCCATCACCGTTCTTTAGCTCACTCTGCCACCCAAGTTCAGACATGGCCATATGCAAATCAGTCTGACCCTGTGCCTCATGGGAACAGTCCAGCCCGAACTGCCAAGCCATGTCTTCCCTGGACCGGAAACAAGCTTCCTAGGACCGGTTTCTGGCATTTCAGCCGTCTTCAGCCAGGCTTGTTTGAAACCAGTGGCAAAGTGAGCAAGGGACTCACGTCTGAGCATACCCTGCCAACTTATGGCGTACAAAGCAAAACCAAAGGAAATGATGGACGGAGTGTTGAACATTGCAAGCACTCACCCCCAGTCAACTGATCTGGGTTTAATCCATCACCGTTCTTTAGCCCACTCTGCCACCCCAGTTCAGACATGGCCATATGCAAATCAGTCTGACCCTGTGCCTCATGGGAACAGTCCAGCCCAAACTGCCAAGCCATGTCTTCCCTGGACCGGAAACAAGCTTCCTAGGACCGGTTTCTGGTACAAAACACGTCTTCTAAATTGCACTGAAAGGGTGAGCCAATTATTTGTAGGAGTTGGTGGGAGGGGGTGTTTAAAAATGGCAATAGTTTTAGAGAAACTAGTCAACCAATGTCTCACTGCTCCGACACTGGCACCCCTCAAGAAGGCAGACAGCAAGCAACACTCCAAGAAAGCTAGCTTGTTCACTCCCGCCCTCCATGAGTCTAGACGCACCTGCAGACGACCAGAGAAGAAATGGAGGAACAACAAAATCTCGGAAACCAACACAATCTTCAAAAATGCAATAATCGCACATCACCTCCTCCTCATAACCACAACGAAACTGGCCCTCCAGGACAGAAAAAACACCAATGCACACAACAACAAAGAACTCTTAGCCATTGTTAAGGAGTTTGCCAGGCCAAACAGCAAGACTACGGACTTTCCACCCTCTCAAGACCTCTGCAACAAACTCTGCGCCTTCTTTCACCACAAGATCAGGTAGATCTACGACAGCTTCAACACCCAAGAGCCTCCAACCAAGCCCGACACCACCACCCCAAGCCGCGCCATACCCCAACAGATCCTGCTCAACTGGACCCCGCTCACCACAGACGACACTCTCAAGACCATGAAGAGCATCCACTCCAAAACTCCTGCGGACCCATGCCCTCACCACCTCTTCCATAGATCAGCCACCGCCATCACCCCGTAGCTTTGCAACACCATCAACTGCTTCATCAAGACCACCACCTTCCTCGATGACTGGAAACACGCGAGATCCTCCCTCTGCTAAAGAAACCATAAGCCAACCAGACAAACATCAAGAACTTCAGACCTATCTTCCTGCTCCCCTTCCCTGCCATGGTCATCGAGAAGGCCATCAATGCCCAACTCTCCAAGTTCATAGAAGCAAACCACTTTCAGGACATTTCTCAAACCTGCTTTTGAAGAAACCACAGCACCAAGACCGCACTTTTGGCTGCCACCAACGACATTGTTCACTCCTCAACTGGGGCAAAACCACAGCCCTCATCCTTCTGGATCTCTCGGCCGCCTCTGACACCATCTCCCTCTGCACCCTAATCGCGAGACTCCACGGTGCCGGCATCCACGATAAGTCCCTGGACTGAATCCACTCCTTCCTCACCGGTCGAACACAGCAAGTCAGACTACCTCCGTTCTTCTCCAAACCCACGGAGATTACCTGCGGAGTACCCCAGCGCTCCTCCCTGAGCCCCTCCCTCTTCAGTGTCTACACGGCCCCTCTTGCAGACATCGTCAGTAACTATGGACTCAACATCGTCTCCTACGGCGATGACACCCAACTGATCCTCTACCTCACCAATGAACCCACAACCACCAGAAACAAATTCCAACTGTATGAAAAATAGCTGCCTCGAACTCAACTCGGACAAGACAGAAGTTCTCATCCTGAGACCCACCACCTCAGCTTGGGACAACTCCTGGGGCCCTCCGCTTTGGGAACCCCTCCCATCCCCAACGGACCACCACGAAATCTTGGCATCATACTGGACTCCTCGCTCACAAGGAACCATCAGATCAACGCCGTATCTTCATCATGTTTCCACACGCTTTACCTGCTCCAAAAGACATTCAGATGGATCCCTACCGAATCCAGAAAAACAGTCACCCACGCACTCCTCAGCAGCAGATTCAACAACAGCAACACACTCTATGCTGGTGTTACCCTGAAACCCTTCAGGAAACTACAGAACGTTCACAATGCCGCAGCCACACTGGTCCTTGACATCCCCTGCTGCAGCCAAATCACAGAACACCTCGGAGAACTCCACTGGCTCCCAGTCAACCAAAGAATCACTTTCAAGCTCCTCACGCACGCCTACAAAGCCCTCCATGACACAGGAACAGCATACCTGAACCACAGCCTCTCACTCCACGTACCCACTAGACACTTCTGATTGGCCCATCTGGCCCTGGCCTCTGTCTCTCGGATCCACAAGACTAGAACCGGAGGAAGATCCTTCTGATACCTCACTGCCAAGACCTGGAACACCCTGCCTCTCCACCTCAGAAAATCCCTGTCGCTGACCCAATTCAGGAAGGATCTCAAGAATTGGCTCTTTGATTGAACCCCAGTGCTCAGATGGATCAGCAACCCCCTCTGCCCCCAGCGCCTTGAGACCCTCACGAGTGAGTAGTCGCGCATTACAAACTTCCGTTGATTGATTGCGTGACTGAGCCCCTCAGCAATCACCAGCTCTTTGACGCCAAGCAGTCCTAATTCAAGCCCAACCACAACACAGAAATAGCACAGACGCAGCATGATATTTGACTAAGGAGACATGGCAGTCCTCATTCTCTTAGACCTCTCCGCAGCAATTGACATGGTCTCACACCCACTTCTCATTGGGTGCCTGCATGAGATTGACATTCAAGGACCCGATCTCCACTGGATTTGCTCCTGCTTGATGGGTAGAACACAAGTTATCATCCTGGCTCCTTACTCCGCGGAAACCCACAAACCCATCAGCAGAGTTCCTCAAGACTCATCACTCACACCCTCATCAAAGCATACATGAGCTCTCTTTCCAACGTCTCTGCATATATAACATCAGCATCCTCTCCTATGCAGACAACATGCAACCTATACTCTCCCTCTCACACTAGACCCCTAACACAAGCAACAAGTTAACTGTCTGCATGACCGAAGTCGCTAACTCAATGAAAGCCAACTGTCTCAAGCTTAACACTGACAAGACAGAAGTAGTAACCTTTGGAAAGAACACCTCACTATGGGACTCCAATTGATGATCAGCTGAACTTGGACCTGTACCCAAACCCAAAACCCATGCCAGGAACCTCAAAATAATCATCGACTGCAAACTGGACATAACCGCACAAGCCAATCCCATCACTGCACCCGACTTTCACACCCTGAAGATGCCAGAAATATCTTCAAATGGCTCCCAAGCAACACTAGAAAAACTGTCACTCATGCCCTAGTCACAAGCAAGTTGGATTAAGGGAACACCCTCTATATCAGGATCATCCAGCAACCCCCTAGAAGACTACAAACATATCTGTGGCACTAGTGTGTGAATGGGTCATAAAGCGCTTGGTGCCTTGACGTGGCTCTATGGCTCCTCTTCAGTGGTCTTGGTTTCAATATTCAAATACTTTGATAAGTGTTTGTGCTTTGAAGCTAGCATTTCTGGAGGTGCTAAAACCAAGAAGCCTAAGTGATGGATTACGTTCCAAAAATGTGTACAAGATTTATATCTGTGGCAGTAAGGATACTCCATCGCGTTCTATCTCCTGCTCCCTCCCTCCCCATGGGGAAGACTATTCCATCTCTAGTATTGTTGCACCCCTCCCATGTCCAGGCTGAGTAAGGGCCATCGGCGGCTGAACTCTGTCTGCCCACCTAATTTAGATGTGCAGGCAGACAGATCTGTTTTCACCGCCTGTCACCACTTTGAAAACCATGGTGAGTTATTTTCATGTTTTACTGTTTCAAATTTTTCGTTTGCCCAAAAAATTATCTCATCCTTATACATAAAATAATACAATTTTCTAAAAAGTTGAACATTAAAATATTTTAACAAAATTCATATTTATTACATGTATTCTTATACACTGAAAATTAAAATGTATTTATAAATTTTTTTTGTTATTAAACACGTTTTCAAATAATATGTTTTTTATGAAAACATTGTTTCACTTATGAAAAAAAATATTAATAAATACTTCAATCTCCCAACCCTTATCCCCTATAAACCCAACATCCCGCTACTAAAAAAATATTTCTAAAATTGAAAACAAACATTGATCTTTTAAATGTTGGGTGGCTTGTGAGGGGAATAGCCATTTCAGCGTGGTTCTTACCACGCGTTGCAATTACATCGCATGCTTTACAACGCATGCGATGTTACAACGCGTGGTAAAAATCACGCATACCATTACATCGCATGCGCTTTTACAACGCATGCGATGTAATGGCTATCCATGTCGTTGTGAGGAAACTGAGGCTGTTTCCTCACAACGACGTGGACCTCTGACGACACAGGAAGCAGGAACCGGGAGCAGAGACGGCGACGCTGGAACCACGAGAAAGAGGTAAGGCTGATTGTGCTTAGGGTGGGGGTAGTGGTTAAGGGTAGTGTAGTGTAGGGGTGGGAGTAGTGTGGGTAGTGTAGTAGTGTTTTAGGGTTTAGGGAAGTGTAGGGGTGGGAGTAGTATGGGTAGTGTTGTAGTGTTTTAGGGTTTAGGGTAGTATAAGGGTGGGAGTAGTGTGGGTAGTGTTGTTTTGTAGTAGTGTTTTAGGGTTTAGGGTAGTGTATGGGTGGGAGTAGTGTGGGTAGTGTAGTAGTGTTTTAGGGTTAGGGGTAGTGTAGGGGTGGGAGTAGTGTGTTGTGTAGGTGTAGGGGTAGGGATGTCAATTACCTTGCATACTTTTACCACGAGTATAGCTTTACCATGCATGCCTTTGCGTTGTAATGGCATGCGTGGTAAAGGCATACTCGTGGTAAAAATATGCAATCTAATGGCATGCGATGTCATTGACATCGCGTAAAATACCCGCGTTGTAATGGCACGCGTGGTATTAGTATGCAATGTAATGACATACATCCCACTGGGGGAACAGCCATTTCAACGCGGTTTTTACCACGCGTTGCAATTACATCGCATGCGTTACAACGCATGCAATGTTACAACGCGTGGTAAAAACCACGCATACCATTACATCGCATGCGCTTTTACAACGCATGCGATGTAATGGCTATCCACGTCATTGTGAGGAAACTCAGGCTTTTTCCTCACAACGACGTGGACCTCTGACGACGCAGGAAGCAGGAACCGGGAGCAGAGACGGCGACGCTGGAACCACGAGGAAAGAGGTAAGGCTGATTGTGCTTAGGGTGGGGGTAGAGGTTTAGGGTAGTGTAGTGTAAGGGTGGGAGTAGTGTGGGTAGTGTAGTAGTGTTTTAGGGTTTAGGGTAGTGTAGGGGTGGGAGCAGTATGGGTAGTGTTGTAGTGTTTTAGGGTTTAGGGTAGTGTAAGGGTGGGAGTAGTGTGGGTAGTGTTGTAGTGTAGTAGTGGTTTAGGGTTTAGGGTAGTATAGGGGTGGTTGTAGGTTGGCTAGTGTAGTAATGTTTTAGGGTTTAGGGTAGTGTAGGGTGGGAGTAGTGTGGGTAGTGTAGTAGTGTTTTAGTGTTTAGGGTAGTGTAGTGGTGGGAGTTGTGTGGGTAGTGTAGTAGTGTTTTAGGGTTAGGGGTAGTGTAGGGGTGGGAGTAGTGTGGGTAGTGTTGTAGTGTAGTAGTGTTTTAGGGTAGTGTAGGGGTGGGAGTAGTGTGGGTAGTGTTGTAGTGTAGTAGTGTTTTAGGGTTTAGGGTAGTGTAGGGGTGGGAGTAGTGTGTGTAGTGTAGTAGTGTTTTTGGGTTAGGGGTAGTGTAGGGGTGGGAGTAGTGTATTGTGTAGGTGTAGGGTTAGGGTAGTCACTTACCTTGCATACTTTTATCACGAGTATAGCTTTACCACGCATGCCTTTGCGTTGTAATGGCATGCGTGGTAAAGGCATACTCGTGGTAAAAATATGCGATGTAATGGCATGCAATGTCATTGACATTGCGTAGTAATACCCGCGTTGTAATGGCATGCGTGGTATTAGTATGCGATGTAATGACATACATTCGGCTTGGGATGTCAATGACAATTCATATTTATTACATGTAGTCTTATACACTGAAAATTAAAATGTATTTATATATTTATTTATGTTATTAAACACGTTTTCAAATAATATTTTTTTATGAAAACATTGTTTCACTTATGAGTAAAAATATTAATAGATACTTTAATCTCCCCACCCTTATCCCCTATAAACCCAACATCCCGCTACTAAAAAAATATTTCTAAAATTGAAAACAAACATTGATCTTTTTTTTTGAGTTTAGAAAGCTTTATTAAATATCATAAGCCAAGTAAAACATCATTACAGAGGAAATCAAAGGCAATGTAATAGAACAATAGAATACATGTGAGATCATACAATATTAACAAATGCCAATAGAGAAATAGGGAATATACTTAGGGGAAAAGCATTTTTAAAGATTTTGATTGGTGGGGAGGGAGGGTAGAGGAGAAAGGAGAAGAGAAAGAAGGGAAAAGAAAGGGGAAAGGCAAGCATTGTACAGGGTAAACATCATGTAACTATCGTAAGCTAAAAAAATGCATATATAAAATAGATGAAGCTGTATGTTGAACATGAACAAAAAAAGAAATAAAAACAAACTATTCAATGGACAATCTGAGAGAGAAAGTTAGTTAATGGCAACCATAACAAATCTTTTTTGATCAAAAGAGGTACAGTGGTGGCAAAAGCACGATCCAGCCGATGGTGGTGGCATAATAGGTTCCACCAAGCATTGTACGAAATCTTTGAAGTATCTTTCCAATTGGTCGTAATTATCTGTAGAGAAATGGCTATATACAAATCTATAAATTTACGTACATTACTAGAAACATTCCATATAGGAGCCAAACCACCCAGGAAGATATGAACAATCTCAAAAGTGTGGTCAGTAGCTAATATTTCGTTTAATTTAGACCAAATACGGGACCAAAAGGATTTAACCAACGGGCAATGAAAAAACATGTGAAAAAAGTCACTATTGGCCGAAGGGCAAGACCAACATTCTTTAGAGTCAATTAATTTGAAACGATATAAATCCGAAGGGGTAAAAAAGAGTTTGTTATAAAAAAAAAGTACAAAGTCTGTGTGGTGCTGGCAGAACGTGAAGCAGTGTGCAACTTTGACCACAAGGAATTCCAAACCTGAGGGGGAAATTCATGAGCTAGATCCGTTTCCCAGGAAAGTTCAAGTTTAGACTTGGTTCTTTCAACAAGAGAACATGAAAGTAGTTTGTAGATAGCAGCAGCTTTAAGAGGAATAGAGAAGTCTGGCAAAGGGAAAGTGGTTGAATCAGTAGTAGAGAGGGAAGCACTATGAGAGATAAAGAGATCTAAAGAAGTTTTAAGCAAGGGGTACTGAGAGGAGTGTGCATTGGAAAGATGAAAGAAGGCACAAATGTCAGAGAAATCGCGCAGAGTATTATTGCTAAGTAAGGGACCGTAAGTAATAATGCCTTTATCAATCCACTCTTTCCAAAAAAGTGCTCTGCGGTTGATCTTTACGGATTTGTTATACCAAATTGGGATTGAGGAATGAAACTCCAACTGCGAGAGGGAAGAACGAAAAACAGAAAGAGCAAGTGCTTTAGAGTGCCTGAAAATAGGAGTGAGAAAACGTTGCGGAGGAAGAGTTAATCGGGTAGCCGTAACAAACGAAAAGGGCGAAAGCTGCGCAAGTTCTAGAGCGCTCCAGGCTGTTAGAGGAGGGTCAGACAAATCAGATAGGAAAGGCCAGATTTGTTTCAAAGTAAAGGCCGAGTGAAATCGAATAAGGTTGGGGAAGTTAACTCCACCTAAATCCTTGGGCTGCTGAAGACGGGAGAGAGAAATCCTCGCCTTACGTTTATTCCATAAAAATGTTGTAAAAATACAGTTGATTGTTTTAAAAAAATTAAGTGGAAGGGAGATTGGAAGCATTGAAAGGTAGAAATTGACAATAGGAAGAAGCATCATTTTAATATTGGCTAGCCTCCCCCACCAGGATAAAAAAAGGGGGGACCAGCTATCTATTAGGGAGGAGAGCTTTTTAATTATATCCTTCTGATTATGTTTAACAGTTTCTCTAATGGTGTTAGCGTAAAGAATTCCTAAACATTTAACATTACCAGAGTTCCATTCAAAGCCTGAACCCTGGAACATATAAGGAAGGCAAAATTTGTTAAGTGGTAAAACCTCAGATATATCTATATTGAGTTTATAACCAGAAACCGAAGAATATTCCTGTAACAAGGAAAAGAGTGGACGGATTAGAAATGTAAAGCAAAATATCATCAGCATAGGCCGTAAACTTAATATCAATGTTCTGAAATATGAAACCAGTATACGATGAAGAGCGTCGAATTTTTTCCAAGAAGGGTTCTAACACAAGAATAAAAAGAAGAGGAGAAAGAGGACAACCTTGTCTTGTACCTCGATGCAGAGAAAAGTAAGGGGATTGAGACCCATTAACCTAACCCAAATAGAAGTAGAGGGAGCAGAATATAACAATTTAACATAATGAATAATAGGAGGGCTAAAGCCATGCCACCTCAACGCACCAAACATATAATCCCAGCAGACTCTATCGAACGCTTTCTCAGCATCCAGTGTAATGGCTGCAATTGGGGAGTCCATCTTTGAGGCCAAGTGAATAATGTTGAGGAAAGTTCTCAAATTGTCAGTAATGGATCTACCTTTAACAAACCCGGATTGATAAATATTGGTGAGGTCAGGAATAACTTTATTAATGCGAGAGGCCAAAACTTTAGCATAAATTTTACAGTCAGTATTAATTAAAGAAATAGGTCGATAAGTTTTGCAAAGGGAAGGATCTTTATCTTTTTTAGGGATTAAGCATAACATAGCCTGTGTGAAAGAACCTTGGGACTCTCCCTGAGCAACAAAGGAGTTAATCAAAGAAAATAAATGTGGCAACAGGATATTCTTAAAGTGGAGATAAAAACGAACCGTAAAACCATCTGGGCCCGGAGTTTTATCTTTGGGAAGAAGAGTAATAGCATTAAGTAATTCTTTCTCCGAGATAGGAACGTCCAGGGAAGAGAGATCCAAAGAACTATCCAAGGACCTAGGGAGAGACTGAAAAAAGGAGTCAATTTGAATGGGCGAGGGAACTGATTCAGGCGTCTAAAGTGAGGAATAATATTGAACAAAACAATCGAGAATTTTATCGTCAGTATACTGAGGGTTCCCATGTGAGTCAGTAATAGTTATTATTTTAGACTTTTGTTTTTTAATTTTAAGGTAAGTAGCGAGAGACTTGCCAGCCTTATTGCGTCCCCATACATTTTGGAATGAAAATTGAGAAGGTTATTACACGCAGAGTCCCAGAATGTTTGTTGTATTGCATTTTTGCCTTGATGAGGGAAGAGAGTGATTCTGAGGAATTATTGGTAAAGTAGAGATGCTCTAGGTCTTTGATTTGCTTAAGAATTTGAGTCGACTTTGACGAAGCTGTTTTCCTTTTCCGCGAAACAAAAGCAATAATAAAACCTCTAGCAGCAGCCTTGAAGGAATCCCAAATAGAGTGAAAATGAGAAGTAGAATGGAGATTATTTACAAAAAAATCCTTTGCAAAGAGTGTAAATTGCTCAACGAACTGTGAATCTAGGAGGAGCGAATTATTGAAGCGCCAACGCCTGGAGATGGGAGTAGATGAGGGAAAGTCCAAATCAGTAATAACCGGAGCTTGGTCAGATATAAGAATTGAGCCTATTTCTGAGTTGGTCATAAATTGGAGTAAATGCTGCGTGAGAAAAATATAATCTATACGGGAATGTGAAGAATGCACTGGAGAGAAAAAGGAAAATTCTAAAGTGTCGGGATGGGAAAGTCTCCATGAGTCTATAAGACCTCTAGAAGAGATAGCCTTAAAAAAAGGACTTTTGCATCTTATTGGGGACATATCTGGTGTGAGATTTACGATCCAAAAAGGGGTCCATGAGTTGGTTACAGTCTCCACCCACCATCAAATTATCACTTGCATGAGAGGAAAGAAGCTTAGAAAAAATCCCTCCAAAAAGATACATCTACACCGTTAGGACCATAAACATTGCAGAAAGAAAATTGTGTATTATTAACAGTAACATCTAAAAATAGCCACCTACCACAAGCGTCATGGAGTTCATTGTGCAACTGAACAGTTAATGACTTATGAAACAAAATAAGAACACCATTTTTACTATTTACTGCTGGAGAACAGAACGCCTCCCCAACCCATTGTCTACGTAGTGAAGACAAATCTTGAGAGTTAAGGTGGGTTTCTTGTAACAGCGCAATATGACATTTCAACCTTGCTAAGTGAGATAAGACACGTTGTTTTTGACAGGGTTACGAACACCTTTAACATTCCAGGAAATAACACGAAGACCGTTCATCTCTGGAAATAAAGTAAAAATAAGCAGAAAGGAGTATGGAATTTAAGACAGAGTAGAGAGTGAAAAGCAAGCTGAAAAGGGAAGTTGAGAGAATGTGACACTGAATAGAAAGCAGGAAACAGAGAAATTAAAGCAGGTGACCACCACATAAAACGTGATAAAGATATAAAGGAAGATAAAAACAAAGAAGTACCAGGTTCGGAAATAGAAGAAAAATAAAATGTGGAGTGAATCAGATAGTGAAGATGTTGCCAAAAAAATAGAGATAATAAGGGTAACAAGAAGTGAGGGAAGGGAGGACAGGCAACAAAAAAGGGGGAGAAGCAAAGAGGAAAAAGGGAAAAATAGAGAAAAGAGAATAAGATAGAACAAATACTGTACATGTTGCCAAAAAAGTAGAAAAAAAAGGAGTAAAAAGAGAAGGGGAAAAGGATGAAGGATAAGAAAGAGGAAAGGAAAGGGAAAGGAAAAGGGAAAAACAAAAGTAGAAAGGAGAATAAGAGGGAACCAAGTCCCCCAAAAAGTACCAGAAAAAAGATGGCAAAAAGCCAAGAGGCTTTAACCATATTACACATCCAAACGAAAAACATTAATGTGGGAGAGGGGCAACGCAGAGCAAGACAGCCGAACTCGGAAGATTCAACAAGAAAGAGCAAGCCATCGTGAACAAAAATAAAAGAAAAAGGACAAACCATGGAATGAAGTATTTAACAAAGGCAACAAAATAGGACCAGTAAAGGAACTTACCAACCAGTTAGGGAGAGGAAAACAGCAGCAGGGTAAGACACACATTATATACCACAGAGCAACACGAATGGTAACCTTGACAACGACACCAAAAGGGGAAGATCTGCAAGGAGAAAAAAAAAAGGAATGAACACAAGACATGTAAGAACTAACCTATACAGTTTAAAGTCGGGTAAACAAGATACAGAATGTTAAACAGTAGCAAGAAAAAAAAACAATTAGGGTTTGCTCAGTTCCATGAGTTCTCCTTTGTGAGTATGAATAAACTTCTTCAAGTCTGCAGGGTCTTCAAAACTGTAAGATCTATCTTTATAAGTCACCTTGAAAAAACAGGGGTGGATCAAACCATAACGTGCATTCATGGCTCTCAACGCAGGACGGAGGTCCAAAAATTCCTTTCGACGAGAAGCAGTGGGCTTGGAAACATCCTGAGTGAAGAAAACTTTGTGGCCAGACCAGATCATTTGCTTATGTTGCTTGGCTGTTTGAAGAATCGTCATAAGGTCTGAGTAAAGAATAAAATAGGCGATGATTCCCCGAGGTTTAGATGTAGTAGAGGTGTTCCGTGGCCCCAGACGATGCACGCGCTGTATGTTAAAGTCTGAAGATTTCGGGAGGCCAAAAATTGGAAGAACTTGAGTTTTCAGAAAGTGGATCATATCCGCCCCTTCAGAACCCTCCGGAACACCATAAATGCGGAGATTGTTGCGCCTATTGCGATTTTCTAAATCTTCTGTGACTCTTTTGAGCTGGCTGATCTCCTTAGTGAGTGTGTCAACTCTTGCGACTACATCCTGCGCATCACTAATCTTCTGCTCAACATCAGAAAGTCTTGTGTCTAGACTGGACCATTTATCGTCTAGCCTCTGAAGAGTAGTAACAGTGTCTGTCATGAAAGGACGGATAAGGCGTAATTCCTCCATGGTGTCTTCAAGAGTAAGAGGCAATGGAGACTTACTAGGGGAAGGTGGGCCTTTCTTGGACCGCTTGACAGACGAAGAATTAGAGTCTTTACGACCCCTTGAGGAGCCTGCCTGAGGTTTACCTGAGTGCGCAGTCTCCATATTGAAGAAGGTGCAGCAGAAGACAACAGAGGATAAATGGCGAAGCCACAGTAATAAGTGTAAGTATGGCGCAGAGATTTGAAGGTTTCAGCGTAACACAACAGTGTACGTCATGGAAATTTAAGGCGCTTAGATATCACAGGGAAGCAGTGAATTGTTGAAAAAAGTGGACGTCAGCACCAGCCGCACCAGAATAGAGAAGACCATCCGTCCCGAAGATTCTGCACCACACGAACAGAGCACCTCACAAAACAGACAGCACGACTCGCCGCGCAAATTTCAAATAAAGGGTATTTGACAATGTTCAATGAGAGTGCTCAAAGTCGTTAATCACATGTTTGAGAAAAAAAAAAAGAAAAAAAAAAATGCCAGAACACTGCATCCTCCATTGTCAGACAAAGAGGTCGAAGGAAAAGAGAAAAAAAAAGCAGCCTGCAGTAAAAATCTCCTCAGAAAGAACTGCACTGGGCATATTCAGACAGGCTTCAGGAATCCCACTGCTCGAGCAAAACCCGATATACAGATACATCAAAACTGGAGGAAGTACCTGTTGGGCTTGAGGCACCATGCCAAGAAGAGAAATGTCCAAGAAGCAGTTGGGCAAGGAGTGCAGCTCAATGCGCCCGTATTCCTCGCGCCGCCGCCATCTTAGGTGACACGTCTGAGGAGACACGAGCGTAACGGTAAAAAGAGATGAAAACGCACTCCACTGGCGCCACGAAACATTCTTCGTGATCCTACTGCATTCCGTCACCGATAGCCGCCGAAAGAACCGGCTGACACAAGCTCCGAACGTCAGGGCACAAACATTGTATCGGAGACGCTCCGGAGCTTCAGAAGAATGCGGCCATCTTGATTGCGTGCAAGCCACGCCCCCCTCCAAACATTGATCTTTTAAATGTTGGGTGGCTTGTAAAACCCTAACTTCAGATTCAACTGAGCAGTGTACTGTATGTGATCGAACGGCCTGATCTAATTCACACTGTAAAAACGACATTTCCTCATGCCGCAGCTTATTAACCTGAACCTTAAATGAAATTGATTCACCCCTAAAAAAATGCTTTGCAGGTGCATCATACAGTGACAGTTGAAGCTGTCCCTCAGTTTCTCCTCAAAAGGTCTTCTAACTCAACGCGCAATCGTGATACCCAGCGTTTTTCTGCGAGTAGTGATTTATCAAGCTGCCAACGTGGATCTGATGTCCTCTTGGTGTGCTCTATCACCTCGAGGAAGGGAGCCGGATTGTCCGAAAAAGGATTTGCCGAGATCCCAGAATTGCCTCTGGTGCATTTGCGAGATACCAGAAACAATCAATGTGTGATGCTGAGTTGAACCGCTTGGAATAGCAAGTGTACTCCAGCCTGTGTGGAAAGTCCATGCGCTAAGGACCGATTAAGGCAAAATTCATATACAATTAAGCTAAAAAAAATAGGCGGCTTTAGGCCAATTTTGAAGCTTGTTCTTCCAAGAGCAGACTAGCTGTACCTCTGGTGCAATATTAAACTGCCCCCAATGATCACTAGGGGGCATATTATCAAGACAGGCGATAAAATGTCCTTCACATCTAACATGGGCTTCAATTGGAATTCCATAGAGCATATTATCAAGCCCATTATCACCCTTTTAGCGGCAGTTTTTCTGCCGCTAAAGCGGCGATAATTTAATTGCCTGTCTTGATAATATGGTCCATAAATACTATTGAGGTTACCCATAACAACTTTTATACAGCTAGGGCTCATACTGAGGGAACTAAGGGGCATATTAACAAGGACTGCGTTAAAACTATCGCCGGTTTAGCTGCAGAAAACTGCCGCTAAAGCAGCGATAATGGGCTTGATAATATGCCCGTGAGAATTCCAATAGAAGCCCATGTTAACACCAGAACATGGACTTCTATTGGAATTCTCTGCGGCATATTATCAAGCCCATTATCGCCGCTGTAGCGGCAGTTTTCTGCCGCTAAACCGGCGATAATTTATAACGCCATCCTTGATAATAGGCCCCTAATTCCTTCAAGCTACTTCCTTGACCCCCTTGCTGAACTAGAGAGGGTTGCTCTGGTGATGTTCCCACTATCCACCAAATGCCTTGACCGCTCCTCTCTTCAACAAAATTTTTAGACCTTGCTCTTGTTAGCCTGCCTACCTGACTTTTGATCTTTAGATTGAGCCACCAACCCCCTTCTGCTCCCTCATCCTTAGAGCCCCTCCCGCCTTGGGTTCCCAAATGGAGCACCCACCCACAACCCTGACCAAAGGCCCCTCCATGCCACCCCCCACCCTTCCCAAACCCCCTGAGTGCCTTGACATTGCACTCAAGAGACTGCCACAGCGGTAGCTTAGGCATAGCAGTCTGTATTGTGCAGTGTGCAATTAACGTTAAAAAAAAAGGAATATGATTCTAACAAAAAAGGACACATTATAGCATTACATCATTGCGTCAAAAGCCTCAAAATAGCACCCATTTGCGTCCCTCCTTTAAGACTTTTGCAAGGATGCTAGAAAATCCTTCACTTGCTCGACCGTATGAAAAATGTGTGATTGACCCTTATACGACACTTTTAGTTTAGACTGTTGTATGATACCCGCGTGGGGCCCACACTTCTGAAAACAGTCAGTCAAAGAATTTAACTCCTTGCGTCATTGTGGTGCCATCACTGATATGTCCGAATACATTTTAAAGGAGTATTTGTCCCCCATGTTTCTCTCGAATGGTGCTACCTAAGAAACCTTCTTTGACCCGGAAGTGTCCAAAGTTAACAAGTATTATAGAGATATTTAGGATTGGGATTTGAGAAGGGCAATGCGGGGACACGGTGTGTGCGAGTAATGGTGAGATCCACATTGCATGCCACTGTGTCAGAATCCACATCCTTGTGTATTAGTTCAGTAATCAACACGACTACAGTCTTGCTGTTTTCCTGGCCTTCCAGTATCCCAGTGCAGTGAAGATTAGATCTCTGTGATCTGTTTTCTGTATCATCCAATTTCATTTGTAGAGTCACCAGTTCTGAGTAAAGCATGGAGATTATGCACTCCTGTCTATGCTTAGAATCTTCCAAGTCTAATACTCTTTGCTCCACCTCAGCTACTCTTGTTGTCAAAAGTTGCATGTTAGTATTAATCATGCTTGGTTGCGCGTTTGTCTCCTTGTGGGCCAGTTCTTTGGAGATTATTCTGGCTTTTAATTCATCTAGTATTTGTAGTAGCACTGGAGTGATAGATGGCGTCTTGGTTGCGCAGGACTCTATGCTGCGAGATGCCATCTCCACCTGCGCACGTTGCGCATCACCCCCAGAGCCCCTTCGTGTCTCATGTAACGTTCCAGACTCTCCCTGAGATGTAGGTGACCCTGTTCGGTTTTGTAGTACCTCGGTGCTGCTACTACCATTAAAGCTGGGCTTATGGTGAATTTGTAATTGGGTGTGCGATAGATCGAAGTTCTCTTTCTGGAGTGTCTTAGTGGCAGTATCTGAAAACAGGGGGTAAAAGATCTGATCTTTAGATGCTACACCCACATCTACCACATTCAAGGTGACTGGAGACTGCGTAGACGACCAGAGTTCATTCCTGGTGGCTGTCCTCTACTCAAAAAATATTTACACATACCAAAAACAACATACAAACATTTTAAATGACAAAGTAAACATATTTATAAATAAAACATATTTAACAATTATAAAACATGAAAATAACCCACCATGGTTTTCAAAGTGGTGATAGCGTGAAAACAGATCTGTCTGTCTGCACATCTAAATTAGGTGGGCAGACAGAGATCAGCCGCCGATGGCCCTTACTCAGCCTGGACATGGGAGGGGGGGCAACAATGCTAGAGATGGAATAGTCTTCCCCATGTGGAGGGAGGGAGCAGGAGAGCGCGATGGCGTATCCTTACTGCCACAGATATAAATCTTGTACACATTTTTGGAACGTAATCCATCACTTACACTGGTTGGTTTTAGCACCTCCAGAAATGCTAGCTTCAAAGCACAAACACTTATCAAAGTATTTGAATATTGAAACCAACACCACTGAAGAGGAGCCATAGAGCCACGTCAAGGCACCAAGCGCTTAATGACCCATTCACACACTAGTCACACAAGGCTTTCATACTGCCGATTACAGACCCAATCCAACAGATCAGTGCACTCACGTCAACATACCGCCGCCGTTCAAGGGCCCATCACATTCATATGCCACAGGACAGAATCCTCAGTCAAGTCAACCTCTCAACCAGTCACCAGCCAAATTACACACAAACACACTACAAACAGACCTCTATAAACGCAAATGTCCAGACATGTTGACAGTTGGCGCATTCACAACCTTCAAAAATGAATAAACAGTTTGACTACATTTTTACCACCTGTTATGTAACAACCTCCATTCTGAACATTACCGTACGCATGCCTAGTGAACCTTCACTAATAGCTCCCATGACCGCCACATGAGGCTCAAGAATACATGTTTTACATGCATCTTTAGCACACTCACTGTGGTAAATCCAACTCCTTCCAGTTTGTGGATGCAAGTTGGAGGTGTCCGAGAAAGCCTTCTGAAGCCTACATTACTCAAACTGAGAGGGCATATCTACCTTTGAAACAAAGGCAAACATGCTGGGGAATACTGCCTAAGTTCCCAAAAGAGCACCACATAAACTATAAAGAACGTTAGTTTTTGACACACCGGGTAGTCAGTGAGAACATAGCATATGTCGCGTCCACTTTTATGTGCAGTGCTGTGACTGTATTGCACCTGTCATACAGTAAACTGAACCTATAGAAGGTTCTGACAGAGGATAAATATGGCAAGCAGGACAAACATTTTACGCATATGTGTAGCGTTGGGTGCAGAGTTCTCTATAATGGTATTTTTTGGGGAAAAGCACACCATCACCCAAGAGGGTAAACTGAAGCTGACACAAGAGCAATCGGGGCTGACCCATTGATTGACCTAGTCGAAGAGCCAAGTGTTCAGCTTTGTGCAGAATGCACTAATTTCAGAGATGGTGCTTATGTGTAGAGGCAGGTCATTCCACCCGTTTGGAGTCAATTAGGAGAAGCCACTTCTCTTTGTTCTGGTGCCGAGTATGCATTGACATTGTATGACTACAAATCCAGCTGAGCAAAGGTGTCTGAAAGGTTTCTGAAATCTGAGGCGGTTTTGAGGTATGCTGAACCAGTGCTGTGTAAGACTTTGAATGTGCATTTTGGGAGATTGAAAAGAGCTGTGGATGGGGAGTCAGTGAAGCTGTTTGAGTGCAGGGTGGGTGCGTGTTGAGATGTTGAGGGAGAAGGCTGCCTGATGTGTTCGCTATGGTTACGGGTCATCTGCTTAGTTGATTGAGGGAGTAATTCAGTATCTGGGCAAGTGCGGTGCCAATAGATTTGAATCTGTAGCATGTGTATCTGTACTACGTTTACTATCTGCCTTCTCATTATGCTATAACATAGCCTAAGGTTTTCTTACCTGTTCATGCCTCCGTCCTCACCAAAGTCCTGACTAATCCTGTATACTTGCCAAGCTAACCTAAGCTAACATGTTCCACTGCTAGCTACTTGAAGCTCAAGAAAATGTGTCTTTCATGTGTCTTCAGCGCACTCACTGTGCTAAATCTAACTCCTTCCAGTTTATGGATGCAATTTAGGCATGTCCAAGAATGCCTCTGTGGCCGACATTCCTCAAATCGAGTGAGAATATCTACTTTTGAAACTAAGGCAAACATGCTGAGTAATACTGGCTAAGTTCTTAAAGTAATAGGCCAAACATATTCCTTCGGTGCTCATTCACTGACACTTCTACTTTTGCTTTGAAAGTGTGAAAATGGCATTAGTAATGTGTATAATATGTGAACCAAAAATATCCGAAGTATCGGAATAAATAACATAGCTACAGACAAAGTTTTTCACTCAATGTGGAGTAAGCAAAAAAAAAAAACAATGTATGAAAGGAAAAATGTCCTTTCTTGAGTCCCCTCAACTCACTCACCAGGGTTTCCCCACGTTGACATGCTTCATCATAGGGGCCATCCCAACCCGCTGCGGGTTGAGGCGTGCTACGACTTGCGACACTACGTAGGAGCACTGTTTTTGAGTGACTATGTGTAGTGCAGTGATGTGCGTGGAGTGGGTGAGTTTAAAAATATCTAACTAGTGGGTAAAATTACTTTAATCGGGCCCCTAGTTGATATATTAAAAATGGGGTCGGTCTCTAGGGTACCTGTCTGTTATGAGTCAGGAGTCCCTAGTGGACGTCAACTAGTTTCGAGCTTCCCCAGTGCTCTTCATCAGGACAAACACAGGGTCCAGCCCTGTGTGTACCACTCCTAAAGTGACCTAAAGAAATCAGATCGCGCTGCAATTATTTAGGCAAGCGTGATTAATACATACGATATATTAATCAGTAGTATTAATTATGAAGCAACATTGTGCCTCATGGTCGTCGGGGGGCTGTGAAGTTCTAACTGGAACCATGAAAGGAAATCCTCTCTGATGGGTTCGCCTCACCGCGAGACCGCATATATGACGACCATGAGGCACAATGTTGCTTCATAATTAATACTACTGAGTAATATATCGTATGTATTAACCACGCTTGCCTAAATAATTGCAGCGCGATCTGATTTTACATCAAAGTATGTTACCATACAAAAAGCCAACCCCTACCGCGCACATCTAATCGTCGTGCACGGCAGGGGGCGGCGGCAACAGGGTAGCCAGGGCTTGCTTCCAACTCTCCGCAGGCAACCGACCCCATGCTGCGCACAGCCTTTGGCCATATGCAGTAGGGGGGTTGGCCACAGTGCTTGTCCTGCCACCAGCAGGCTGCCAACTGCACACAGCCTTTGGTGTGCACAGCATAGGTTTGGCCTTCGGGCCCCAGTTGGACTCCATCTCCTGGGGCCAAAACATATATTAAGGGGAAGGTGTGTTCAGCCCTCTCCCTCAGCCCTAATTGGCCTGAGGGCCCCATCCCCATGGGCCAATTTTAATAAAAAGAGGAGGGAGCATGCACAACCCCTCCCTGAGCCTAATTAGGCCCCGGGGACAACATCCCCAGGCCGAAATTTAATTAAAAGGGCTACCCAGCTGGAGTACTCTCTACTGGCTAATTAGTGAGTGCTACCTCGCTGAGTGAATGTCTAGTGCATAGTGTACACTAAAGCTGCCCCGCCCTCAACTCACCATTTGTTAGCTTCAGCAGGGCTAATTTCCTACGTCCTAGTTTGTCACAGAATGAGACCCTCATGTCCTCTTCTTGTGTTTGGCCCTCCCTGGAGCATGGGCTAAGTACTTGTGTCCATCCACTGCTCCCGTTTTAGGAGCTACTTTTTTCTTTGTGTTCAAGCACTCCATATGAGTGCTTGTGTTTTCAGTCCGTCTCCTATATCCCTCACCCATGTGGCTTCTAGTCCCTGCACCCATCCCATGTTGCTTCTTTTCCCTCTCCCTTGTGCTTAGCGCCACTGCACTCTACTCTTCACCATTCCTTGCCGCTCTTCTCTGCACCACTGCACTCTACGACACAAATCTGCACCCCTCAACTCTAGGCCACTGCACTTTACACTCTACACCACTCCACTAAACTCCACTCTGCACTTTATGCCACTCCACTCTGCACTTTATGCCACACCACTCTACGCCACTGCACTAATCTAGTCTGCAACACTTTACTCTTTGCCACTGCACTCTACTCTATGCCAATCTACCCCGGTGCACTATATGACACTCTACTGTACTATGCATTCTATTATGCACAACTCCATGCCACTCCGCATAGTATCACCCTAACCAACACCACCTTAAGCCCCTCCACTCCACACCACTCTAATCTAATCTACCCTAATTAATGACACTCTAATCCACACTGCTGTACAACATGGCTACATGACATAGGCAAATGCCAATAGCTCACAATAGATGCTATCTATTGGATTTGCCAAAGCTTGTTTGTAGTGAGGGTAGGTGCCCTTGGTAGAAGGTGATGTGTTGCCCTGTGTGGCCGTTGTCCATCAGTGGGAGAGTTGGAAGACCTCTTATGTGAACGGAATCAATCTTCACTAGAAGTTGGCAGAGCGTGTAGTGCTACAGTGCACCGGTTTTCCATGGGCAATGTGTTAAAAAAAATAAAGTGCTTTGGAGTAGGAACTGTAAAGATAGTTAGGCACCAAGTGTTTCGCAAAGACCACAGCATGGGTACAAAAAAGACCAGTAGATTCTTTATTAGCTGATGAGCCACATAGTGTTGCTGTGGTTGTGCCAGCATGCCCCCATCCATGGAGCTGTTTGCCCATGCTCCAAAAACTGAAATATGGCAAAAACCTAAGTCTTACCTCTTTCTTTAGGATTCTCAGTTAAAACAGCCTGTTTTTCACAAGTCTATAATAACAAGTGCATGAAAAAGTAGGAAAACTCTTCTTGTCTTCAAGCTAAATGCCCTACTAAGGCTACCGTAACGAACGCTGGAAAGTATAAGACTATGGGGAATGACCAAGGTCACGACGTGTGTTCCAGATGAAAGATTGTCTGAATCATTCTGGGTGGCGACCTATCTGGTGCTCGCCAAAATGGGGCGACCGAGTTGATCAGCCCTAGCATTCCGAGAGGCACCTGCCCCGCCCCGATTTTGAAAACTACTGGCAGTGAAGGCACCACTGGAGAGCCATCATGTGCAAGCATGGTATGGAGACAGGAGACTGTCAGGAGAACTAGTAATCGATACACTTGCAAGACTGGAACGCGAGGCCCTCCCCAAAACAGAATCATATCCCGATGTCCCAAGAGCTTGCAAGCATGTTGCGTCCTGTAGGGCCCCAGTGAACACATGGCAAGTTCTCTAGATAAGACTTTGGCAAGTTCATGGACTATGCAGGGATGCTGCTGCCTACAGGCAATATAACAATTTATGGCAAACTGGCCAGGAGCAACCAGTTTTCTAGGTACCAGAACACCAAATCCCTCGACCTTCTCAGATATGATGCAACCACTGCCACCACTTTGAGGAAAGCGGTACAAAAGGGGGTGGTGATGGACGGAGCATCAGAACCAATCAAACACTCACACCCAGTCAACAGATCTGGGGTTGATCCATCACCGTTCTTTAGCCCACTCTGCCACCCCAGTTCAGACATGGCCATATGCAAATCAGTCTGACCCTGTGCCTCATGGGAACAGTCCAGCCCGAACTGCCAAGCCATGCCTTCCCTGGACCGGGAACAAGCTTCCTAGGACCGGTTTCTGGCATTTCAGCCGTCTTCAGCCAGGCTTGCTTGAATCCAGTGGCAAAGTGAGCAAGGGACTCACGTCTGAGCATACCCTGCCAACTTATGGCGAACAAAGCGGTACAAAAGGGGGTGGTGATGGACGGAGCATCAGAACCAATCAAACACTCACACCCAGTCAACAGATCTGGGGTTGATCCATCACCGTTCTTTAGCCCACTCTGCCACCCCAGTTCAGACATGGCCATATGCAAATCAGTCTGACCCTGTGCCTCATGGGAACAGTCCAGCCCGAACTGCCAAGCCATGCCTTCCCTGGACCGGGAACAAGCTTCCTAGGACAGGTTTCTGGCATTTCAGCCGTCTTCAGCCAGGCTTGCTTGAATCCAGTGGCAAAGTGAGCAAGGGACTCACGTCTGAGCATACCCTGCCAACTTATGGCGAACAAAGCGGTACAAAAGGGGGTGGTGATGGACGGAGCATCAGAACCAATCAAACACTCACACCCAGTCAACAGATCTGGGGTTGATCCATCACCGTTCTTTAGCCCACTCTGCCACCCCAGTTCAGACATGGCCATATGCAAATCAGTCTGACCCTGTGCCTCATGGGAACAGTCCAGCCCGAACTGCCAAGCCATGCCTTCCCTGGACCGGGAACAAGCTTCCTAGGACCGGTTTCTGGCATTTCAGCCGTCTTCAGCCAGGCTTGCTTGAATCCAGTGGCAAAGTGAGCAAGGGACTCACGTCTGAGCATACCCTGCCAACTTATGGCGAACAAAGCGGTACAAAAGGGGGTGGTGATGGACGGAGCATCAGAACCAATCAAACACTCACACCCAGTCAACAGATCTGGGGTTGATCCATCACCGTTCTTTAGCCCACTCTGCCACCCCAGTTCAGACATGGCCATATGCAAATCAGTCTGACCCTGTGCCTCATGGGAACAGTCCAGCCCGAACTGCCAAGCCATGCCTTCCCTGGACCGGGAACAAGCTTCCTAGGACCGGTTTCTGGCATTTCAGCCGTCTTCAGCCAGGCTTGCTTGAATCCAGTGGCAAAGTGAGCAAGGGACTCACGTCTGAGCATACCCTGCCAACTTATGGCGAACAAAGCGGTACAAAAGGGGGTGGTGATGGACGGAGCATCAGAACCAATCAAACACTCACACCCAGTCAACAGATCTGGGGTTGATCCATCACCGTTCTTTAGCCCACTCTGCCACCCCAGTTCAGACATGGCCATATGCAAATCAGTCTGACCCTGTGCCTCATGGGAACAGTCCAGCCCGAACTGCCAAGCCATGCCTTCCCTGGACCGGGAACAATCTTCCTAGGACCGGTTTCTGGCATTTCAGCCGTCTTCAGCCAGGCTTGCTTGAATCCAGTGGCAAAGTGAGCAAGGGACTCACGTCTGAGCATACCCTGCCAACTTATGGCGAACAAAGCGGTACAAAAGGGGGTGGTGATGGACGGAGCATCAGAACCAATCAAACACTCACACCCAGTCAACAGATCTGGGGTTGATCCATCAACACTCCGTCCATCATTTCCTTTGGTTTTTGCTTTGTTCGCCATAAGTTGGCAGGGTATGCTCAGACGTGAGTCCCTTGCTCACTTTGCCACTGGATTCAAGCAAGCCTGGCTGAAGACGGCTGAAATGCCAGAAACCGGTCCTAGGAAGCTTGTTTCCGGTCCAGGGAAGACATGGCTTGGCAGTTTGGGCTGGACTGTTCCCATGAGGCACAGGGTCAGACTGATTTGCATATGGCCATGTCTGAACTGGGGTGGCAGAGTGGGCTAAAGAACAGTGATGGATTAAACCCAGATCAGTTGACTCGGGGTGAGTGCTTGCAATGTTCAACACTCCGTCCATCATTTCCTTTGGTTTTTGCTTTGTTCGCCATAAGTTGGCAGGGTATGCTCAGACGTGAGTCCCTTGCTCACTTTGCCACTGGATTCAAGCAAGCCTGGCTGAAGACGGCTGAAATGCCAGAAACCGGTCCTAGGAAGCTTGTTTCCGGTCCAGGGAAGACATGGCTTGGCAGTTTGGGCTGGACTGTTCCCACGAGGCACAGGGTCAGACTGATTTGCATATGGCCATGTCTGAACTGGGGTGGCAGAGTGGGCTAAAGAACAGTGATGGATTAAACCCAGATCAGTTGACTCGGGGTGAGTGCTTGCAATGTTCAACACTCCGTCCATCATTTCCTTTGGTTTTTGCTTTGTTCGCCATAAGTTGGCAGGGTATGCTCAGACGTGAGTCCCTTGCTCACTTTGCCACTGGATTCAAGCAAGCCTGGCTGAAGACGGCTGAAATGCCAGAAACCGGTCCTAGGAAGCTTGTTTCCGGTCCAGGGAAGACATGGCTTGGCAGTTTGGGCTGGACTGTTCCCATGAGGCACAGGGTCAGACTGATTTGCATATGGCCATGTCTGAACTGGGGTGGCAGAGTGGGCTAAAGAACAGTGATGGATTAAACCCAGATCAGTTGACTCGGGGTGAGTGCTTGCAATGTTCAACACTCCGTCCATCATTTCCTTTGGTTTTTGCTTTGTTCGCCATAAGTTGGCAGGGTATGCTCAGACGTGAGTCCCTTGCTCACTTTGCCACTGGATTCAAGCAAGCCTGGCTGAAGACGGCTGAAATGCCAGAAACCGGTCCTAGGAAGCTTGTTTCCGGTCCAGGGAAGACATGGCTTGGCAGTTTGGGCTGGACTGTTCCCATGAGGCACAGGGTCAGACTGATTTGCATATGGCCATGTCTGAACTGGGGTGGCAGAGTGGGCTAAAGAACAGTGATGGATTAAACCCAGATCAGTTGACTCGGGGTGAGTGCTTGCAATGTTCAACATTCCGTCCATCATTTCCTTTGGTTTTTGCTTTGTTCGCCATAAGTTGGCAGGGTATGCTCAGACGTGAGTCCCTTGCTCACTTTGCCACTGGATTCAAGCAAGCCTGGCTGAAGACGGCTGAAATGCCAGAAACCGGTCCTAGGAAGCTTGTTTCCGGTCCAGGGAAGACATGGCTTGGCAGTTTGGGCTGGACTGTTCCCATGAGGCACAGGGTCAGACTGATTTGCATATGGCCATGTCTGAACTGGGGTGGCAGAGTGGGCTAAAGAACAGTGATAGATTAAACCCAGATCAGTTGACTCGGGGTGAGTGCTTGCAATGTTCAACACTCCGTCCATCATTTCCTTTGGTTTTTGCTTTGTTCGCCATAAGTTGGCAGGGTATGCTCAGACGTGAGTCCCTTGCTCACTTTGCCACTGGATTCAAGCAAGCCTGGCTGAAGACGGCTGAAATGCCAGAAACCGGTCCTAGGAAGCTTGTTTCCGGTCCAGGGAAGACATGGCTTGGCAGTTTGGGCTGGACTGTTCCCATGAGGCACAGGGTCAGACTGATTTGCATATGGCCATGTCTGAACTGGGGTGGCAGAGTGGGCTAAAGAACAGTGATGGATTAAACCCAGATCAGTTGACTCGGGGTGAGTGCTTGCAATGTTCAACACTCCGTCCATCATTTCCTTTGGTTTTTGCTTTGTTCGCCATAAGTTGGCAGGGTATGCTCAGACGTGAGTCCCTTGCTCACTTTGCCACTGGATTCAAGCAAGCCTGGCTGAAGACGGCTGAAATGCCAGAAACCGGTCCTAGGAAGCTTGTTTCCGGTCCAGGGAAGACATGGCTTGGCAGTTTGGGCTGGACTGTCCCCATGAGGCACAGGGTCAGACTGATTTGCATATGGCCATGTCTGAACTGGGGTGGCAGAGTGGGCTAAAGAACAGTGATGGATTAAACCCAGATCAGTTGACTCGGGGTGAGTGCTTGCAATGTTCAACACTCCGTCCATCATTTCCTTTGGTTTTTGCTTTGTTCGCCATAAGTTGGCAGGGTATGCTCAGACGTGAGTCCCTTGCTCACTTTGCCACTGGATTCAAGCAAGCCTGGCTGAAGACGGCTGAAATGCCAGAAACCGGTCCTAGGAAGCTTGTTTCCGGTCCAGGGAAGACATGGCTTGGCAGTTTGGGCTGGACTGTTCCCATGAGGCACAGGGTCAGACTGATTTGCATATGGCCATGTCTGAACTGGGGTGGCAGAGTGGGCTAAAGAACAGTGATGGATTAAACCCAGATCAGTTGACTCGGGGTGAGTGCTTGCAATGTTCAACACTCCGTCCATCATTTCCTTTGGTTTTTGCTTTTTTCGCCATAAGTTGGCAGGGTATGCTCAGACGTGAGTCCCTTGCTCACTTTGCCACTGGATTCAAGCAAGCCTGGCTGAAGACGGCTGAAATGCCAGAAACCGGTCCTAGGAAGCTTGTTTCCGGTCCAGGGAAGACATGGCTTGGCAGTTTGGGCTGGACTGTTCCCATGAGGCACAGGGTCAGACTGATTTGCATATGGCCATGTCTGAACTGGGGTGGCAGAGTGGGCTAAAGAACAGTGATGGATTAAACCCAGATCAGTTGACTCGGGGTGAGTGCTTGCAATGTTCAACACTCCGTCCATCATTTCCTTTGGTTTTTGCTTTGTTCGCCATAAGTTGGCAGGGTATGCTCAGACGTGAGTCCCTTGCTCACTTTGCCACTGGATTCAAGCAAGCCTGGCTGAAGACGGCTGAAATGCCAGAAACCGGTCCTAGGAAGCTTGTTTCCGGTCCAGGGAAGACATGGCTTGGCAGTTTGGGCTGGACTGTTCCCATGAGGCACAGGGTCAGACTGATTTGCATATGGCCATGTCTGAACTGGGGTGGCAGAGTGGGCTAAAGAACAGTGATGGATTAAACCCAGATCTGTTGACTCGGGGTGAGTGCTTGCAATGTTCAACACTCCGTCCATCATTTCCTTTGGTTTTTGCTTTGTTCGCCATAAGTTGGCAGGGTATGCTCAGACGTGAGTCCCTTGCTCACTTTGCCACTGGATTCAAGCAAGCCTGGCTGAAGACGGCTGAAATGCCAGAAACCGGTCCTAGGAAGCTTGTTTCCGGTCCAGGGAAGACATGGCTTGGCAGTTTGGGCTGGACTGTTCCCATGAGGCACAGGGTCAGACTGATTTGCATATGGCCATGTCTGAACTGGGGTGGCAGAGTGGGCTAAAGAACAGTGATGGATTAAACTCAGATCAGTTGACTCGGGGTGAGTGCTTGCAATGTTCAACACTCCGTCCATCATTTCCTTTGGTTTTTGCTTTGTTCGCCATAAGTTGGCAGGGTATGCTCAGACGTGAGTCCCTTGCTCACTTTGCCACTGGATTCAAGCAAGCCTGGCTGAAGACGGCTGAAATGCCAGAAACCGGTCCTAGGAAGCTTGTTTCCGGTCCAGGGAAGACATGGCTTGGCAGTTTGGGCTGGACTGTTCCCATGAGGCACAGGGTCAGACTGATTTGCATATGGCCATGTCTGAACTGGGGTGGCAGAGTGGGCTAAAGAACAGTGATGGATTAAACCCAGATCAGTTGACTCGGGGTGAGTGCTTGCAATGTTCAACACTCCGTCCATCATTTCCTTTGGTTTTTGCTTTGTTCGCCATAAGTTGGCAGGGTATGCTCAGACGTGAGTCCCTTGCTCACTTTGCCACTGGATTCAAGCAAGCCTGGCTGAAGACGGCTGAAATGCCAGAAACCGGTCCTAGGAAGCTTGTTTCCGGTCCAGGGAAGACATGGCTTGGCAGTTTGGGCTGGACTGTTCCCATGAGGCACAGGGTCAGACTGATTTGCATATGGCCATGTCTGAACTGGGGTGGCAGAGTGGGCTAAAGAACAGTGATGGATTAAACCCAGATCAGTTGACTCGGGGTGAGTGCTTGCAATGTTCAACACTCCGTCCATCATTTCCTTTGGTTTTTGCTTTGTTCGCCATAAGTTGGCAGGGTATGCTCAGACGTGAGTCCCTTGCTCACTTTGCCACTGGATTCAAGCAAGCCTGGCTGAAGACGGCTGAAATGCCAGAAACCGGTCCTAGGAAGCTTGTTTCCGGTCCAGGGAAGACATGGCTTGGCAGTTTGGGCTGGACTGTTCCCATGAGGCACAGGGTCAGACTGATTTGCATATGGCCATGTCTGAACTGGGGTGGCAGAGTGGGCTAAAGAACAGTGATGGATTAAACCCAGATCAGTTGACTCGGGGTGAGTGCTTGCAATGTTCAACACTCCGTCCATCATTTCCTTTGGTTTTTGCTTTGTTCGCCATAAGTTGGCAGGGTATGCTCAGACGTGAGTCCCTTGCTCACTTTGCCACTGGATTCAAGCAAGCCTGGCTGAAGACGGCTGAAATGCCAGAAACCGGTCCTAGGAAGCTTGTTTCCGGTCCAGGGAAGACATGGCTTGGCAGTTTGGGCTGGACTGTTCCCATGAGGCACAGGGTCAGACTGATTTGCATATGGCCATGTCTGAACTGGGGTGGCAGAGTGGGCTAAAGAACAGTGATGGATTAAACCCAGATCAGTTGACTCGGGGTGAGTGCTTGCAATGTTCAACACTCCGTCCATCATTTCCTTTGGTTTTTGCTTTGTTCGCCATAAGTTGGCAGGGTATGCTCAGACGTGAGTCCCTTGCTCACTTTGCCACTGGATTCAAGCAAGCCTGGCTGAAGACGGCTGAAATGCCAGAAACCGGTCCTAGGAAGCTTGTTTCCGGTCCAGGGAAGACATGGCTTGGCAGTTTGGGCTGGACTGTTCCCATGAGGCACAGGGTCAGACTGATTTGCATATGGCCATGTCTGAACTGGGGTGGCAGAGTGGGCTAAAGAACAGTGATGGATTAAACCCAGATCTGTTGACTCGGGGTGAGTGCTTGCAATGTTCAACACTCCGTCCATCATTTCCTTTGGTTTTTGCTTTGTTCGCCATAAGTTGGCAGGGTATGCTCAGACGTGAGTCCCTTGCTCACTTTGCCACTGGATTCAAGCAAGCCTGGCTGAAGACGGCTGAAATGCCAGAAACCGGTCCTAGGAAGCTTGTTTCCGGTCCAGGGAAGACATGGCTTGGCAGTTTGGGCTGGACTGTTCCCATGAGGCACAGGGTCAGACTGATTTGCATATGGCCATGTCTGAACTGGGGTGGCAGAGTGGGCTAAAGAACAGTGATGGATTAAACCCAGATCAGTTGACTCGGGGTGAGTGCTTGCAATGTTCAACACTCCGTCCATCATTTCCTTTGGTTTTTGCTTTGTTCGCCATAAGTTGGCAGGGTATGCTCAGACGTGAGTCCCTTGCTCACTTTGCCACTGGATTCAAGCAAGCCTGGCTGAAGACGGCTGAAATGCCAGAAACCGGTCCTAGGAAGCTTGTTTCCGGTCCAGGGAAGACATGGCTTGGCAGTTTGGGCTGGACTGTTCCCATGAGGCACAGGGTCAGACTGATTTGCATATGGCCATGTCTGAACTGGGGTGGCAGAGTGGGCTAAAGAACAGTGATGGATTAAACCCAGATCAGTTGACTCGGGGTGAGTGCTTGCAATGTTCAACACTCCGTCCATCATTTCCTTTGGTTTTTGCTTTGTTCGCCATAAGTTGGCAGGGTATGCTCAGACGTGAGTCCCTTGCTCACTTTGCCACTGGATTCAAGCAAGCCTGGCTGAAGACGGCTGAAATGCCAGAAACCGGTCCTAGGAAGCTTGTTTCCGGTCCAGGGAAGACATGGCTTGGCAGTTTGGGCTGGACTGTTCCCATGAGGCACAGGGTCAGACTGATTTGCATATGGCCATGTCTGAACTGGGGTGGCAGAGTGGGCTAAAGAACAGTGATGGATTAAACCCAGATCAGTTGACTCGGGGTGAGTGCTTGCAATGTTCAACACTCCGTCCATCATTTCCTTTGGTTTTTGCTTTGTTCGCCATAAGTTGGCAGGGTATGCTCAGACGTGAGTCCCTTGCTCACTTTGCCACTGGATTCAAGCAAGCCTGGCTGAAGACGGCTGAAATGCCAGAAACCGGTCCTAGGAAGCTTGTTTCCGGTCCAGGGAAGACATGGCTTGGCAGTTTGGGCTGGACTGTTCCCATGAGGCACAGGGTCAGACTGATTTGCATATGGCCATGTCTGAACTGGGGTGGCAGAGTGGGCTAAAGAACAGTGATGGATTAAACCCAGATCAGTTGACTCGGGGTGAGTGCTTGCAATGTTCAACACTCCGTCCATCATTTCCTTTGGTTTTTGCTTTGTTCGCCATAAGTTGGCAGGGTATGCTCAGACGTGAGTCCCTTGCTCACTTTGCCACTGGATTCAAGCAAGCCTGGATGAAGACGGCTGAAATGCCAGAAACCGGTCCTAGGAAGCTTGTTTCCGGTCCAGGGAAGACATGGCTTGGCAGTTTGGGCTGGACTGTTCCCATGAGGCACAGGGTCAGACTGATTTGCATATGGCCATGTCTGAACTGGGGTGGCAGAGTGGGCTAAAGAACAGTGATGGATTAAACCCAGATCAGTTGACTCGGGTGAGTGCTTGCAATGTTCAACACTCCGTCCATCATTTCCTTTGGTTTTTGCTTTGTTCGCCATAAGTTGGCAGGGTATGCTCAGACGTGAGTCCCTTGCTCACTTTGCCACTGGATTCAAGCAAGCCTGGCTGAAGACGGCTAAAATGCCAGAAACCGGTCCTAGGAAGCTTGTTTCCGGTCCAGGGAAGACATGGCTTGGCAGTTTGGGCTGGACTGTTCCCATGAGGCACAGGGTCAGACTGATTTGCATATGGCCATGTCTGAACTGGGGTGGCAGATTGGGCTAAAGAACAGTGATGGATTAAACCCAGATCAGTTGACTCGGGGTGAGTGCTTGCAATGTTCAACACTCCGTCCATCATTTCCTTTGGTTTTTGCTTTGTTCGCCATAAGTTGGCAGGGTATGCTCAGACGTGAGTCCCTTGCTCACTTTGCCACTGGATTCAAGCAAGCCTGGCTGAAGACGGCTGAAATGCCAGAAACCGGTCCTAGGAAGCTTGTTTCCGGTCCAGGGAAGACATGGCTTGGCAGTTTGGGCTGGACTGTTCCCATGAGGCACAGGGTCAGACTGATTTGCATATGGCCATGTCTGAACTGGGGTGGCAGAGTGGGCTAAAGAACAGTGATGGATTAAACCCAGATCAGTTGACTCGGGGTGAGTGCTTGCAATGTTCAACACTCCGTCCATCATTTCCTTTGGTTTTTGCTTTGTTCGCCATAAGTTGGCAGGGTATGCTCAGACGTGAGTCCCTTGCTCACTTTGCCACTGGATTCAAGCAAGCCTGGCTGAAGACGGCTGAAATGCCAGAAACCGGTCCTAGGAAGCTTGTTTCCGGTCCAGGGAAGACATGGCTTGGCAGTTTGGGCTGGACTGTTCCCATGAGGCACAGGGTCAGACTGATTTGCATATGGCCATGTCTGAACTGGGGTGGCAGAGTGGGCTAAAGAACAGTGATGGATTAAACCCAGATCAGTTGACTCGGGGTGAGTGCTTGCAATGTTCAACACTCCGTCCATCATTTCCTTTGGTTTTTGCTTTGTTCGCCATAAGTTGGCAGGGTATGCTCAGACGTGAGTCCCTTGCTCACTTTGCCACTGGATTCAAGCAAGCCTGGCTGAAGACGGCTGAAATGCCAGAAACCGGTCCTAGGAAGCTTGTTTCCGGTCCAGGGAAGACATGGCTTGGCAGTTTGGGCTGGACTGTTCCCATGAGGCACAGGGTCAGACTGATTTGCATATGGCCATGTCTGAACTGGGGTGGCAGAGTGGGCTAAAGAACAGTGATGGATTAAACCCAGATCAGTTGACTCGGGGTGAGTGCTTGCAATGTTCAACACTCCGTCCATCATTTCCTTTGGTTACCACTTTGAGGAAGACTAGAAGTACAGAATTTGAGTCCGAACAAGAGGATTGAGAAATGGCTGTGGTGGAACCTATCATAAACTGCAGGCTGGTCCTGTGTGACTGCAAGATGAGTTTGTAGAAATGTGTACTGCAAAATTAGGAGACATCATCAAGCACCAGAAGAACCTAAACTCAGTACATCATTTTGACCTTTTCCTTGTAGTGAAAAAGTTTCGGTCCTGAGTTCTAGGATCTGATGAAGACCACGGTCCTTCAGAATCACAGAGCACCAGTAATAGCACCCCTGCCCATTTAGCCATGGACATTGATTCATCAAAATGCCTTGGCTAGCGGAAATGGCATCACATGCCATGTGAACACTGCCTGATGTCACAGCAAGTGGCATCACACAAACTTTGACTTGATGACATCACCCGTCTTTTGACCCACCCCCAATGTTGTCACAGGAAGTGACATCGCAAGGCATTTGACCGGATGATATCACAGGAAGTGACATGTAACCTTTGGACCCCATAAAATCAAAGGAAGCGACATTGCATGACCTTTGGCTTAGATGCATCACTTCCTGGGATGGCACCAACTTTTGGTTACTTACATCAGACACAGAGGCTGGAAAATCTCTAGATACACAAAATAATGTACCCTACAAACAGACCTACTTCAAATCCTATTAAAAATGCACCTACATACAAAACAGTGGATCAATAGTCTTATTTTTATCCCTTATTAATACTGCTTAATATAGCAATGGAAATTTAGCCAATCATAACTATCACACACCAAGAAACAATTATTCACTACCACCTGCCAAGACAGAGTATATCACTTTAGCCCCTGATGTCACCACCTGATAATGTTGCAGAGTAATACAACACTTTAGGCCATGAAGTCACAGGACATAGCAAAGCAATCACATGACTTAAACCATGACCTTACAAATACAAGAAACAGCCGGCCAAGTGTTAGACCATGATGAAACCGCTGCACACCTCAGTACATCAATTACATTCAAGCTGCTTTGCATCACCCACAAAGTGAGACAGAGAACAGGACTCCTCTTACTCAGGAATAAAATCACCAAATACATTCAACAAAGGAATCTCTGCTCGAGTGGCAACTCGCCTCAAAATCCCACTGTACAAGAAAAAAAACACTGGTGGCACATCCTTCTCTGTCCAAGCAGCCAAACTATGGAACTGTTTACCCCCAAACATAGGATCCACAGATAACTACATTATCTTCAGCACACTACTCCAGAATTGGCTCTTTCCCCACATAACCACCATACTCAAACATAAATATAGAGCATATCCCTCTGTACATAAGCATTTATTTGGACTATATATGTGTACCTACATATGAGTATTGCTCTCTATAAACATGTATAATTGTTTTTAAAGAAATGAGTTCTAACAAAACAATTTACTTATTACTTAGATACATGTTAAACATAGAATACTTTAACTATAAGTGACTGCATAAATAAGTAAATATTTGTTTATCATATTTACAATTGCTTCACTATTGAATTACAAAATAACAAAACAATTAATTTAAAGTACAACGAAACTTAAAAGTCTGAGTTTATTAAATATAACTTTAAACTACATATATTACCTTCTTTATGTATATGTGAATATATACCTTCCATGTACCTATGTATCTTTATACTTATTACTTTGCTTCTAATTCAGCATACCCACTGCACTACTCTATATCTCTGACTCATCTCAAACCTCATTCTACTACTCCCTCCAATGCATTAACTTTTTTCTCACCCTATACCGCTTTCAATATATCCTCTACCTCCACTCTCATTCATCCCAAACCCCATACCACTACTATGATCCCCAAAATAACCCTTTCTAGACTCACCTCCTCTACCCCTCCTTTCATCATCTCATACCTCTTTGACTATTCAGATCTCCCAAACAAGCCTTTATAAATCCTTCCCTCCGACTCTCCCTCCTCCCCTTTACTCATCCCAAACCCCCTCCAATTGCTATGAACTAAAAAAAAAATTCTCGACCCTTACCTTTCATATCTTCACTATTTCCTTTCGATCCAAATAACAGACTAACATGTCCACAGCTCAAATTAATGTCATATTCCCCCAGGCTAATTCACCACTAATCCTTTTTTGGTTCCAGAGTAGCGTGCTAGTCACCTAAAAGCTCTTTAACACCTTATCATGGGTAGCAAGCGCTCCATAAATGCTAACCTTTTCCCACTATCGTTCTCAATCCAAATAACACACTAACATCCAGCACTCAAATTAAATTCATATTTTACTATTCTAATTAATCAGTAATCCTTTATGGTTTCCGGAGTATCCTGCTACTTGCCGAAAAAGCACTTTGACACCTCGTCAGGGGTAGTAAGCGCTATATAAATGCAATTACAATACAATTGAGATCATGACACAAGAAGCACATTAAGAATAATTCTATCAGAGGTGGGACCTTTGTGGTCTTGTGCTTATGCCCATGCCACCACCAGAAGATGTCCGGGGTAACTGTGTCACTTTTACCAATGATATCCTTACAATAAAATGTGGTAAAGCGATTACTTTTTATGGTTAGTGTGTAAACCTGTGGCTGTGCATAAAAATCATAATTACAGGATTGAGGAAAGTGCCCCTTTTTGCATGGCTACCCCCTTTTTGCCTAATGCTGACATGACTGGGTGTGCCCCGGGTCCCTGCCAAACAGGTTCCCAGGGCTTGTGCTCTTTCCAAAACCTGCACCTTGGTTTCCAAAATTGACCCACCTCTGGGCCACATGTAAGTCCCTTGTAAAAGGTACACCTGGTACCAAGGTCCTTGTGTCATGGAGAGCCTCTGAGGGCTGCAGCATGTGTTATGCCACCTTCAGAGACCCTGCACCTCAACACCCACACTCTGCCATTGCAGGCTGTATGTTTTGGTGCAGACCAAACTGAAGAGTCAACATGGCATACACGCCTATGTGCCATGCACAGCTATACTGCCTTTTGCATGAATGAGTCACACCTATATCAGACCTCACAGCACTAAAGCAGGGTGCACCATACCACAGGTGAGGGCATAGTTGTGTGAGCAGTATGTCCCTACAATGTCTGTGCCATTCACACACATAAGTGCAGTGAAGCCATTTTGAGTACATGGGCTGGGAGGTTGTCAACGCAAACTCCACCGCTCCATGATGGCTTTACTGAAGACTGAGAAGTTTGGTATCAAATTTCTCAGCATAATAAACCCACAGAGATGGATTTATTATAAAATGCACTCAGAGGGCATCTTAGAGATGCCCCCCTGGAAAACAACAAACTCCTAGTGTATTGGCTGACAGGTCCATACCTGCCAGCCAACGCGAGACAGGTTTTGGAACTCATAGGGTGAGGGCCTTTTGCTCTCGGAGGTCAGAAACAAAGCCTGCTGTAGGTGTAGGTGATTCTCACTTTCCTCTAGCAGGAACAGCAACACTTGGCAGAGAGCTTCAAAGGCTCTCACCTTGTGTTATGCTGATTTGGGAAGCACTAAGCAGTGGAGATGCCCGCCCCCATCCTAACCCCACATTGTCAGCAGGACAGATGGGAAAATTAGTAGGCCGAGTAGGAGTGTCCACCTCACCCTGGCACATCCCTAGGGTGTCCAGGAGCTGAGGTGAACCCCTCTTAGAAATGATCCCTCTTGAACTGGAGAATTAGGCCAAATAGGAACAGGGATGTGACATTCTACCCTAAAGGGAGGGGGCACCCAGAGGGTGTAGTCACTCTTGGGGCCGGTTGAAGGCCAGTTCTCCATGCCCAATGACGCTCCTGGTGCCTCAGTCTTTTTCCCCAGCTCCCAGAGAATAACTGCAGAGGGCACAGAGGGCTTCAAGACAGAGAGAGGGGAAAGAGAAAGCAATCCGAAAGGGAGGAGACAAGGAGACAAGATAGATTGATGAATGAATCTAATCTATGGAAAGAGGCTGTACGAGGATAACTATTATGTGGTAATTTTCCTAGTCCAGCCCAGAGTGCCTATTGCTCCATCAGTGAAATCCCATGTGTAGGGACCGGCTCGTCACTTTCTAGCATTTCCAAATAGGGTTCTTCCACCAGCCACTCCTTGAGGGCTGGCGTCCACACTCACCCCACACCCATCAATCACAGGAATCACTGGTCAGGTCAGTTCCAGATAGTATACCACACTGTCTGCGTGCTCATTTTAAGGGCATGGGGGTGATGGAGCAAGGTTTTCCATAATAACATCTGCTCAATGAAATCCACCTGTAAAAGAGACAAAAATAATAACGATTGGGTGATAAAATTACTAACGTTAACCTAAATAGTGTACAAGGTGAGGAATGTGCAAAATCACGATGATTGATCTGCTTACTGAAATAAAGTAAAACACAATGGGGACTAATTGGAATGAATATAGTTTATATTCGTTTTCTAATATGTGTTATTCTGTCTCCCTTGCTGCAGAAAATAAAAACGACTAAGAATAACATAATTCTTCGTGAAAGTATAGTGTAGGATTTTTAGAAATAATTCTTTCTTTTCTCAAATAAATGTAGGCATTAGAATATTAGGGGATATGTTCACGCACTCTTGTCCTTGTGATTTTGTAAAACAAATGCTGTCCTTAGCTTAGGCCTTCACGTGTTACCAGTTGCTTCCTTGTAGATATTAGCCTAAATCTGTCTGAAAGTATTTCTTTCTTTCCTGTCTGAGCGAGAGTTGCCGGATGTTAAGAGGTTACTGTTTCCTTAGCAAAAACACATTTGTAGGCAGGTTACTTCCACTTCCTTCATCGGAAGTTGGAGAATGTTTTAGACAAAGGGTGTTTAGACGAGTATGGTTATGTCATAGTCAAAAGACTGCCACACCATCATGTTTAGCCAATGAAAATGTCTGTGGAGAGAGAAGAGTGATACAATGTTAACCAAGAGAAGGGAGCTACAGTGCATAAAGACCTTTGTGGGAAGGTATTCTTCGGCTTGTTCTCAAGACTTCTGGGGACTCGTCCTGCGTCCGTGGTGTAAGCTGCATGCCGTGCTGATTCCTGTTACTCTGGCTGGCAAACCTGTTGAACCATTGAACTTTGCTGAGAATTTTGCACATCATCGGCAGATGGTGCTGCTTTGCTATTCCTAACGGCCGCAAGAATCGTTTTCCATCTAATGCTCGCTAGGCATTAGATTTTCCGCTCATAGGTGAAGTATTTTCACTGCTGCTGTTTTCTTCTTTTGTTCTCTCTCCTCTTTTCTCGATGAATCTGATTTGTGATTTGAATCTGATTTGCCATATTGCGATAATCTGTAACGTTTGTGTACTATTATGACAATCTATTCAGACTTTGTGATTGACCATTCATTATTCTAATAACAAAGTAATAATCAAAAGAACGGGTGTTTGTCTTTATCCATGAGATATATAAATATTTGCCTAATGTTATGGATTACGTTGTTTAGCGTATTTCCTTCATTCTAGGTCCTCATGGGGAAATAGCATAACCATGGTTCCAAATACACAGTCCCTTTTAACTCTACCAAAGATCTGTCGGAGGACCTTTGTTACAGTTACTTGTGGAATAATGTCTTATTGGCCCGACATTATGAATATGCTATTGTAGTTATTGTAGAGTCTGGTGTGGTTAGTAAGTGATGAATATTATTACCCACACGCTTCCGCTACATCAGTTTTGGTAGTTGCATCGGATGGTTAGTTAGATAAAAAATGACTGTGTTTTGGAAAGACGGATTAACAGACTGACTTAGACGTTGAGACATTTGTTTGTTCTGTGCTTATATGTCATATTGAGGTTTGTAGAATCTCAATGGAATTGACGGGTCCGCCGTTGGCCCTAAGATCCCAGGATAAGCCTTCGGGCTGTCTTAGTGTGGCATACAATAAGCTTTATGTGCATTGTCTGCTGGTAATACGGTACTAGGTGGTCACCGAAATGAAAGTATCGTAAGGCAATTTTGGCTGAATGAAGTAGTGGAGGTTTATTTGGGTCACTTCAGAGGCGCAACTGGAGAAGTCCAGAGAATTTTCCACTTGTTAGAGAGCAATTAAGAATCACGCTGGTCGAGGTTTTATTGCTGGAGAATAGAGATCTTTCTTAGAAACGGTGGTAAATACTTTCGAATCTTTTCCTTTAGTGGAGCAGACAAGCTGTGTTTTCTGTTTATTTTGTTAGTAAAAGACTTAAACTGTTGATGCTGATTTAGTAAAGGGAGGGTCAGTAGAAGGAGTAGAACTGATGTGAAAATTGCTGCGCTGGTACTGGATAGTGGAGAATAAGTCACCAAAAGTGCCGCGCTGCTATTAGACAGTAGCAAAGATACGTCACAAGGCTGCCGTTCTGCTATTCGTTAGTTAGTGTGAGTCGCGCTGACATTAGATAGCAAAAATAACAATAATTGGAAGTAGAAAACAGATTTTATTAGGTTTTACAGAAGATTCCAGTTGTCAATAGTATAGCATAATTATCATTGATCGGCATCAAAATTGACAAGTCTTTAATACAGGTACTTCAGTATCAATCAACAGGAATGGTGGTCACTACATTTAGCATCAGTTCCCGACCCCCTCCTAACAACCCAATGGTCATAAGCTGTTCAGTGTTCGATATTGGAACTGCTATACATTCTCTCAGTTGTTAGGTTTGAAAATCCCATTCCTGGTATGCACTTGTTTCATGCTGTATTAGGTTAGCAGTGTGTGGCTAAATAGACGCCATTTGTATTCACGTTATGCAACCCACTGAGTTATCCCTGTAATGTGCAAGTTATAGTTTGCGAGTGTGACTCCATTTTGTATTTTGTAATCCCTATTAGTCTGCTTAGGCTGTGCCGGAATTAGGCCTCATTATTTGTATTGCTTGCCTCAGCAGAACACTGTATTTCGTTATTATTTTCTCTCCTGTTCAAGGCTGCTTCCCGACTTACTAATTCACTTACATTCTGCCCTCGCATACCAACCTGAGTGTGTAGTTCTGCTCCCACGTTAGGAAACGCTGAGACTCAGCACGGTAACCTTGAGTTGCAGATAGCATGTCCCCATCTGGCAAGTGGTAGCCCATCCTTCTGTGCCTCTTTTGTTCATGTTCGGCCCAGGCCGGTAACTTTCCACTGTGGGCGTGGCTGGAGGTTTCTGGGAAGAATGATTATGTGTTGTGAGCTTTTGGGGGGTCAGCCCCTCTGCAGACATCTTAGGGTGCAGGTCAGATTGGACTCCTCTGCAGAGTATTGCTAATAAAAGCTTGTTTGTATTCTCTACTGTCTGACCGACTCTTCATTCTTGGGAAGGCATAGGAGGTGGTTGTAGGTAACCTGAGTGGCCCCTAAGGGCCACTTCCTTCACAGTCTTGACCCTAACCTTCCTTCCCGCAACTACCCCCTCCACCCTTTCCTCCCCCCAGGCGTGTCACTTGTGGGCAAATTACTAGTTTAAAATATACTTCTGCTCCAGCTTAGGTTTCACATTTGACTGAGAGAGCTCTTTAGGATCCTTCGGTCAGTAATGGCAGCGATGTACTGTGTCTGTTGCCTGGCTCCATGGGACCATAATTTGCTCAGGGGTATGTAGCCTAGCATACTCTTGCCGGTTGTTCCCCTATTAACTCCTCCTCCCCGTCATCATCTGGGGTCTTAAGTAGTACAACTAAAGATTCCCATGCTCTTGCTGCCTCCAACGCACTCTCGCTGCCCGTTTGTTTTGCTATTTGCATCCTGATCATTCCTTCACATTCTGCCCACTTAATGAATTATTTCTTTCATCTGGCTGTGCTTGGGCCCTGGTTTGCTTTCCAGTACATGGTTTTATCTCTTTTGGCTAGGAGTAAGCCCCTGTCTAAGAATTTACTCGTGGTTTTATTTTTGGTTGTGTGGGGGAACCAGTGTAATAGGCAATACTTAAGAGTGGACTCAACTTCCCTGTCTGTGATATCGGCCAGCAGCGTAGGTATCTCTCCCCAGAAATTAGCCAGGTATGGGCAATCCCAGAACATGTGTCTGAAGTCTGCTCCTTCTCTATTACACCACGGGCAAGCCGCTGATTGGGTCGTGAAATACCAATTTTCTCCGGAGTGAGGTATACTCTATGTAAGATATAAAATGTACCAGTTGGAATCTGGCATTTCTAGTGCTCTTCCAAGCCGTCTTCACCAGTGCCCCCCAGGTTTTCTCTGGAATACCCTCTCCAAGGTCTGCCTCCCACTTTAGGCACAACTCCAATAAGGGCAGTAATGTTTCCCATGTTATGCGCCTGTACAGACACGTAACCGCCTTAAATGTACCTGCTGCCATCACCAGATATTGGGAGCCTAATGACGTCAGCGGTTCAGTGAGTCCCCCTCCCCAGTGCTTTCGTATGGCCAGAGTGAGGGCACAGTGCAACAAGAAGTCCCCCCTGGGTAAGTCATAACGGTCCTGTAGGTCGTTGAATGGAATCATGGTGCCCTCCTCATATAGGTCTCCAATTGTAGCCAACCCTTCTTCCGCCCAAATCGTCAATCTCTAACAACTACCCCCATGTGGCAAGGCCTCGCACATAAGTAACGGTATTTCGGGGGCATATGGGCTCCTAAGTTTTTCCCGTCGCCGTGCTGTACTTAACTCCGAGGGGCGGACAGGAGTTCGAACAGGAAGCCTCAGCGTGATTTGGGATAACAGTCTTAAAGTCGCACAGCCTTCTCTCATTTCTTCCGTCCCTCTGAGGTGACTTGATACCAACTTTGTGAGCCACTGTAATTGTGCCAACAGGTAGTAGGTCTCAAAATCGGGCACCGCCAAACCTCCCTCCGCCCTTGGTCGCATGAGAACGTTAAGTGCCACCCTCCGCATTAGAAGTATAAAAGCATAACACAGAGGTGAGATTTGTAATACGAGTTTTAGATATGAGATAGAAACATGAAACTAATAAGGATGTTGAAAACTTTATTCAGTAAAGATCAACCCATAGTGATTAGAGAAGGGACTCCGATAGCTCAAGATGGATCGCCTGCAGCGATAGAAAGGGGATATCATACTTGTACTTGGTTGGAAAATTGGATGAAATACACAGAACAAGATGGTAATTTAGCATTTCCAGAGTATGGTACTTTTGACACCAAGATTTTAGAGAATTTAAGGGGACGAATGAATGACTTGGGTCCAAATCAGAGACCTATGCAGTACGAAGCTCTTGAAGAGTGGGATTACGAAGCATATAAGAGAGAAAGAGCTAGGCAGCCAAATAGGTACAAGAATACAGTGAGCAGATACTCAGAAGCAAAGTTGGATACTCGCAAGAAGATGTGGAGAAGAGGTACTGTTATAGAAACAAATGGATTATTCCCTGTTAGAGAGGTTGATGAGACTGAAGGGGGACATTGTAAGGAGAAAAAGAAAATACTGAATCGCAAGGACTAAATACTAGTGCAGATGATATTGATGAAGATTTCTTGAATAAGTTATTGATGAACAGACCTGCTCCTTATCAAGAGGAACAGATTAGTGCAAATGTGAGTGTTCCGAGTATTTCACAGAACGCACCTTTAATTCAAATTGAAGAGCCAGTGCATAGGCTAACAAATAATGAAAGAAATATTCAAAATGTACATAGAGATGAGTTAGTGAAAATGAATTCGACAATTAACCCAGATATGTTGCTAGTTCCGGTAACAATTGGTCGAATAGTTCCAGTATACAATGATAGTCAGAGACTTACACAAGTGCATGCTTTAACGGTTCCAGTGAGAAGTATTGAGCATTCTCACACAGACTACAGTGAATTAACTGGAGTTTGTGGAGATAATGTTACAAATACAAGTGAAGGTTCAAAGGAGATTCAAACTCTTAGACGAAATGCACAATTAGATCCCAAGAAAGTAATGCAGATTGATAGGAGAACAAATCAACAGACAGCTAGCAGGTCAAAAAGTGATATTTGAACTAACTTTTTAACATTTGTATTATCATGGATTTTTTAAAGTATGATGTTTAATTTTCCAGCCTTGAAAAAGTCTAGGATTAGACTAAATACATGTCGGCAAGATTGTGTGCTGGGAAAACTTTTTAAGAAATATGTATAAAAAGATAAAAAGAAATTGAAATTTAACAGATGACCTCCATGGACAACTTGCTGTATGCCGGATGTCTCATTGGATTGTCCGTAAATGGACCGTTGTCGATATTTGCACTAGAATTTGGACAGCGTCTAGAACTTATCCAATACTATATTTGGATCATCTTAAAGTATAACGGGTGTGCTGTACAGCTTTGTTCTTGGACTGAATTGTATGCATGTTAGGTTCTAATATGCTAATAACACCTTTTGTAGGTGTTTTAAGCTACTTTAGCACCCCGACCAAACTGTAGTGATAGATTTAGTTACACTTATTTTGCTACGGCTAAAAAAATATACCATAGTTTGATTGTGCGGTTTCTTCCCTCTTAGGGACCACTAGCTACTCTCTTTCTCTCTAAGAGGTGAGAAAGGTTAACCAAATTGTTATACCTTGTTCGATTGTCCCAAACCCAGCAGTGATCTTATATCAGATCCCATGTGATGCAGAGTGGTTTACTGTGATTGATTAGTGTCAAGCATTCTTCTCAATACCCTTACATCCAGACAGCCAATATTTATTTGCATTCCGGTCTGAGAACCGTGTCTTGGCATGGTGCTGAGTTCCTCAAGGGTATACTGAGAGTCCCTGTATCTTTAATCAAATACTGAAGAAATGTTTAGCATCATTGGTGATGCCTAGAGATGCGGTTCTAGTACAATATATTGATGACCTATTGGTGGTATCGAAGACAAAACAAGACTGTGTGACAGATACAACTGCTTTATTGAATCATTTGGCAGTAGGTGGGCATTGTCACCAGCAAAATTGCAGTTTTGTAAAAAAGTACTATATTTAGGCCATGTCATTTAAAAAGGGAATTCAGAGAGTTTGTCAGGATCGAATCAATGCTATCATGCAAATTAATCCGCCAAAAACACAGAAAGAAGTTCGGATGTTCTTGGGAATGGTTGGATATTGTAGGCAGTGGATTATTAATTTTTCACTGACTGCCTAGCCATTAAAAAAGTTGACAAACAAAGATGTCACAGATCCAATACACCTTGATATGGAAAGCATGAAGGCGTTTTTGGAGTTGCGAGATGGGAATGCCAGACTTTGATAAAGATTTTAAATTGTTCTGTAATAAATATGGTTGTGCATTGTCAGTTCTAAAACAGGAACACGGAACACGGCGAAGGCCAGTGGTGTATTTTTCTGCCACTTTGGATCCAGTTGCTGCAGCTCTTCCAGGTTGTTTGAAAGCAGTTGCTGCTACCTTGAGCAGAGTGAGTCGATTGTGATGGGACATGCTTTGAAAGTATATCTGCCACATTCAGTTGAGATTTTGTGAACACAAACTCGGACTCAGTACTTTACAAGCAGACAGTTAGCAAAAATATGAGCAAGTGAATCTGGGAGCAGAAAATTTGACTATAGCTAGAGGTACTACATTAAATCCTGCGACATTACTACCACCTCCAGGTTGTGAAGTGGTACTGGATGAAGGAGAACATGATTGTTTGGACGTGACTGAATTGTGTACCAAACCAAGGCCTGATATCAAAGATACTCCATTGGTTGAGTCAGATGTTGTTTTGTTTGTGGATGGATCATGTTTGAGACTCAAAAGGATGCTTACAGCTGCATATGCAATATGCACAGTGGCGAATGTAGTTGAAGCATCATAGTTGAAAAGAGTGAGTTCTGCACAAGTGGCTGAGTTGGTGGCTCTTACTAGAGCTTGTTGCTTAACAAAACAAATGAGTTACGATCTATACTGACAGCCAATATGGCTTCGGAGTTGTCCATGATTTTGGGAAATTGTGGTCTCAGAGTGGATTTTTGACCTCTTCGGGTTCACCAATACAAAACGGAGAGTGTCTAAAGGATCTACTGATGGCATTACAATTGCCGGCACAAATTGGGGTGGTGAAATGTTCAGCACAGCATTTTGGTTATGAATACGTCACATTCGGTAACAGATATGCTGAAGAGGTTACACAATGTTGTGCTTTGAACACTTAGATTAACATGGACCAACAAAATGATCAAATTGAAAAGGCAGAATGCAGTTTAATGTTCTCATCTGTTGAAACATGGGATGAAGAGAAAGAACTTCAGTAAGAAGCAAATGATTCAGAAAAAGATGGTTTGGTCAAGTCAGGTTGCACTCGCAGAGCAGATGATGAGGTATGGGCTTACAGATGGCAGAGCAGTAATGCCAGTCTATTGTCACAAATGGCAAAAGTCTTCCATGGACCAACACACATAGGTAGAGATGCAATGATTCGGTTGTTTCGCCAAACATGGTATAACCCCAAATTTAGAGCTATTGCAGAAAGTCTCTGTGAGAGTTGTGCTGTATGTCAGCTGGAGAATGCAGGAAGAAAAACAGTGGTAAGCATGGGACAGATTGAAAAGGCTGCAGGTCCCTTTACACGCATGCAACTCAATTTTATAGAAATGCCTCCTTGCTAGGGACTAAAATATGTTCTTGTGATTGTCTGTTTTCTCGTTGGTTAGAAGCTTATCCAAGAAGCTGAAGTGACAGTTTAACAGTTCCTAAATTGCTTCTCGGAAAAATAATACCTAGATTCGGCTTTCCATTCTCTTTGGAATCAGACAGAGGAACACATTTTTTTTTTTTTATAACTGTTTATTAACATACATCGGCATCAGTTATACAATAAAGAGAAATCAACAAATTTGTGCACGGTATTGACATAAGAAAATAGATTACAGCACTGCATGGTGAAGGAATGTTATGGGGTGAGGTCATCATGTTCAATACTACATGGCGGTTGACATATCTCTCCCCGATACACGTTCCAAGGGGCCCATACACGGGTCCACTTTTTGGGGCAGCCCCATGCCAACTATACTGTCTTTTCCCTATACATGCACCAATCGTGGTCTTTTTTCCAGGCTTCTATCGTAGGTGGTTGAGCTGCGCCCCATAGCTGTGCGATATTTCTTTTCGCTAGCATGAACCCCAGTGTAGCTCATTGTGTGATGAATGTTCAGGTCTTTAGGTTCCCATATATTCAGGCGGCGCTTCTGGGCAGAGGCAGACAGGGAGCACTGCATGGATTGTGTCGTGAACCTTGTGCCAGAAGGATCTAATGTAGTCACACTCCCATATGATATGCATAAACGTTCCTATGTGGCCGCACTGTCTCCTGCACGCCCCTCCGTCAGCCCTCCTCATTTGTATCAGACGGGGCACTGTGATGTATACCCGGTGGAGGATTTGAGGAACACATTTTAATAATGAAATAATTCGGATGATTAGTGCAGCATTACAGCTTGAACAAAAGTTGCATGTGCCTGAAGGCCTGAGGCTTGAGGAGTAGTGGAACAGGTTAATGGCACAATTAAATCAAGATTGGCAAAGGTTTGTGCATTCACAACACTAAAATGGCCTGATGCACTTCCATTAGCATTAATGAGCTTGAGAAGTAGTCTAGACAAAAGAACAGGACTGTCCCCTCATGAAATTGTGATGGGCAGGGCTATAAAACAGCCAACAGCTAATGAATATAACTGATGATTTGGAGCTGGATTATTGCAAAGGATTGGCTGATGTGGTTAGTTCTATGTCTCACCAGGTTGGAGAAGTTGTTACAACACAGCAAGAACAAGGACATGACCTGTGTCCTGGGGACTAGGGAGTCGTGAAAAAACACGTGAGGAAGAACTGCCTAGAGCCACAATGGCATAGGCCTTATCAAATGATATTGGTGACAACTACTGCAGTCCAAGTGTGGAGGCATACCAAATTGGATTCATGAAAGTCACATACACGAAGAGTCCCATATCCACTTGGAGTACTTGCAGAAGAAAATCGTCAAGAACAAAGACATTTCCAGGCAAGTTGAAAACGAGGTAGAGTGGGTACAGATTACTGAGTCGAATGAAATTGATGCAGTAATTGTCGATGCTGAAAATGAAGTGATCCCTGTGGATAAAAATAAAGGAAAAAGAGACATTGAAAGAAAGCACAGAGACAGTTTGAACTGAAGTTGAAAATGGAAAGAGGACAAAGTGACAAGTGGCCAAAAGGAGTGAAGAGAGTAGAAAACTCTTAACCCCTTCAGCGCAGCGCAGATTACCATTGAGCGGGCGGGGCCATGACGGAGTGTTTCCGTCATGCACACAGCGCGGCCGACGTGCATGATGGAACCACTCCGTCATAAGCAGCGATGAGGTTAACAGAAAAGTACCAGAGACTGATCGAAATCGAGCCAATCAGCACAGAGTGAAAAAGAGGATCAAGTACGGAGAACAAAAGGTACCAAGTAGAAAATATACAGCACCTAACTGAACATATTTGGTGACTCCTTCAAATGAATGGGTAAAAAGAATTTCTTGATTTGTTCAAAAAGCAGTTGTTCATACAAGCCACCCTAAGTGAACCGTCTTTTTGAAAAGGTGCAGAAAGAGGAGATTTATGAAAATAAATAAAGTAGTGTTGAAGAGGTGTGGGGTACACAAACTAAAAAGCTAGTATAGCGAAATTAGTTTTTGATTTACAATTTTAGTTAAGGAAATTTTTGGATATATTTGTGAGAATAGTTTTCCATTAGGAGTAAGAATTTTGATTAATCTTCGATTTTTCCAAAATCAATAGAACTAGAATGGATAGAACTAGAAATGAGCCTGGCAAACAGAATCATAGATCATTTAGGCGAAAGTGTTAACATTTGTGGTTCATGTGTTTTTGTGACTATGTTTGTATGGTTGGTATTAACATTTGTATTACCATATGTTAGACCTGTTAGCCCTTTGGCAGTTCCCTCCTCATTTTATTTTTTTTTTTGTCCCTTCTCATTTTTTCTGTCAAATAACATCTTTTTGGGTGCTGATGTAGAGGCTCTGGGCGCCTCATCCTCACCACCTGAGGGGGAGGCGCAAGGTGCTTCACTGACGAGACAGATAGTGGAAGGTTAGAGTAACAAAATGGTGGTTCCAACTGTCACCTCAGCGCCTGGGCTATGACTGCCATGGGAGGTTCCGGAACGTTCTGGGCCCCTCTGGCCAGTCAGGCCCCAGGTGATAAATAGAGGTGACAGGCGGGCGGCCATTTTAGGACAGAGGGCACTGCATGGTAATCAGGAGTAAGGCGCCTGTGTGAGGAGGTGGTTGTACTTGAAAGGGAACGGACAGGTCTAAGGGTCTGCACAGATTCCCAATCCTAGTGACATCACCCCTAACCTTGTGACCGGTCCCTGAACGCAGTCAGATCTGGTGGAACAGCGTTATACTGGGGTTTCACAGGTGGCCAGAATCCTTGAAGGAGGTCCAGGATTGCTGTCTGAGACCAACCCATCCCTTATACCTTCTTGGCCGGAGAGGGGGAATTAGACTGGCCATGGCGGTTACCCCTCATTCCTGATTGAGGAGGAGATGACCGCGCCCCGTAGCTAGGATGGGTGTGTCATTCCAGTCAACTGTACCGGAGAGTTCCTGGCAGCTTCAAGTGCAGCCCCCCCCCCTCGTTATATTTCCTCGACGACTCCCTACCTGGAATGGACCCCACCGCCACCCAGTGATCGGCGGGTGGCCGGTTGTCCTCTGAAGTGGACTCGCTGTTGTCCCGAGAGCTGAAAAGGTGAGGGGCTTGGAGCCAGCGACGCTGCTGATCATCTGAGGAGAGTCGCTTCAGGAAGGAAGGGGGGCGTGACCAGCCCGGAGGCCGCCGTCCTCAGATCACATGGGAAGGGGCCGAAGCACCGCCCTCCATTGCCGGGAGTTGAGGAAGACTGCGGCCCCGCACTGATTCTGAAGGCGGTGAGCGCGTACCTTCCAGGTCCCCGAATTGAGTTGTCACAGCGGCCGGCTGACAAGAGGCCGCAGCGGAGGGAGGCACAGATCCGTGGGGAGCGCCCGAGCGAGGATTATCTTCCCGGAGGGGGTCTACCATAAGGTTATTCCTCGGGGGTGGGAGTTCCCAGATTCTTGCCCTCCTTGTGGAAGAGAGCACCTAGTCGGCGAAGAGGCCTGTCTCCCACAAAGTGAGGGGAAGTCAGCTCCAGTTCCGGCTGGACTCCTGGAGCAGAGGACACCGGGACTGTACAGTAAGCTGGGCCTTGGAGGAAGGGGTGGGGGGGGGGGGGGGGGAGGGGGAGAGAGAGTCCAGGGAAGCACGCAGCGGAGATCAGTTAACGTCCTGATTATACCCTGTTAGTTTCTCAGAAGCCACGTTCCAGAGTAGATAAACACAGACACCTATGAGATTAAAGCCTAGGTATTGTGGAAATGAAGTGAAATGTTTGAAATAGCCGTTAACCTGTAGTTGCCAGGGTTGAGGCAATGCCTACAATGTAATGCATTATTAAGTGGTGATAAAGTAAGTTGCTTTTATACAGCCTAGAGATCACCCGCTAAAGACCAGGAATAGAGTGAACCTCTCGCTTATCCCTAACTGTAGTAGTTGCAGAATTGGCGACAGCAATAAGGACCAGGAAGTATAGTAGGGGAGCCCGTGTCAGAAGAACATTGTATAGACTGTGTAACCAACTGATGTACAGAGGGATGTAAATGTTTTGGGGAGCGCGTATATGGGGAATTAAAGTGGCGCTCCAGAGGCATAGAGTTGGGTTGGAACAACAGCGGAGGGGTGTAGGAAAATGCTACATTGGGGTAACGAATGTGAATCTAGATTGTCAAACCAAATGTAATGAAATGTTTCATTCTGAGATATGAACATGTTTAACCACAGTTAAAAAGAGAGGATAAAGACTACTGGTAATCTTTAACACTAATCTGTGTAGTGTCCTTTTTGAGGGGTGTTGAGCTAGATTGTGAGCTGGGTAGGATGCAAGCACGAGATGCCATGTTGAGATGAAAGCCTGTTAACCCGAGCCAAGCTACCCCTAGGACACCATATTTCATGTTTATTAAAGTAGTTAATAGTACATCAACTAACAATAATGAGCATGTAAATAGAGATACTAAAAGATATCTGGGAGAAGATCCTGAAACTAACATTAGGGAATTAACTGGAAATGTTCTTCATGGTCACCAGTATTAATGACTTCTCATTAAATGGATTAACTAAGCTCCTTTATCCGGTATTCGTAAAGCGCAAACTACTCACCCCTACGGGTCTCATGGCGCTGGGGGCAGTCGTGGAAATTAAGTGAGCTATTGCCCAGAGTCACATGGTGCTGAGCTGAACTGCCGCCGGAGCCGGGATTGAACCGTGAGCCCTGTGCTCCGAAGTCAGCTGCCCCGAGTACGTGGATGCTATGGATGCAAGGAATTGTTACGTGTGCATGCAATTACCTTTGTGTCTGAAGGGGTGACGTATCACCACCTTCCACTAACATATGGTACTTCGTCTAGTGTATTAACAAGCTTGTTTTATGGAATGGAGTCATTTCAATATTTTTATTCGAATGACCCAATATGTTCAGAAATTCCTATTAGAAAGAACATGAATATAGAGCAAGACATGCAGAATATTTTGTAGATTTTTTCCATACAACTGAAACCATTGATACAGTATACGCACACCATAAAAACTTGGTCCAGGATAGAAAAACCTTAAAAAGGGTAAGCGTTTAAATAAAGGTTTTTTGAACTTAATTTTGAAGAGAGAGCGATAGTTAATATACAACAGGGACAAGAAGGTCAAGGTATAACAGATATTTATCATACAATGAAGTAAATTCAGATGCTCACATAGTCAGTGACAGTAAGCGTGACATAGAAAGTGAAAGTGGACTTTAAAAGACGACATCGCATTGACAACAAGAGTTGAACCACTTTCTTTTAAACTTAATATGAGGGGTTCATGTTGTAAGCGGTCGACGACGTTTCGAACTCAGTTGAGTTCATCTTCAGGACAAAAGAGAGCATCTATAATTGTCAGTGTAGATATAAGGTAGGGGTAGAGTATATCGACTAGGAATTTGGTTACTGATCACGAGAATTTCATGTGCAAGTTACTGCATCATAGTGGCGCCCTTTGTCATAGCAGGAGGCTTGAGAACCGTTATGAATTCATTTTGCCGGGACCTCAGAGATTCAGGTGCCGGGCGGATTTAATAATTTGTCCGGACAAATTATTAAATCCGCCCGGCACCTGAATCTCTGAGGTCCCGGCAAAATGAATTCATAACGGTTCTCAAGCCTCCTGCTATGACAAAGGGCCCCACTATGATGTACTCGACCCCTACCTTCTATCTACACTGACAATTATAGATGCTCTCTTTTGTCCTGAAGATGAACTCAACTAACTGAGTTCGAAACGACCGCTTACAACATGAACCCCTCATATTAAGTTTAAAAGTGGTTCAAATCTTGTTGTCAATGCGATGTCTTCTTTTAAAGTCCACTTTCACTTTCTATGTCACGCTTATTGTCACTGAATATGTGAGCATCTGAATTTACTTCATTGTATAATAAATATCTGTTATACCTTGACCTTCTTGTCCCTGTTCTATATTAACTATCGCTCTCTCTCTTCAAAATTAAGTTCAAAAAACCTTTATTTAAACGCTTACCCTTTTTAAGGTTTTTCTATCCTGGACCTTTTTAGGCCATTTAGAACCATTGTGTCTCTCTCCACATTGTACCACCCCAGGTTCGTATATTGGGGTACCCTTGTTTCCTATCAAACACCATAAAAACTTAGCATGCAAATTATAGTGTAGAAATAGAATTTATTTATAGTGGAAGATAGGCGTAGAGATTTTAAGCATAGAGCTTTAGAGCAAGAGAGTAGAGAACCACCATGGGCACATAAGGAAGGCAATTACAAAAAGGATGAAACTTTCGTTGCAATGACTGCTTACTAAGGCAGAAAACTGAATATAATCACTTTGTTGGTTCCAGTGAATGTGAGCATACATTTCTAAATTACAGGGGGCTGGGGATTAAGATGAGGAACTGACCGTGTTCCCTGGTTTCTATTTTGTGTGTGGTAAGAATGCCCATTATAGGTTACCACCACATTGGTATGGGTGTTATATGGGCATTGTCTTTCCAAAAATTGATCATAGGAACGATAGAACTGGAACCAATGGGGGGGTGGGGTAGTCTAACACGCACTAGAAAGAGTTTGAGTTGCAGAAATTGTGGAAGATTTTTTTGGAGCATTTATACCTTCAGTTGTGGTGATAATTCACAAAAGAGAAAAAAACTATCTACATAGTTGATCATGTATCAACGGATGCTGCTAGTGCGTTTCCAATGGTTGATACAGAAATGGTTGCTATGGGAACCATGGTTTTACAAAATAGACTTGCCCTAGGTGTAATATAGCGGTTAGCCTGAAACCGGTCCCAGGATGCTCGTTTCTGGTCCACGGAAAACATGGCATGGTAGTTCGGGCTGGACTGTTCCCATGAGGCACAGGGTCAAGACCGATTTGCACATAGCTATGTCTGAACTGGGGTGGCAAAGTGAGCTAAAGGATGATGGATTCAGCCCAGATCTGAGACTGAGGGGGTGAGTGTTTGAAAAATTTTACCACTCCGTCCATCTCCTTGTGTTTGCTTTGTTAGCCCTAAGTTGGCAGGGTTTGCCCAGATGCGGGTCCCTTGCTCACTTTGCCACTGGATTCAAGCTAGCCTGGCTGATGGCTGTTAGCCTGAAACCGGTCCCAGGATGCTTGTTTCCGGACCAGGGAAGACATGGCTTGGCAGTTCGGGCTGGACTGTTCCCATGAGGCACAGGGTCAAACTGATTTGCATATAGCTGTGTCTGAACTGGGGTGTCAAAGTAAGCTAAAGAAGGATGGATTCAACTCAGATCTGAGTGTTTGAAAAGATTCAGCACTCTGTCCATCTCCTTGTGTTTGCTAGATGTTATACAGTCAAAAGAGGGCAGTCTGTAGTATTTTGGAAATTCAACAATGTTGTACATATATTCCGGACAAAAGTAGAGACCTGGAGGGATATATGAGCAACATTACTCATTTACATGAAGATGGTGCTTGGGAGAAACTTGGTAAGGGTTTCTCTTCTATAGGTAATTGGTTTATTACTTTTGCTAATAGCTTATTTGGAGGATACTAACTCCAATAGCTGCAGTGGCTACTGGCATATTAATGATATTTTTGCTCTATAAATGTTGCAGAAATAAGACTAAAGGAGTGAAGACAAAAATCGAGAAAAAGGGAGAATAGAAATGGAAGATCAAAAGGGTGCTGGTTACAGTGCCATGTGTGATATAGAAGGTGTAAGATTAAAAACAGATGAGAATGAATGAAACTGCATTCTAGAAATGGATAGATGGTAATCTGATATGGGTGGTTATGATGGTTTCTGAAACCATCAGAGGAGGGATTGATTGAGCATGATTTTCCGTAATAAAATCTGTTCAATGAAATCCACCTGTCAGACTAAAATAACGATTGGGTGATAAAATTAATATTAATCTAAATAGTGAACGTGAGAAATGTGCAAAAGCACGATTGATCTGTTTAGTGAAATAAAGTAAAACACAATGGGGACTAATTGGAATAAATCTAGTTTATATGCATTTTCTGTTTTATTCTGCCTCCCTTGCTGCAGAAAATAAAAACGACAAAAACAATGTGAAAGTATAGTGTAGGATTTTTTTTTAGATAATTCTCTGCTAAAATAAATGTAGGCATAAGAATATTAGGGGATGTGTTCACGTACTCCGGTCCTTGTGATTTTGTAAAACAAACTCTGTCCTTAGCTTAGGCCTTCACGTGTTACCAGTTGCTTCCTAGAGTGTAGATATGAGCTTAAATCTGTCTGAAAGTATTGCATTCTTTCCTGTCTGAGGGAGTAGTCTGATGTTAAGAAGTTACTGTTTCATTAGCAATAACACATTTGTAGACAGGTTACTTCAACTTCCTTATTTGGAAGTTAAAGGTTTCAGACATCGGGTTTATAGAAGAGTATGGTTAGGTCATAGTCAAAAGACTGCCACACCATCATGTTTAGCCAATGAAAAGGTCTGTGAAGAGACAAGAGTGATACAATGTTAACCAAGAGAAGGAAGCTACAGTGCATAAAGACCTTTGCGGGAAAGTATTCTTCGGCTTGTTCAAGACTTCTGGGGACTCGTTCAGTGTCTATGGTGTGAGCTGCATGTCGTGCCGATTCCTGTTACTCTGGCTGGCAAACCTGCTGAACCAGAGCTTGCCTGAGAAAGTTGCACATCTGCTATGGATGCCGCTTTGCTATTCGTAACAGCCGTGGGAATAGTTTTCCATCTAATGCTCACTAGGCATTACATTTTCCGTTCATAGGTGAAGTATTTTCACTGCTGCCGTTTTCTTTTGTTCTATGAATCGGATTTGCGATTTGAATCAGTTTAGCCATATTGCGATAATCTAACATTTGTGTACTATGACATTCTATTCACTTGGTGATTGACCATTCATTATTCTAATAACAAAGAAATAATCAAAAGAAAGTGTGTTTATCCACGATAGATAATTATTTGCCTACGGTTATGGATTATGTGAAGCGTATTTTCATTCTAGGTCCTCATGGGAAAATAGCATAACTGGTTCCAAATACAGACCCTTTTAACTCTACCAAAGATCTGTTGGAGAACCTTTGTTAGATACTTGTCGAATGTCTTACGAGCCCAACATTGTGAATTATTGTAGTTATTATAGTCTGGTGTGGCTAGTAAGTGAAGATTACCCACACGCTTCCGCTACATCACAGGCCTAGGGCAGCAACACTTACGAGTGGGTCAGCAGAGCGTGCACATCCTTAAAGTCTGCCAAGGAAGACGTGTTAGCCTGTTCCAAAGGCACCAGTGCCAGCATGCTGCACCTGACTGGCAAGCAAGGCGGTGCCTGCAAGTGTATGCCTAGCAGCACATGCTAAATGTGAACAGGAGCCAGCATACTACCTAGTGAAGTCCTGTTAGACCTGTCAGCCCTTTGGGTGGTCCCTCCTCATTATTTATTTTGTCCCACTTTTGCCTCAAACCCTGTTAGAATTTTTCCTTTTTGGGAACCACCAGACTTTAGTGTTGATGCAGGGTCAGGGAGCCATTTTCCCTACCCCTGGAACTTCTGTCTGAGGGCCTGAGACACAAAATGGTGGCCACCCATTGTCACCTGTGACATCACTGGAACCTACTAGTACCTTCCAGAACATTCTACAACCCTGTGACAGTGTGAGGCAGGTTTGGAATGTTGGGAAGCCAGCTCAGAGTTGGCAGTTGGAATTGGCAGTTGGCACCTGACTAGTGAAGAGAGGACAGAGAAACAGAAGGAGGAAGGAGTGAGGCAGCAGGGGTGGAAACCAGTGCTTGGAGTGGGGTCCAGAAACCCACCCTTGATGCTAGTCCCTACTGACCAAGCCCAGCCTAGTGCCCTGTGTGGGATAAAGACCAGAAAATCATAAGGACCTGAACAGCCGGAACAGGCCTTAAAGGAGAAGAACAGCAAGTTCCTGACCTGTTTGGTGGAATCCTCCTGGAGACCAGACGTCGAGTAGCCTGGAGCCCGAGGTGGAGAAGCGGCGCTGACAGAAGGCAGACGTCGTACCCGGAGCCACTAGAGGTCGAGTGAGGGCGCCGACGGAGGTCGTGGAGCGACACCGGAGGTAAAGTAGAAGTCACCTGAGGTCGAGGCGTCGACGGGGGAGTGAAGTCCGCCCTCCGGAGTCGCCGGAAGCTGAAGTAAAGCGCGCAGGAGGTCGGGAGTGGAGATCGCACTCCGGAGTCGCCGGAACCCGAAGTGGAGCCGACGGAGGTCGGGAGTGGAGGTCGCACTCCGGAGTCGCCCGGAAGCGGGGAGACCGTGACCGTGACGCCGGAACCCGACATCGAGCCGAGGCCGCCCAGCGACATCGAACCGGAACCGGCCGACTGCATCGACACGGCGTCAAGTGGAACCGATCGACTCGTCATCGAACCGGAGCCGCCCATCGACGTCGACCCGGCGCCGAGTGGAGCCGAACACCGAGAAAAGGGCAGTAAGTGGTGGAAAGGGCATCTGAGGCCCTGTGGAGCCATAAAAGACCATTCTAGGTGCTGGGGGGGGGGGGGGGGGGTGAACTGAGACTGGTGCAGGGACCTGTGTGAGGGACTGTGTAGTTGGTGAGCCAGAACCTTAGGGTACCCTCATTCTACCTCAGCTTAGGCCCCAGCCTCAACCACCCTAGGTGGGACATCCCCAGGCCACCCCAGTGACCACAAGCTGTACTTGGGCATGGTAAAATCAATCTACCTCATTAATGTAATCTGATTTGCAATTGTTTGACTACTTATATTATTTATTGAAGGAGTGTTATTTATTGTCTGACTGTATTTATTCCTGCCTGGTATTTATTGTCTGACAGTATTTATTTGCCCTATGTATTTATCGCACCTTTATTTATTTCTTGTGTATTTATGACCTAATCCTATTTATTGCACCTGTAAAGTGTCATTATTTAATTGACCTGCTATTTCTGAAGAAAATCCTTCTGTATTGTATTTGTGACATAACCCTGCAACTAAGAAAATTAAGATAAACACAAAGATTTTCATAAATTTACGGTGTAGTCGTTTTTGGAACGGATGAACGCATGGTTATTGTGTGGGTTTGACGTACGCTTAACACGGTGCCTGACCCCCGACCGCTCGAGCCAAGCTACCCCATGTGTTGGGAAAGACCGGGTGACTGCTAACCCGGTTGCCCGGGGTTTACCAACAAGTCCCTTGAAGCACGATGGGAGAGCTGGTCAAATGTTCTGCTTGCTGCAACCCCAGTGAGGCGATTCTGGACAGGTGAAGCAGCTGCTGACTCATCGGGCATGAGGTGAGCATAAGTGATGGCAGAATGAGGCCTCAAGCAAGAAGGAAAGGGGGTTTGGCAGGCCGCAGCAGGTGCCTGTAGTCGACCATGCAGGGAGATGAGCCTCTCCCATTCCTGAAGTGCCCGCACAGGCAACGAAACTGCGCCAACATTGAGGCAGCGGTAGGACCTGCAGAGGAGAGAAGTGTGTAGGCATCCTGCGCCTTTATCCTGGGGAGCAACCCTGCATCACAGCTGTGGCACCTCACTTGCCTGCTTTGAAGGTACAAGACTTGCAGTGCCAAAGTTAAGATGGTGTAAGACCATTTGGAGAAGTGCTCCACCTGCAGAGGGAGGAGTGGTGTGTGGGTCCATGTCAGCAATGTGAGAAGACCCTGCACGGTCTGTCATGGAAGAGCGACTGCCACAGGAAATGGCAAGGACTTGGATGCAGCCCAGCTAGGCGGAGGCTGTGGACAGCCAGCTGAGTGAGGAGTGGTGGCAGCCCCACCTAGAGGTCACAGGAGGCACCACGGCCTACAGTGAAGAAACAAATTAATTTGAAGTAACTGCGCAGGGACATGACTGCAGCACAGGGAGGCTGCTGTGGCAGTTAATGAGGAGGGGCACCTGTATTGGAGTAACACCGACTGCAGCAGGGGAGAGAACCTGGAGTGGCCCTGTTGCTTCCAAAGTGTACCCCCTGAAGGTATTCAGACAGCTGGTCAGGAAAGGCTGCATGGCCTTCTGAATGAGGCACTGCAATGCAAGGTGCCTGTAGCACCACCTAGTGGTTACTGCAACAGTCTTCTAGCACAACTTGTACAGCGTAACAGCCCCCAGGACATGAAGGTTGCCCATAGCTCAACAGGCAGCAGCACAAAGGGGCCTGTTCTGTGACTGAAAACTAAATGCAACGAACCCCACAAGAAGCACAGCACAAGGAATAGTAGAAGGCTACCCGGCACATAGTTTGAAGTGGGGGGTAGTCTTAAGTGCAAGCAACTGATGCAGTGGCTGGGAAAGGAAGGTGAGGTTGCTGAAAAGGAATGGACCAGGTGCGCAAGGTACAGTGGAAAGCGCCAAAGAGCATAGGACCTGCGAGAGGTCTGCGAAGACATGGGGTCAGGCGGACATGCCATGGGCTTGTTCCAGATAATACCAGTATCCAAGTGACCATTTTAACTGCATGGGGGCCTAGGGCCCGACCCTTACAACATGCTACATTCATTGCAGTGCGCAGGGTTTTTTCCTATAACTGCTCTTTGTACCCCAGAGAATAATTCACTGTGTGCCACGTGCCCCATTTAAAATAAAGGGTTCTTTGCATTACAATTTCATAGCAAGGAATTGCATTCTCCAATTAAATAAGCGCCCTTGTAACACGTTTCATGGTGTCCTATATCAGATTAGGGCCCAGCTCCTCGTGATGGTAACAAATCCTAAACTGGATGGGAAGACTCCAGTTAACATGGCAAGGCGCAGGAGTGCATTTCACAATAAGCAGTGCACACAATGTCCACTGTACAAGCACTGGTGATAAGCTTAGTAATGGGACTACAGGCACATTTTAGAGATTTTAAAAAGATAAGTCCGAATATATTTCTCCCACTGACTTCTGTTAATGCAGAGACAGGAAAAATCAAGTCATTTTTGTCTTTCAAAATGGGAGTCTACAGCCTGCATGGTCTATTGGCATGTATGAGTCATAAAATCGTAAGGAAAAACCAACACGAGCTCTTGTGTCCAGCATGGTTTTCAAAGGTCAACCCTTCACTGTTCCAAATTTAACAGGAAATTCAACATGCTCTACCTTTGTACACACTAAAGTATATTAAAATGCCATAACTTAAAAATTATCACAAGCTTTTAAAAATGGCTGCCACATTTCAGAGCAAATTTTGAAGGGGTAGAGAGAATGTGTTTCCCTAAACCAGGAGTGGTTGAAGGCCTCTTAAAGACAATACTGAGATTTTAATATGTGCTTTTATGCAAAGTAGGCCATGTCCGGAACCATCAAAGTGTTTTAAAAGGACAGGAATGTGCCGCAGTGAGCGGACAGACTTCTGTAGAAATTTGCCAGGAGAAGGAGTGAAACAACTATTGTTGCATTAACTTGCCGAGCCAATTTACTGGTTGCATCAGACGATTGCACAGGGAAGTCCTGACTGCGCTTTGTGTGGGCAGGCGAGACAGCAGCCACTGGAGCTATGTGTGTGAAATGAGTTGCAAGAGTCTGGTTTTAGTGGGCGGTCACTGGCGCTGCAGATTACTCTGCAAGCATGTTATACTGACTATTGCAAAGTCATCCTGTGCCCTGGGCACCCCCGAACTTTTTGGTGACTGGGCTCTGCTTTTTCCGCACTTGCATGGGCACATTGCTGGAGCTTAAGGTTAGTTTAAAAGCAGTCCTGTGTTGCAGGACTGCTTTTGAAACGCAAATTGTGTTCAAACTTTGGAGTTTGAGGCACTTAAAAATACAGCGTTTGGGCATATAAGGTACATAGTGTATCCCCTAGGTGTCACGGGTGGGGTCTGGTATTTCTAAGAACGCTAATAAACTGAGTTATGTGCCCTGTGCAAAGTGACATTGCACATTTCATGCCCCACATTGTGATAGTGCTCCACAAAATTGACTTGTGCTAGAAACACTGGAGGGAGACTCTGCAATATTCCTATGTACTCTGAAACCCGTAATGTCTCCCCTAGGTGCTCCAGGGGGTGGAGTGCTGTAGATATAGGCGGGTTTTTAAGCCTTGGTGTTGGAAAAATGGCATGTCATTTTTACCATTGCAGATCCCCTGCCACATAGCTTAACATGTCAAGAAGTTATTAACCAATTCCTGCTAGGAGAATCAAAAGTGGCATTTTGGGACTTCCTAACGTCCATTGATAAAAACAATATGGTATTGTCGAACTTCTCCTAAAATGTACTGCCAAGAAAATAGGCCACTCTGGAAGGCTGAATTTTGCCTTAGTCTTGATTGTTAAGAGCTAAGTGGATTAACCAGGCTCCTTTCATGAATGGTAAGAGCCCCTGGGGTTAGCCAGCACTTCTGGGAGAGCAGGGTTCAGCTATACAGGAATGCCACAGCAAGGGGAGGGGGTCGTAAACAAGATCCTTAAATTGAAGGCCTACAGACTGTAAATAAAACAACGTGACACCACAAGTAAAAGGTACAGTATTCATGGGAGGATACAAATGTAGAAAAGGAGGTACCAACCTTATTCATGAATCCAAAGCAATCATTTGGAAAGGACAGTAACAGGAGCCAATTGATAAGATGGGCAGAAAATCAGCGGCACTTCAAGTCCATACTCCAACACAGCAGTTCTCAAAGATACAGTGCAAGCACTACCTAGGCAAGACCGAAAAATACCACTAAGACTGAGCAGCTCCGGATCTGCGTTGGTATATGTGAATAGGAAGACCTGTGTGATGGTTCTAGCGCCGTCTACCAGCACAGGGTGGCACCTGCAACAAGGAAGCAGTCGGCAGGTATATGGATTAATCAGAAAGGGGTCACTGAGGATGTACCAAGAACCAATATATGGAAGCTTCTAGACCTCATTAAAGCCTTCCCTTGCATCAACCCCACTAGCAATGTACATTGTATCCGCAAGAAAAACATGTACAAAGACCAATAACTCAAACGGGAGTATGATTGCATTGTTAGACCGTAACTGCAATCCCACAACTACCCAGATGGAACACAAAATACTTGAAATCTGACAGACGAGCAGCTTGACACATGTGAACCAGAGGCCTTGTCAGCTCATTGTGCTTAAGCCAGTCTTTTGGTGGTCAAGCACAGTTAAACTGGGCAGTGTTGGCCCTCAAGTGACCGTACTGTTGCTAGTCTAGATCATGTTAAGCAAAGGTGCTATTCAGTTCCAGTGCTCGGGAACTACTATAGCGACCTTATACAAGTGGGAACCCTATGGATTTCGTAAGACTTGCAATGAAAATTCAGAGCAAGTCACAAGTTCATAACACTATTCTTTTCATCCATATAAGAGGGAGCCATAAGGTGATTTTCAAAAAAACAGCATCTTTATTTGAATGTTAACATTTTGTACTCCCGGCCAGCCCAGCCAAAGCGTCTAGTCCTGTAAACAAGTATTTTTAAATTGCAGCCCTGATTAAGTCATCTATTGGTGGTCAACCATGGCTCTAATGAACTGTCAGATGTTCATCTGAAAGTCACATCACACATTTTCACTGCCACTGGTTAACCTATAAAAAAAAAACAGATGACGTGGCCTAGTCAAACATGAAAACCCTGGGCATCCATGCATACCTACCACGCTGCAACAGCTCATCCAATGCAAGGTAAGCAAACAGAAGCTTGGGCATAGAAAAAGTACATTTTATTGGCTGAGAAGGCATGAAGCCATCTACATTTAAAAAGCAAACAGAAGCAAATGTGGTTAGAGAACAGGGTAACCAATGCTCCCAAAATAGAGCACCAGATCTTCCAAATGTAAAACAAGTTTGCTTCCAGCATGTACACTTGGTTTCAGTCCCTTAGGAGGCTGCACACAGGGCAGTTCAGCAGTGTTGTCCAGTCTAGCACTGATTACTAGTGCCAGCAGCCCCCTTGCTTCCACCACAGCATTGCACTGCGAGTGCCCTGTTAAGTCTGCAGAGTTCACACTAGGTGTAGCTTAGACAAAGGTTATCTTGGTGCGGGCTTGGTTCACCAGCCAGACATTGAGCTCCTCATACTCCTCCAGGGCTGCCTCAAATTGTGCTGGTGTGAAGCCCTTTGAGACACATCGCTGCTCGGCCTCTGAAAGCTTGACGCTTCGCATGCCCTTCTCTGGTACCATCTCACGGATCGCAGCGAAGATGACATCAGCAGGGCGTTGAGTCCTGAAAGAAACAAGATCAAGACATGTCAGGTGGAAGGGCATATGCCCCAATCATCAAGTAGCATTGACCCTAGAGCCCTAACAAACTGGCAAAAGGAAACCGCTCCAATTCTCACTTCACCCCAATATTTATCTCCACTTTTGCTCTGGATGTTCTGCTTTTCTAGGGACCATGCTTTCTTGGTGCGAAACTTTTGGTAAAAATCACGCCTGATCAATTCCTTTTAGATGTAAGTAACACAGCACCACGACTAAGAGGAGCTAGTGTTTGTTCTCCGGCACACACGAAGACTCATTTACGAGCTGCTTACTACAACCCAAAGAAGCCCGAGCGTTGGGCCCCAGGCAGCAAAAGCAGCACACCCACGGCAAACACTAGTTACCGTAAGACCAAATTCACTACTGTCACAAGGAACGTGGAGCAGAGCACCACACTGCAAGCTGCCAAGCAAATCATGTCCCACATGGCAAGCTATTATGGGACTCTCCCAGTGAATGGGAAGCAGACCAGAGTTCCTTACCTGGCTGCCTGCCCCTTGTCGCCCACTAAAGAATCCTTGGACATCTCCATCAGCCTCATGGCCTCATTGACATCTTCCTTTTCAACCGTATCCACCAACCGCAGGCGGGCCTAGGAGAAGCGATGCACTGTTAACCACGGGGCACACAAGATTCGTTATCAAAGGCAAAACATTGGTTCAAACATGCTCCGATCTCAGCCTATCTAGCCGCATTAAAATGAGTTAGTCGTAGTACTTTGCATGTTAGCCATAATCTGGTCTAGAGATCATTAAAAACGTGTTTCAGGTAAGCATCAAAGAGTAATAAAAGGCACCCCGTTCCCCACCCCCCCCCCCAGGGGGCTGCAGCCAGCCCCGATGCTGAACACTTAACCCGGACTCCGCAGCGCTATGCCAGCACTGTCAGACCGAGACAAGTGCAATGCCCAATGCAAAGGTCAGCAATTGCTCATGTCTCCGCCTCTCAACACTGGCCAATCCTGGATCACCACCTACAGACAAGGAGGATAAAGGCTTCCTGCCCAAGGCAAAAACATGCAGCTAGTTCATATAGACAGATAAAGTTCGCTACACCTGCAACCCAGCATTGTAGGGAGGGGGAAGCAAGCTACATAACCAGACCAAAGAATGAAGCTTAGTTACCCATTACTTCTCGATTGTATGCAGGTAATGGCGCTAACAGGCCTCGGACTAGACTTGTTTATTAGATTCTGCCTCTAGCAGTTATGACTGCAGACATGCCCGTGGAACTGGCTAAGAAAGGAGCAGACTAGGAAATTCTAGAACTAGTAATTACTCCAAGCCGGAGCGACAACTCAAGGGTTGTCACCAGCAGAAGAATGCTTCTGGAGGCTCTTTGAAAGCCTAAACACTGGCTCCCTGGCAGAAGACTGAAGCAATGCATTGCTTGAAAATAAAACCTACTACAGCTATACGAACATGCCTATGGGAGTGCGGTTCTTGAAATCTAAATACATGAAAAATAAAAGGATTCAGTATTGCCAAAAACATTTGCTATGCAAAAACATTGCAGAAGAGGCCAGAGTACTGTTCTCTTAAGGCAGCTCCCCCATTTTGAGCATCAAATTCCAAAAGTAGCACCATTCAGGATTTCAAGTCAAACTAAGGTCCCTGTAAGTGATTTAAATCTTCAAGTAAATAGGGCACTTGAACGTTAGCAGTGAAAATATTAAGCAGAGAAGAAACCTTCAAAGCTCACCCATCAAAACCTGCAATTAAAACCTAGCCTCGTAGGGAAATAAACCACACACTGTTAATCAAGTCCTGTGACAGAAGCTACTGCAAATATGAATAGCAACTTATCGCAGTCCTGATTCCAAGTCTGCAAGGGCTGCAGTAAAATACATTAAGCAAGGGGTTGCTTAGAGAAAAAAAAAACAATACAATGCGGAGCAGCGGCAGGTGTTTCTGCTTCAGTCACGATCTGTTTTGCATGGGTTTGCACAGCAGAAAAAAGTCCAGACTGACTGCTAACCCAGCAAAACGGACCGGAACCAGCAAGAGTAGAACGTTCGACATTGAACGGAGAATGACAACATGGAGCCCACCAGAAGCCAGCCCCACAATAAAACACTGCACGCAGGCTCGAAACACTTCCGCTGCTATTCATGCCCAGCCTGAGGATCAGTCGAGTGCGTCAGCGAGGGCTCGGAAGTGCTGCATGTGCAGTAGAATGGGGTACACTACCTGCACGAACAGCACTTTGGAGTCCCAGAGACAAGTAAAGCCAAGCCAAAGTCCACCCTAGGTCTTCCAATGAAGCCGGTCGTAAGGCAGGATGTAGACGAGCAGTTGCTGCAGCAAGGGACCCTCCAGGGCTGCAAGTACCCACAATGCAGTAGGACATACAGAAACTACTTGCACTGTAAGCACTTTAATCCTGGAGAGTCAGTCTGAATTGGAAGCAGCAGATACAGTCCATCGCTAGGAGATAAGTGATCACCACCTCTGCTACAACATAGGCCACTCCCCACGGGTTAAGAGTACAAACCAGAGCCGTGGAGAGCCGGAGCACTGACAGCAGCGTTCTAGCCGAGGTGAACGTCGTGTCCTTGTTGGTCCGAGCTTCCTTCCTCATCTCTACGTAGGCAGCAGTCAGGTAATCAGCCAGGGACTCCGGGATTGCAGGGTGCTTACTCTTGCACATGTTGATGTAGCGCCTAAAGAGAAGGGAAAAGGTCAGCGAGCTGTAGAAGTACCAGGACTTGCATTTAAGACGAGGTGACTGGTCCAGATTTACCACCATAGACACATCAGCATGCTTACAATCAAAGCGGTTCAGCGTCTCTTGATTTAAATACAAGCAATTGTCAAAGGAGCATCGGAGTAAACACTTTGAGCCAATCCGCTCCTCGAGAAGCATATCAAGCCCATTGCTTCAGCCAGCCTGGGGCTGGACACCAGCTGAGGGTGCTGGGCCCCATTATTATACGATATGTGGCATGTCTTGCGGCAAAGGGATTCGGCTGCAGCTTTTAACATTGGAACCGGCCGTGAAGGAGGCTGCGATGGGGTGAGAGCAGCAGCCAGGTGTGCTGCTGCATGCTGGGGTTGAGGGAGTGTGCCACCGAAAGAATGATGCAGTGCTTACGGCTGGCTGTAGTGTGGGAGGGGGTAGTGAGTGTAGGGGCACATACATAGAGCTGTAAATCCAACTCAGACGTTAAGCTTTAACAAAACTATACAGCCAACACCTAGGGCTTAAAATAATTCCAGCAGGAGACACACTAAACGTGCTGTGGGTACCTAAAAGCCTAGGTATCGGGCCATCTGAGCCTGCCTAGAGCACTGCCTGGTTCATACACACTAAAGCAGCTCTAAACCACCTCAACACGCTATCCAAGGACATGCTACATCATGCAAGGATGACCCGAGCAGGCAGCGACAGGCACGGCCCTTCAGCACTGTGGCAGTCACTAGCTGGCCTGGCTTAACTTCCAAAGAATTAACATACACTGAAAGATTTTTTTTTTTTTTTTTTTTAAAAAGGCCCAGAAAGCACGAGCAACTTAAGCCAAGTCCAACATTACTGCAACAGGTTTCGCGTTACATAAAAATCAAGGCGCCTCACCTCATGAGCTTCATGTCCAGAGGCACAAACTGGGACGGCGGCTGCTTGCTGTGCTGGTGCACGTATGTGATGTGCTGGGCGAGCCTGAAAGAAAGAGTAGCTTCCGGTCAGTCCACCGTCTCTGCAACTAACAAGAGAAGTGTTCAAGCCTCACTACACCGAAGCCACCGACGACTAACCGGAGGTCGTTGTCTCGGTCAGGCTTGTCTTGGATCAGCCACAGGAGGTCGAAGCGGGAGAGTAGGGCTGCAGGCAGCTGGATGTTCTGCTCCACTGTCTTCTTGGGGTTGTAGCGTCCGTAGGCAGGGTTGGCAGCTGCCAAGATGGAGCAGCGGGCATTCAGCGTGGTCATGATGCCAGCCTGTGAGATGAATAAAAGAAGGTTCATAACTGCTCATGCCGATGACGTGCTACTAAACTCAGCCTACCCGGCAGGAGCCCACGCAGTACCTTGGCAATGGATATGGTCTGCTGTTCCATCACTTCGTGGATGGCGGTTCGGTCACTGTCCATCATCTTATCAAACTCATCTATGCAGCAGATGCCCTGGTCAGCGAGCACCAGGGCTCCGCCCTCCAGAGTCATCTCCCCCGTCACTGGGTCCTTCATCACCGCCGCAGTCAAGCCCACACCGGAAGAGCCTCGCCCGGTGGTGTACTGGCCTGTGGGGGAAGGAGCTTATTAGACTTGCCAACATCATGCTATAAGAGGGCCCCCAAACATTTATGCAAGAAAATCCGCTTCTAACACAAAGAATCAGGCGCCAGTACTGGTTGCAATGGTAGGCAGACAAGATTCCACATGCAGCAGGCATCATTTAAGTCGTAGGCAACTTATCAATTTGGAATTCCCATACACGGTTAACAGTTATAGCTGCAATGGCCCTGGCACCAAGGTATTAAGAGATCATGGCTTCAAATGTAAGCTTTAACTATATGGGGGTGGGGGGCATTTTTTCTTTAAATTTCCAACTTAAGAGTTATGTACACACAAAAAAAATCTAAGGCTTTTGAATTTAGCGATACATATTAAACTAAGCTTCTAGTTAGTGGTGGGCCGCACATAATTTCTAGACGGCTCACAAGAAACTAGTTGGAAAATCACGCTCTAGAGCATTACTTAAAATAAAGGTGTTTTGGCAGCAGTTTGCTTTTGCCTCATCCAAGAGCTGTGTGGATGGGACTGGATTAAGCTTCTCCGTACACATTTCATTTAGAAGATGAATGTTGCCACCCAGTAAAGCTGGCAAAATAATGCTAGATGCCAGGGCCTCAAGCACAGCATTTAAAGCTTCCCCCTACAAGCATCAACCCGGAAAATCACACAATTCCATCCGTTGACGTGTGCTAGCAATTCCCAAATGGGGTTTTGCAGAAGTAAACAGCACAACAAACAATTCGCTTGGGCCAGTATTATAATTGTTGGAAAGACCAATTAAGAACAAAAGCCAGGACCTCTGTTAACAGAAGTGTGCGCGACTCCTAAAGATGGAGTTATAGATAAGAGAATCCCCCACCCAAACCAAACGATTAGTCACTTACTGCGAGGGGCCAGGCGATCTATGTAGGACAGGAGCTGAGACTTGGCCACACCAGGATCTCCCATAAGGCAGATGTTAATGTTTCCTGAAGGAAGAAGGAACATTAGCACAAGCACGGATTGAGAACACAATTGCATTTTAAAGAACGCACACATTAAAAAGGTAGACTAGTGTGGTTCAAGAAAGATCTTAACCAGCTAACAAAGCACTTGAGTGAATGTAACAGACCAAAAGGTAAGACAAGCTAAGAGACTAGTAACAGTAGCAAATGAGAAAGTTAGTATATGCACCTCGGATCTTCATTCCCCTGGGGGAGTGATCCACGCCCCCCACAAGCAGCAACAGCAGCGCCTTCTTCACATCCTCATGCCCGTAGATCTCCGGGGCAATGGAGGCTGCTAGTTTCTCATAGAAATCCTCCTCTGAAAAACCAAAGGAAAAGAAAAGTGAAATATACTTCCTTCCCACCAACTATTTACCCAATTCAACTACTGTGCAACTCAAACTATGGACTACTCTGGAGACTGGCACAAACGGCACTATGCACCATGGCACAAACCAAACGAGGCTCGGAAATTCATTCCTAGAACAGATACGTCCATGGTCACCCCCTACCTTATCAATTACAACTCCACTCTCAGCATTCGTGCTATTCCTTCTTTCCTTTCACCAATATAGCAAGTTCCCACCTGTGATGAGCCTCAGTTCCTCTTCAGTCAACTCCCCAGTCCCCATCTCGTCATCTTCTGTCTTATTCATCTTTATGAGCCGATGTGTCTCGAGGTAGGTCTCAGACAGCAGCCCCTGGAGAAGAAAATCTAGGTTAGCCCCATCCAAAACTTCAGTGGAGTCTTATATTACTTGCATTACTTCTGACCCAGTTCTAGATCTCCCGGTACAAACAAGGACTATTCATTGACTCCCATGGAAGCTTGATTAACGGTTTACCCGACAGTTTTGCAGCTTGCAGAATTTAGACACTGCGTTATTCCGCCATCTAGTGGCCAAGTTCTTCTGCCTAAAAAGACTTTGTCCTTTTACTCTGTTGGGCATCCATTTGATGTCCCCATGTGACATCTGTATGCTTCCTCTGGAAGCTCCCACCTTTGTTTCAATCTTCAGATTTCTCCTCTTCTGTGTGCTGTTTCCTCCCATCTTCTTGGCAGAAGTTGACTGGTTTGCTTGTGAATCCAGAAAGTTCAAGCTGCAAAACTACACGACCGCAAGAAACTGTTTTGCAGCATGAATCGTTTACAGATTCACATGCTGTACATCGATTGTTTTGTTACTACAGTGGAGGACGAGTTGCAGAGGAACACAGACTTGAATAGACCTTTTGTCCAACATATACCTTTCATCTGAATGTCTAGGCCATGGCAAGGAGCCAAAATGTTTGGCAGCTGGTGGGACAGAGGGTTGCACTGATGGTGGTCGGTGTTAATAGGGGGTTAAGATGTGTGTGGGGGAAGGAAGTGAACATGTACATATAGTGACTGAATTGCACAATGTGGAATCAGAACACCTGGGATCAATCCTAGGTTCCCCACTTGACCAAGTTGTGGGATCCTAGGCAACTTATTTTATTTACCTCCCTTTCCTTCATCACCACATAAGAGGACCTAGAAATATATGACTGCACAAGAGGTCCTCCTGCGTTTGTTTTAATAAACTGTATAATAGTAAATTCGTTAACTACAGGGGCACATATAAACTGACTTGCCTCTTAGTTCACCATTGGCAGGATGAGGAGAGGCACAAGTGTTTCTGAATTCACTTTGGAAACTACCACGAATAGTCGATCCCTATGTAGAAGATGGGAAACGGACTGTTTAACAAGCGTGAGGGAGCGCGGCGCGGCCCGAAAGGCGGCAAATGCACTGGTGCTGGCATCCGCCTTGTGGGAGCAAGCAGCGGCGGTACGGGCCATATGTTTAATTACCATGCGCGCCGCTGCTCGCTCCCACAGGGTGGATGCCAGCACAACTTTGCTTGAAAAGGAGGAACCCGATGGCTAAAGGCCCTAGAGCCGCGCACGCGAGCTGCCTAGGCGAGACCTAAGGAGAGGTGGGTGGTCAATTCCTGACACGACCACTAGATGGCAGAATGCACAGCGTGTGAATAGAGTAAAGATTTACACTGAAAAACGATGGGCAAAGAATGATAAGCAGCCACTGAACCAAAATTACCCACTATCCTGGATGCTGGTCTCACCTGAACAACCTGACGGAAGCCAGTCTTTAGCATGGGCAAAAAGACACCAGTTATGCTGACGTGATCTCCTGGTTGAGCAAGACGTGTGTTCTCACCACGCACAAAGACGGTCATGCTGCGCGGAATGTTGCCCACAGGGACTTGATCACTCTGAAAAGAACAGATCAAATGAAAACATTAATCAGATACCAAAACTGAGCCAGAGTTTATTGTAATAAGTATTCAGATGTTTTTCCGGAAGCTAAATAGACTTCCGATATTCAAGGTAAGGATTTCACTGAACATCCAATAGTCATTCTACCTCAGCCACATGTATAACTGACAATGTTAAGATTGCAGCAGCAACGTACAATTACTGCGATCTACATAGAACTACTTAGATTTTCCCTCAAAGGTAAAGTACGGTCATGCTATAAGACATCTTTATAGCGTGTATTGGACAGTTAACCCAGAGCTAACATGGCAGTTGGAAATAAGTTAGTGTTCAGCTTATGAACACACTACCAATGGCCACACAATATTAATTCCTATATGGTTGTTCACATGTGGAGCTCTATCACATTCCTCTGAAAATTACAAGACGTTTATTCCTTGGACATTGCTTTCTTAAAGCGCCACATAAGCGATACTGCCCTCCATCTGTGGTCCCAAGCAGCTGACTGGATCAACCTAAAAACAAAAACCTTCCCCCGCTACTCACGTGCTCCTGAATTTTCAACTCCTGGAACTTGACAAACTTGGAACCACGCGTCTGCAGATAGAGGCGTCCGCCAGAGCGGTTGGTCTGACAGTCCCGACTAGGACACATAATAAGTGGCATGAAAGTTGGAGACTGGATCTACAAACAGGGCAGAAAAAGAAAGACAAGCTGGTCACTTTACACCCCAAAATAAAAAGAACCAGCAGGAACAACCTATTTCAGACACAAGTCTGGTTGTACGATCATAGTACACTTAGAGCACTGACTTCTAATTCTATAATTTGACCCAAGTAAAGACATCCAATGCAGCTAAAGTTGGTTTGAAAGCAGCCACCTTGCAGTGCAAACCTAACGCACTCTAAACTTCCTATCAAAACAGATTGTAAACAGAGCACCAGTTTGTACAGATATTCACACCATGGCTTAATTACTGGAGAATTTAAGATGTTATAAACATGTAGTGAATTTAATTGCCCTTGCATTTGGAGGGCTCCAACTGCTTTTCAGAGCTTCCCGTCACTGCTGTCGTCATGAAGCACTTAGATATACTTGTTTGTAGCAACAAGGTTCAAAGGGGATATTTGTTATAACCCCTGTTAGCATGCAGCAATGGGTTCAACTACAAAATGGGAGCACTATATGCCCTATGTTGTGGTACGCTATCTTTGCTACCATGATTTATTCAGTATTGGGACTAATACGAGACTGGACTGTTGCTTTTCAGACACTAGGCACGTACCGGCTGGTATGTTTCAGCACCACACTGGTCACATGTGTAAGTAGCCACCACCATCATTGGTTTGACCTCTGTGACCCGTGTGACGATTCCACGTACAGTCACCAGCTTTCCAATGGAGTCTGCCTTCACATCACGCACCACAAGGGATTTTGCACTGCTAGGACTCTTGAAGTACAGCTCGCTGCAAGAAAAGAAATAAGCATGCATGAAAAATCAGTGCTTGCACTGCACAGCTCAACCAGCGTCTTTACCCACCAAAGCCACTTACAATCTGCGCATTAGCTCAGGTGGGTACTGATTGTGTGGGTCTCGTGTCTCACTGGGGTCATGAGCCCGCTGTTCTATCATCAGGCGATGTTCAATGTAAACATCAAGAGTGTCCTTATTCACCACCTGTAATAAAAAAATATTTAGAACACCCACAAATGTAAACTAGCCGTACTTGTTTATGGGCTACTACATGTTGGTTCCGTTTTTAATTGCTGAAAAATGCAGACTGCTCACAGGTCCAACAGAACTGTACCGGACATAGCTTTAGACCTTTTCCCCCCAAACATATGCAGTTGCCATTCTTAGATCGACGTGAGAGCAGTCAAAGTACAAAGTGTAGAAGATAACACTAAACATCTATAGCCCTGCATAGACCGGACTTGAGGAGGGAGTTGATTTTACAGGAATGTCATTTATTACACATTAAAAAAATTACGGTATTAATTGCATTTGATATATACTGTAGTTTGGAGGTTCAAATCGCTTACGTCGGGCTCCCTGGCTTTCAAAAGTGATCAAACGGGGTCCATATAGGTGGAACTGTTCAGACATCCTTGCCTATGGCGATTATGCCCATCGCCCCCGTCCACATCACTGCCCTGGACAGCCACACCAGTCTCAGTTTAAAACAAGCTGCACCACACAATGCACTACCGCCGCACTCACCTCCTTTTCCTTGTACTCTGGCAATAGTTCCTGCACAGCATCAGCAAACAGGTTGGTGTAGCGACGGGTGTTCTCACAGATTGAATCTACCAACTCCGGGTCCTCCTCCGCCACATCATCGAGGTCAATGTACAAGGCCACTTGTTCACGATGAGCCAACTTAACCTGTATATGAACGATGCAACATTTAACTATCTAGTTCCATTTCGGATTAGGTGGGCTGTATAAACAAACTGCTCCGTAATCCATGTACTAAACTGGATACAAAACATCGGCACGGAACTGACATATCACGCAAGCTACAGTGTTAACATAATCATCATTTAGGCTTTATTTCGATATACAAAGTATGTTAAAAAGCAGTACATCGACTAAACAATAAAACAGTAAAAGGAGCCAATACATAGAAAATAGCCGTACAGTTCATACTACAAATGGCCCCAATAAATTAAATAAGATCATATTAAAAAGCAGATTAAACAAGATACAAAAGACTAGATGATCTAATACACCAGGCCCATCCTAGGAACTTGGCTATACCACAAGCAAAGAGGGGCCGTGATTCATTTTTCAATATACGTAGGGCCTCCTTGTAATACCTTGTTCCAAGTTCTCTGCAGAGTGGTTTTAGCTATCTGCTGCGGGGGGCTACATAGGCCGGACACTCAAAGAACAAATGCGGGACTGACTCTAACCTGTTCTCACAAAATGGGCAGAAGAAATTGTTTGAGCAGGGGCCTTCCACCTAGATGTTAGTTCCCCGACGGGGAGTAAACCTATCCTAAATTGGAAGTACAGAGCCCTATCCCTACGCTTTGTGATAATATCCAAATATGGTTCGCAAAAAGACATATCCTTTACCAAAAGAAAGTCCAAAATGGTCCTGCACAAGTTGGTATTGCTAGTTCTACCATCAGCTACCCAACTCCCAAAAATTTTCTTCAGGACAGACTGGGGCGGGGGGCAGTTCTATTGTCCCAGGCATCGCCTAGGCCCATATTGACGAGAAGACGCTTGACTTCCCTCAACCAATGGATCTTGGACCAGCCTGGTAACCCCAACACGTCGGTTAAGCCATCTGCGCAGCTCGACATTTCTGGAACTCTCCATATTCTCGCCCATAAAAGGAGAGGGCGAAGCCTAGCCTGGTCACTAATTGATCGGGTGCCCATATCTAAAAGCAGTGGAAGGGTTGGGGTGATATAGGGAAGCCCCATTAAATCTTTACGGAATTTGCTTTGAGCGGGAAAACTGATCAGCCTTGTGTACCCCCTCGAGTTCGGCCCCGTAAAGTGCTGCGCTAACAGGATTACCACCCCTTGATAATTTCACACAACTAATTGCTGGTTACCCCATATGCAGTTGTATATTTTTATTTGTGGTTAGTTTACATCCCACAAAGGACTGGTAAATACGCCTCACTTAATCCTCATCCCTTAAAGACTAGAGAAACATTTAGTGGCAAAAAAAAAATCATAGTACAATATCCCCACCTCAGCACCTCGTGCTTTAAAACTTAATCGTTCAAGAGCATTCACTCTTGAAGAGCGCAATCCCATAGACACAAAAACCATGGCCAAGCATCTTCCGCAACTACCATAAAATTACATGCAATTATTATGTTGTATAGAGCACCCACATGCCTTCTAGTTAAGCTACTCGGGCCAACTCTGTTCTACATCCTAGTCCCAAACTTACCAGCTGACTGCCATACTTGAAGTGCTTCTTCCCAAATTCATCATCGGTATAGAACTCTTGAAGGAATCTCTTGCACTTTTCTGTAGAGGGGAGAGATAAGAGGATTATTCGACCCGATTAACATTATCCATCACAACTGATACCATCAACTGCAGCCAGTCAACAACAAGCCATAGCTAAACAACGATAACATTCAAAACACCAGGGACCGCAGAGAAGGGACACTGGAGTCACGGCCCAACAACCAGCGCAACACACCTATGAAAGTATATTGTCTTACGCTGGAGGGGTGCAATAGCGCTCGCTTCCAGCTACACAAGGAACCCGACAGCGTATGCCCACCCCCATACCTACCCGTTGGACGAGTACTTCCAGCAATAGTTTAAGGGCGCTTCCTCTACGTTATCTGTTTAACGTAACGCTTTCTACTCGGGTCCGCTTGATTTTCTGCGCAATCCAATTTCAGCCGTGTCCAGCATGTTTCCGCCGCTGAACACAGGTAAGGGCTTTCTGAGCAGGGCCCCTCCCCGCGCAGTTCGTTGTCGTCCGTAGCTAAAGAAGCTTCGAGACAGAAGAATGGTCTCTCCGGCCCCCACTCCTTGGCCATTCTGTAACAACGGTCGTCTGCGCTCTTGGTTTAGAAGGTCCAGCCCCAAAGGCCCAGCCACGCTTCCCAAGTCTCACCGACTGATCTTCCTCTTTGTAAACAAAGCAGCACATGGCGGCACGGCATTCGCAGAAGACAGATCCCTCCGCGAGAAACCCGAGTGCAATTCCCTCAACAATGGCACTCTCCATCGTCAGAGACCCCCGTACCTCGGACACCGGAACAACCGGCCACTCTACAGGCAACTGTCGCCGTTCCTCTACCAGCCCACGACGTATCGAAGCACGCGGGACGAGCGCGGAAGAATACACTGACCGCGCGCAAGCCAGTCCCAGCAGCCCTTGCGGCAACGCGTTACGTCAACTCGTTCCGTAATAGTGACGCAAGCGCGCCGCAGGCAGGCCGATCAATTCTGTCAGCGCATAGCGCTTGGGCGGAGGCTAGCAATGGGCTCCCATGCAGGAAATGGTCTTCGCTAATGAAATAGAGGTTAACGTTTCCCGTTCTTATCGGTGGTGTTTATGGTACAGACTAAGTGACTAAGTTTGTGAAGCTCCGATTGTCAGCCCCATGGTACTTTGTTACTGCACTGACAGCTTCCCCCGGGTGCTACCTAGAAATACACCGGATACCCTAGTGCAGGCTCTTAAACGCCCCATTACCTCATGCCAAGTAATGTAGAACAGTGGTAACTAAAACTACTGCAAAATAAAAAAAATAGGCAATAAGTACTGGAGTTAGAAGGGTCGGGACTAGAAAAAAAAACCTGCTACACCGCTTGGCCGTTACTGCCCTCAGAATCGTGGTCTGCTGGCTGCACTTTTATCTAGAGTTACGTAAGTACCAGCACAGGAAGGGGACTGACAAGTAGGACTCATTTAATAGGATCGGCAACAATCGGAGTTTCGAGCTCCTAAAGCACAAATACATCATGTGACAGATGCAGCATTTTCCTTAGAAAACCGTGGAACATTAATAACTAGCGAGCGAGCTCCTCAGTAAACTCGGAGCAAGAGTTAAAAAGTACAAATATATCACAACGTAGACGTCTTCACCGTAACAAGTCAGAGCAGATAAATAAACACTGCAGCTAAAAAGGTGCACGATAGTAACGGGTTAGCTTGACGATATAGTAGCAACTACAAGACACAACTCTGTTTAAAGACTAGCATGAACAATAAAAAATATCGTTAAAGTCATTCCGTGAATAGTCACTCGTTTGTTCGCATTTTCGATAAACGTCATCTATGCGCTCAATCTGCAGTGTCTTCAATAAGAGAGAGACGGTGATAAGAGCAAGAGGGAAGCCAAAGCAGACCTGTATGAACTAAATAACCAATTCGACGTCCTACAACAAGCCCAAGATTTCTCTTAACAGTTCCACGCTTACCTTTCTCGGCCAAATAGTCTCGGGGCGCCATGGTTCTGGATCTTCGGCTTGAAGGTGTTCTTGGGAGAAATTTGCTCTTACTTACTTTCCGCGCTTCTCTTTCTCTTCTATCAACCAAAACTGGCGCGAAACGTCGCCCCACGTGCCCCCCAGACGCAGCCAATCGGGGAAGACGTAGAGAAAACTCTTATGCGGCCGGGCGTCTATCCAGCCCGCGAAAAAGCAACGACCAATCAATGACTGAATTCCTTTACAACCCGCCCACAAGCTTATATCATGTGACAGGCTTGGAATAAACCATGTGTAAACGCAGGGACTGGAAAACTCTCTGCTCCTAACACCATCCTTACGTGAGGATGGCTAATTATTGCATTTCCCGCACTGTCCCAAAGGGAATCTTGAGAACTAATTTACATAAATGCTCCTACCGAACTAAAACTAGTCCTTGTTCGTTTCCGCCCCGATCTATGTTTTGGATCTCGCTTCTCCGTATCAAGGAGCTGGAGAGTATTCGGTGGGACATACATTATAACTTTACAACTAACCGTCCCAATAAATGAATCTCTGCTTTGTTGTGTACGGAGGGGAAACATAGCAAGGTATTTTCAGTATCAGATAAGCACAACCAATCAGGTAGTTGCAATCATTGCATTTAGTGGTGGGAAAGTTTGGAGACATTGAATTGGTTTCAGTAACGTTTGTGATTTGATTGGTGGCTTGATTTCCTGTCACTTGTGCATTCGCTTTTGAGCCGCAGAAACAGTATCGTGTCTAGGGATTGGATAAGGAAGAATTTCTGAATTGTTCGTTCATTGGCTCCCAAACCACACATGCCCTGTACAGTATATAGAAGCTGCAAGCCCCGCCTTTGGTTGTTGATGAGTCTAGAGATGCTTGTTGTTCAGTTTGTGACTGCCTTGGTTTAGCGGTCACTGTAAACTGGCACCCGAACACTTACGTGAACAGGACGGTGCTGGTGAGTAGACTATCTGCAGGGTCTCTTGCTTATTTGTCACAGTCCCATGGTGAAGGTATGCATCTTTGACTTGTTTAATCTTCTTTCTGCATTAGTTGCTCTAGGTTAGACTATGCTAAATGTAATTGGCAGATCTACAAGCGTCTACTGGCTATAGGCTTACACTGGCCCATTACTTTAGCATCTTCTCTAGCCCCGGAGCACGCAAACGAACACGCCACTCAGAGAACTCAGCAAATGATGTCTTTATTCCTCAACATACGATCACACACTGTGGCAATACCTCTCCTTCACAACTCCCAGTAGACTACTTTGTGTCAAAGGCATGGCTAGGCAAAACACAGAATTTCTGCAGCAATTGCATCAATCTCTAGAGTTATCTCAACATTATTATTATTCCCTAAGATTTACTGGGCACACAAAGCTCTCTGCAGCAGGTGCCTTAACACAACCTTTGGAACCAGTTTAGCCAGAACAGATGTACTTGTTGCGTTTCTCCTTGTAACCATTTTCTGTGTGACAGAGTTCTTAAAAAATATATATATATAAGTTAACTGAGATTGCTTTTCATGACTTTGCCACCTTTTCATTGCCACACAAATACCCGGTAGACTGACACAAAAACATAATCTAAAGACGTAAACATACTTAGTATATATGTTTGGATAGGCATAGCATCCGCAGGCCTATCCTTCAGCTCAACTCAACCTCCGTAATAGTACATGCTACTGCCTAGATTAATGGATGACGCAAGGCAGCCACTTTGACTGACCAGCTGAGAGGGTGGAATGGCCAGCTGAAATGTTGTAGTGCTTCACAGCCCATTTAGGTGTATGAAGCACTGTATATTTGTATTAGGTATTCTAACTGCATATTTGTATTGGGTATTAGATTTATTTATATAAATGAAACTATAATAAAAGCAAATATGAAAAATATTAAAGGGCCAAGTTCCAAACATGCAATGGCCTGCACATTAAATAATTAACTTAATTCGGCAAGCTACACTGAAAGCTTTGAGACAGTAGCCTGCCAATAGGTCTCACCTGACGTAGACTGCGCAGACATGCGCAGTCTCGCTGGTGAGATTTAATGAGTTAGGGTAGATTTCACTAGTGGGGTTTAAGCCCCGCCCCTCTTTTCCATTGGCTGACGTCACCGTTTATGCTAAACTGTGGCCAGCCATTAGAAAAGAGCGTCTAGTGACGTACAGTTTTCTCTTTTAGAATCGTCCCAGTTGTACTGGCTCGGTTGCTTTACGTTTGTGGTAAAAGCTTTTCTTATCTTCATGGGACCATGTGTTTCAAACATATGGCCCCATAAAGACCAGAAAGCTTTTGCGAAGGACGAAAGTGAAAGCGGACCGTGCCTTAGCAGCTCAGCCAGGTGTGACGAGACTCCACCCCCTCTGCCATCGCCATTCCCGCACACGCGGAACAATAGAGCCGCATCCAGGGAGCGCGTGCCGCATGCAGGACAGGATGCGACATCTCTCACTAACATGAGCAGGTACAGTGATGGCTAGTTCTCCGCGTGCTTCTATGGAGTGTACAGAGCTATAACGTGTGAAAATGTTCCCCTTATCCTTAGATAAAACCCGTTTGTCGTGCTTGATTGGTAATGGAGAGAGCTGCGGAATCTCACTTTGAATTACCACTGTCCCATGCTTCTGCGATAAAAAGAGAGGAAAGACAACGAGGAGTGGAGTACATACCATGATGCTGTTATTGGATGACGGGTCATGCATGTCAGAACAGGGGAGCTCGTGGGCCGCCACTGCCCTCATGTGGCCTCTTAGTAAAAATAATAATAATAACCCGAAGAAGATGATAACTGGCACAAGTACTATTGTGGAGCTAGATTCTTTCTGGTCAGCGCTCTGGAGTTTATGAATCCTTTTCACCCCCGTATCCCTGCCCAGGGGCTGCGGTATCAGTGATATAGCCGGAGCAGTGGCACGGGATATCTGCGGCTTGAATGGTGCAATGCCGCTTCTGATTCTCTCCCTCCCCTCCAATCACCCTGACATCTTGAGCGTTTCGGCCCGCATTCCTTTCAACGTTTCTGACCACCCTTGGTCTCTTGTGGTTTACTCATCCGTTCTCTAGTTCCGATTACTGTACACCCACTGAGCACGCCGCCGCCCCCCCCCCCCACCTCGATACCGCGCTTAACTCTGCGTTCCGCCATGACGTCAGATTTTTCTCTGCAATATTGCACCGCAATATACTGCCTTCCGAATCTCCACCATCAGGTCTTCCCTTATTTTCGTGCTGCCCGTCATAACCTGCACCCGTTTCCGGCCATGCATTTTATTAGCCCGCTGTTTACGTCAACACACTATTACCCCGCACCACCCCCCTGCTTTTTTCTATCCATCTGACATTAGCGTTGTTTTCTGTATCAAGCTTAATTTGGCATTCTGTTCCTTTGTTTACAACATCCCTTTCCGTTCCCCCCCATTAAAAGCTGGTCTGCACGTGGTACTTTTGTTCGTGTGTATATAGCGCCGTACTGCCATTTGCCTTAGTACTGTCAGAAGTATAGCCTAGGTCGCTCGCTCCGTGGGTTTCTATTTTGCAGCGGGCGAGTAATTCGGGATAATCTTCGCTCCAAAGTTTTTTGATCTGCTACGCCCTGTCAAAACGAGCACTGGCAAAGGCAATATTCCTTGCTCTGACTCAGAGCCTTTTTTTGTTTGTTTTACAAGTGAATGCTACATAAGGGGAAATGAGACCTAAACGAGGCTGCCGCATGTTTGCACAAAAAGTATTAACTTGCTAAATTCGTGATGTGCCCATTTCACTGCTTGCTGACTTTCTTTCACAAGCCTTTCAGCTATAGTAGACCATTAAATTGTCAAGGCGTCAAGTAAGCCTTCATGCCTGGGTGATTTCTTGAGGCACTTTCTATTTCCATTTAACGCACTGAGTTCACCGTTCGTAGTTATTGTCCAACAGACGTACAGAGCTCACTTATGATGCAAGGAAAATCCCGACTTCTTCATTCAAACACTAGATAGAACTAATCGCATGCTAAGTGTTTTTACATAAAATTGTTATCAACTTTAGAGTAGTGTTAGTCCTCAATTTCAGCAGAATTTGGATTGGCAACATCTTCCTTCAAATTTAAAAATCGGGATTATTACCCCTAGCACAGTTGAAGCACGTGGGTGGTTTTACCGCATATGCAGGGCTTTAAGTGGGATGAAAAGACTGTTGGGGGGGGGGGGGGGCTCTCAGAGGGGCGAGGCAAATGTAATTAGGGCGTGGCTTAAAGGTGAGCTAAAAATCTGTGCTTAGCGTAGTGGATCACCCTACTGTTAATTTGCTGCTTCTGCCATTGTATCCAGATATGTAATACAACAAATAACATTACTCTTACAACAAACCAGGACTATTGGCTTTGTCAGTAGTTGTTAGCTGCATATGATAAATAAGCATTAACTACGGCTTCGTTGTATATAACATAGAAAATGCTTAAGCACTGAAATTATGAGACTGAAATAACTATAACAAGTCTCTTTGAAGTTCTATCAGAGCCAGTGAAGGGTGCCACTGCTGCAGAGTTAAGATTTATTTTTCACCCTCAGTGTGAGGGCAAAAATGGAGAGCCCGACAGGGATAAGTCTCTGCACCTGCTTTTTTTTTTTTTAGAACTGCTGGGGCTGAGCACCGGCAGGACCCAGCCCACTTAAAGCTCTGCATAAATGCAATAATGCCTCATGTGGTAAATTCACCATATTGAAAGCTGTCCAACAGCACCTACAGCTAACTGAAATAACCCATAAACTGTGTTGAGCACAGTGTGCCCTCCGACTTGTATTTTGCTGTTTGTCATTGCATCCAGATATACGACACAAGTAACATCATACCTGCAACAAGTCAGGACTATTGGCTTTGTCAATGGTTGTTCGTTGTATAAGATAAATAAGCAGCAACTATGGCGTGTATATAATATTGAACAAGCATTAGGTCTCGCCTTTCATTAAGTTAAAGCCATTTGCTTTGCTATACAATACCATTAGCAAAGCAAATGGCTTTAACTTAATTAAAGGCGAGGCCTATTGCATTTTCAATGCTTGTTACTGTGGTTTCCTTCTGGTTTAGGGCCCTTTCAATAAAAGTTTGCAAATGACTGATCCTAAAACTTAGGTGCTGTAAAGAATGTCCACACAAAGAAAAATGCTTTAAATATTTTTACCTTTTTTACACAGTCTCTCTCCCAATCACCTTGTGAAAATATTTAAGCTACTCAGAAAGACTGTTGCACAGTTATAATCCGGCGGATCGCTAAACGCTCCACATCTGTTCCTGGGTTTATTTCAATTTATTGCCTATTTTTCCTTATGACAAAATAGAAATTGAATCTTCTAGCCCCCCAGAGATACCAACATGTGTCTCACGATAGGAATTCTCCACCCCTGTATTTCCTCAATGAGTCGCCAAGGTGCTTGCACTGGTCTCTCAGATCGGGTGTTATCGGTGTCTGATCAAGGTGAATCTTAACTACCTCAAGACAGGCTCAGATGTTTGATCTAGACATTCAGGCGGGGGTCACCTCGCGCGTGGTCTTAGGCGCTGATGAACATTGAGTTAGATGTGTGACGAGTATTGTGTGATTGACTTTCTTGGACACAGCGCTGTCACTATGTGTCCACTGAACATTACAACCCTCAAAGGGTCAACAGCAAATGGAGTGTCTGCTTTCTGCTTCCGTTTCTCTTTGACTAGCTCCCAGTCCCCTTTGTCGAAGACTGTTTCATTGACGCATCAGCAATGAGCAGCATATGTTTTTATTTTGCACTTTCAAAAAGGGTCTCTGACACGAACCGTATCAGCATTCACCAATTGATCCAATGTACGTTGTGGTAGGTTGGTTCCGATGGCTCTCCCAGATAGCAAGTGGTGAGGAGTTGATCAATGCACCAGAAGGGCTTGGTTTAGATTGATTCCCTCCATCGATGCTCACTGAATGACCCTCTAAAGGGTGACCGTAAATCGTTCAACAAAACCACTGGACTAGGGCCAGAGAGGTGTACTCTTTTAATATTCGACATTGAGTCGACCAAGAAACTCCTTGAATTCTTTGCTATTGAAAGGCAGGCCACGATCAGATTTGAGAATAGTGGGGATGCTCCAAGCTACAAAGATGTAACCAAGCCGTGTTTTTGAGCCACCATAGGAGTTCCAAACGAAAATTGTATCTAGGGAGATTTGAGCTGAGTAATGGAGGCTAGAACACAAATGTAGAGCTTGCCATCTTTCGAGGGCTCTATAATGCAGAGGACTGGGAAAGATGGCTTGACCCAGTAGGCAAGTAAACCTACTAGACTGGTTAGCTTCCTGAGGATTAGAATGGAGCAAAAGAGGGCTTGTCCGAGCTCCTTTTGAGTGCGATGGAGTTTGCTTCTGCAGCTTTAGCATTCAACGACAAGTGTCAAGGGTGAAACCCAGGAGTTCTATCGACTAGGACGCAAAACAGATAGAATTTTCACATTTTACATTGAAGCCAAGGTTGATTGTGAGAGGAGTGAAGATGAAGAGTCTACTGGCATTTGAAGAATGTCGTCTAAGTGAATTATTAGGTGAACACCCTGAATTCTTAAGAAGGAACAAGGGTTCATAGCTGGCAATATTATGTGTATCCCCCATGAGCTGATTAAAGATGTTACTTGAAATAAGTGTCTATTGTCTTGTTGTTTCCTGTGAAAGGAGGGGGGAGAAAAACAATGTTAGACTATTCAGGGGCCGGTTGAAAATGGAAAGGAACAAAAAGTGCAAGAATGGGCGTGACTAACTCTGGGCACATACAGTAGTCCTATGCCAGCTATGAGGGCAAGCTTGTTGGCACCCCTGCAGATTAAAAAACAAATTCTGGATCTTGTATCACCATGGATAGGCCTAGGCCTTTGCGGGCACATACTAGGTTGGCATGGCTAAAGAGCCAAACAAAAAAGATACCCGTTACACATGAAGTCGCACACTCAGGAGATGGACACATGCCAGTTTACCACACTGGAGATATCTTCGCACCAAGAGCAACACAGCTATAACAAAATCTATGTTTGACAATACCAGAGATAAACCTTCTGTTGATGGAATTACAGAGGAATGGGGTTCACTTTCACAGACAGGCATTTTGGGTGTGAAATGCATTATATATAAATCACTATACATTTGAAAATAGCTTTTCCGTCACCATGACAGTCAAACTGGCTGACTAATATTACCAATTATAAATCTGGTAATGTATAGATGCACTTTAATGTCAATGCAAATTACAGATTATTAAATGATTCACTACAAAAGAGTAAATGCTGCCTTCATGGCACATTACCATGAAAAGGAAAGGTCAAGTAACGTTTTCAGGACCCTTTGAACATCATCTCACTAGCAGGGTGCAGCAATGTTGACAGTATTGACAAAAAAGCAGAACTAAAATGGATAGAAACATTCCACACTTACACTAACATACTATTTGGAAGAATAGAGCAGCAACAATGGCCTTAGGAACTTTGATAATACCTGAAGTGAATGCTATGTATAACTATTTTCTAGAGGAGACCCATGAGTTTTCAATATGTAGATTGTAATAAGCCATCCATGTAAATGACGTTAGTCAAGGTAGGTGTCTTTTTCTTTTCCAGCCTATTAAATCAAACTCATCAAAGGATTTACAAGTACCTTTTTTTCAAACAACCTTTATAAAAGCCCTTCTAGCTTGTCAGAGGCTTCTTCACTGGTTCTTTCCGGCACAAACATCTGTGGCCACTTAGGATTGCTGTTGAAAATATGCCTTTTATCTCTTTACTCAACATGGCCACCGATTGCACCATCTTGTGAAGTGATAAAGGTCACAACTCCCCACAACATTACCCTCATATGACATAAGCACACCACCCCTGCAGCATTTTAATGCCTACTGTAATTGTATACACATCGTTTTCCGGTAAACTAAAATACTGCCACTTTGGGGTGATTCAGCTTTCTTTTCCTACATCTTAAAGTTAGAGGCACAAACTATTTTAACATAGTTGCTCATTCGGCATAATTATTGTTGTCAGGGGCTCTGATTTGCCCTATGGCTCTGAATATTAATATGGCCCAATTCTGTCACAGTTACACAATGTAGCATAATCTGACTTAGCAACAATCCGTGCTGAGCAAAATACCAGAATTGCTTTCCTGTCCTCCAGAAAACTACAGCAGTGTATTCAGGAATCTGAGGAAAATAACATTTTAGTGACAAAGTACTTCATATATGTAGGAGAGTAGGGTCTGCTTTCTATGTTCACCCCCACTTTTTGCTTTTGCTTTACTGGTTTTCGACTTAGATGTGGCTGTGGGCCTGCTAATCAGACCCACAGCCCTGCTGTTCTCTCTCTAAATTAATACTATGTACTTTAGGTGCATAACCCATTTGGATAGGATCACCTTATTGGCCCCTGTACAGTGTACCCTAGGTACCCAGGGCATAGGTGTACCCTAGGCCTACCAGGGGCTGCAGCATGTATTATGCCACCCCTGGCCTGGCCTTCCATTTTGACACAACTGGCTGATCACTCAGCTGGGGCAAGGTCGTGTAATCACCCCTTGCTTAGGTGTAGTATTCCTATACCTAACTTACATATAGACACATGTGTACCTATTAGTCACTCCTATGGCAGGCATTGACAATCCTGGAGGCAGAGTGCTTGGTAACATGTGAGATGGTGCTCTAGCATGAGCTGAGCCTGTCTGCAGCTTTCGGAACCTTGTCCTTATAGCTGTTCTATGATATAGCCTACCATATACTCTTAAAGTGCCTTATAATCTTAGACGGTTATGGTAACTATGGTTTGGCTTTATCAAAACATGTCGTGTAAGGTGTCTAACACTAGGGAATAATACCCCCATGCCATTTCTGGACATGAGAATATTATTCCCCCCTTCTAGAGGGAAAGACATGTTAAAATCATACTTCAACTGTTAGCCTCTGACCAAAGCCTCAGCATCACAAAATGGATGCTGCTGCCACGACACAAGTCTGACCTCCTGCAGCTGGGAGTGATCCCAGCCAGGGAGGCCTGGACAATAGGTTTCCTGCTTGGGGAGGTGCTAGCACCTCCCCAGACAGCCTTTAGTGTATTGGGGCAGGGTGGGCTGAAAGGAATGAGACATGCCTGGGGCACACAAGGTGTTCCTTGCATAGTCCAGTTCAAACCGGCGCTGGGGCACTCCAGCCCCAGCTCTGGCGCGAAACTGGACAAAGGGAAGTGGGTGTAACCACCCCCTCCCAGGTCCCACCCATAAGGCGTGACCTAGCAGGTATCCCAGCCGCCCAGATTAGTATAAGAGTGGGAGTTTGGCCTCAAGAGATTAGATTATCCTGAACCTGCAAAACTGAACAGAAACTCTGGACCTTCGACATTCGACGAAAGAAGAAGACTGAAGAATCTCCCTTGTAGCCAAGGAGTGGCTACCCTGTGCAAACAGGCACCATCAAGAGACTACCCTTTGCTTTGCGACCGTTCTACGAGGAACCGACTGCAGAGCCCGACCAGAGCCTTGACTTCCAGACTTCTCCGACCCTCATCCACATCTGCAGCAGAGCTGAGATCCGTGGAGGCGACGAGCGACGTGGGACCGGCTACCTGGGAAAAGTGGCTAGTAACTTACAGCGCAGCTTCTGAGGTACCCTCGAAGTTGTGCACCGGGGATTGAGAAGCCCCAACCCCAAGCACCATCTGCACCGAAGATCAGCCCCCCACACTCCACGAGTCCTGCGTGGGGCCCTTCAGCATTTTCCTGCTTGCCGCGTCTGTCCGGTTGCTTGCCCGCTGGCTAGTGGCCTCTGTGACGACGCACCCTGAAATCTTCTGCGCTGGTTTGGCTCCTCCAGACTGGCTCCCGCTTCTCTGCAAAGAAGAAGCACCCCAGACCTTCCTGGTCTGCACCAGAAGCAAGTCCTTCGTTCTTCGTGGGTTCCGCTTGCCAAGGCTTGGTGAGTCCTAGTCCAACTTCGACGCCGCCGACAGCAAGAGCCTTCGTGGGACAGCTCGCCTCCTGGTCCTGGTCGTCCTCGACGCTTCCTGGTCCTCCTGGCTGCAGCGACAAGCTTCACCTTCACCTGCAATCTTCACGACATCGCCTGGTTCCTTCCTGGTTCCACGTGGTCACTGGCTAGTGACCTTGACTCTGTCCCTTCTGCTTGCAGGTTTCTTCTCTTCTTGATCCCAGCCTTGGGATCCACCGGACACTCTTCACTGACTGCCTGTCAGCATCTTTCTTCAGGCATCCATAGGAGTCGACGACGAAAACGACGCATCTTCACCCCTATGCACCCGCAGCCTGTGGGCTAGGTAACTTGGGTACTCCGGTGCTCATCAGGATAGTGACTATCCTAGTGTCTAGTTTTCAAGTCTCAACTTCCTAGCTACTCCGGAAGTGTCCTAAATCTACCGTTTCCTAAACTGTACTATTGCTATTGACTTTTACGCATTACGCGTGAGTGTTTCCACTCTGCACACGAATCCCGTGGGCCTCCCACTTCCTAACTAACGCTAGTGTAGTGTAGCCCCAGCGATTCCCTAGGCCTAGGCCTATTCTATTTCCGTGACAGTGGTTCTTATACCACTTACTTAGTATATGGTTTGCGTGGCCCCTAGGGCCTAACTGTATTACTTACCTGTGTGACTTACTGTATGCATTAATAAGACTGTGTTGTACTTACCTCTAATCTCATAAAGAGTGCTGAGGGTTTGCTTAGAATAAATACACTTTATTTTATATATATATATCTGTTGTGGTGTCCTTTCATTTGGTATTCAAGGGATTATATATGGTATCACAGCTGGCTTCACATGCCATTCAGAGTTTAGCCTAAGACTGCTCTTGTCCATGCTACCACTAGGATAGCTGGTCTATAAGGTTGACTTTACAACCAATCACCATAAGGGTATTTGGACTGATATAAGGTGTACACTATAACTAGTGACATCATACATCAGGCCAACTTCTCACAATATAGGAACAGACCTTTTTTTGCCAAACGTTACAGACATTAAGCAATTTCTCCCAGGTATGCCATCAGTACATTTATTTGGACAGTAAAAAGACACAATGATAGCAGAAAATATCCAAATTCATCATGCTTGAACGTATAATCAGGGAACTAAGTGACTGCATTCATTTGCAGGAGCCCAGTGTGTTTTTAGGTCTCATCTAACAGTTGCCAAAGACGTATTGTAAACTTACACCTGACTTACAGCGTGCCCATTTCTTACCATTGCTTGGTTTAGTTGGCGCTCTTATTTGCTTGCTTCTTATTCGATGGCATACCTTCCTTTCATAGTGTTTGTCATCCTCTGGAACATGGCCTCTTTCCCATCCTTTTGATTGTCAGTCTCGTATCCTAGTACCACTCCTTTTGAAGGGAAGGAACTACTATTTCCTTTTTGATTAAGCACTCCATGTGCTTGCAAGCTCTCTTGTGTGCTCCCCTGACCCCACTCCATGTTGCTTTCTCCCTTTTGCACTTGGCCCCCTCGTATGCTGCTTCCCCGAGTCCCCACCAAGGGCCCTTTTGTTTTTCGCCCATCCCCAAAAATCTTTTTATTTACCAGTTCATGTGGCATCTGCCTTCTTGTAGTCATAAAAAATGAAAATTGGCCCTGCGTCAGACCGTAGGCACGTGCATGTGTGGTGACGCACGTGGGCACAAACCGAATGAAGCTACCAGCAATAGCGGTTGCATCATTGCACCTTTATATTTCCTGCCAAAGCTGCGCAGCGTCGGCTAACTACACTGGCAAAGCCAATAGGTCCAAAAGGCAGACCTATGTGCTTTGCCAATGCGAGACCTATTGGCTTTGCCAATGCTAATTCTAAGTGCATGTAAGTCGGGTTCTAAAAGGACGTAGTTCCCTTTACTTTAATACTTAAAATGCTGATAATTTTTTGTGGGTTTAAGTAAATTACTCAAGACAGCGTGATGCTCCCTTTTACAAATGGGCTCTATCATCCCTTGATTATTGCAGGTACTTCCAAGTGATAATATGAACTGAAACGTAGTCAACAACATATTGCTTCTGTGAATAGTATGAGTTAACCACTGAACTATATGCACAACAGATACCGCCTATGTGTTTATAAGAGATCTTTTGATTATTTTTCCATATTCCTTGTAAGTCAGTACCTGCTAAAGTCCCAAGGGGTTACAGTGCTACACTCTACCAACTGTGCACAGTGTTATGTATTACTGTTGGTGCAAGCAGGTGCGTCTGTGTGTACTTGTTGAATATCTGCTGATATGTGCTTTGTCTATATGTTTTGTCTGTGTGTGCATGCACTAAGCCAAAGGTCTCTGAGGAATCCTGTAACCTCAGAGCTCCTACACCACCAACCTCTACAACAGCCTCCCCAGATCCATCTTCAACTTCAATGCCGGATCAGCTCCTGTGCAAACACCATGGCCTCACCAAAGACCACCAGAACAAGACCATTAGCAGGCTGGTAAATTGAAGAGCTCAAACTCACCAAGCACCACTGCAAGTAGCTAGACCGCAGATGAAGATAAAGCCCGGATGACACAGACAAGAGCATCTATAGATCAGCCCTCGGGCGATGCCACCACAAATCAGAGGCACCAAATGCTTTGCACACATCAAGTGCATCGAAAGCAGCACCAACAGTCACAAGTAAATCTTTTCTATTGTGAAAGATTTTACCTCTCCAGATGCAAGCTCCAGCAGCGTCACTGCCACAAAAGACCTCTGCACCTAGTTGTAATTCTTAAGCAGCAAGATCTCCAGTATCTATTTCGAGCCCCAACCAGGCTGCTCCACCGTTGCAGCTGCTCTACCTGTCGCGTTCAATGCCCAGAGGACCACCTTGAACACTTGGCCCAACATCACCATTCAATAAACCACAGCAACCATGTGCGGCATACACTTTAGAGCACCGTTGGACCCCTGCCCTCATCATATATTCACTAAAGGATTGAACCCCATGAACTCCGCTTTCACCCCGATCCTGAGTGACTCAATCACATGGCATCCACCTTCCTAAATGATTGGAAACACGCCATAGTTCTCCCTCTCCTAAAGGAACCCCAGAATGCTAGCCAACTACCGGGCCAACATCCTACCTTTCCTGTGGAGAGTCATGGAGAAGATCATGAACAAACATTTAGCTGTCAACCTCAAGGAGTACAACCTCCTCAGTACCACCCAATCCGGCTTCAGACGTAACCATAGCACTAAAACCACACTTGTCGCTGCCATGGATGACAAAGAGCCACTGCTGCCCCCATCCTTCTTGATCTATCTGTCGCCTTTGGTACAGTCCCCCACCCCGTCCCCATTTAGCACATACATAATGCTGGCATTCAGGAACCAGATCTGCGCTGGATCTGATGTTTCCTCACATGCTGGACCCAATGGGTCAGCCTGACTCCTTCCACTTCAGCTGCCACCAAACTCATCTTTGGAGTTCCACAAGAATCGTTGCTCAGTCTCATGCCGTTTAAAGCGTATATGGCCAAATTAGCCAGCATCATACTCCGCAACTGAATCAACATGATATCCCATGCAGACAACACTGAGCTCATCCTCTCCCTTTCCGACAAAACATCGAACACCCGAACAATCTTGTCTGCTTGCTTGTCAGATGTTACTAGATGGATAAAAACCAATTGCCTCAAGCTCAACACAGACAAGATAGAAGTAATTGTCTTTATTAAAGACACCTCGCTATAGGACTCCACCTATTGGCCTGCTGATCTCGGACCCGTACCCAAACCAACTCAGCCACCCACATGAAGAACCTCTGAATAATAGTCGACAAACAGCTCGCTAAGACCTGCCACATGAACGCAGTCTCTGCCGCTTGTTCCCAAAAACACTCGAGATGCTCAAGAAGATTTTCAAGTGTCTTGCCTTCAACACCCACAGAACTTTCATCATGGCCCTCCTCACCAGAAAGTTGGGCTACAACAATGCACTCTAGATTTCAACGTGCAACTGACCAGAAGACTCCAGACCGTATGCAATTCAGCTGTCAGACTGACAGTGAGTACCACCCACCCTGCCTCCCCTCGCACCCACATCAATCCACATCTCAAAGAGTTCCACTGGCTTCCTATCCACAAATGGGCACTCTTCAAACTCCTCACGCAGACACACAAAGCTTTGCACACCATCAGCTCCACCTATCTCAACAATTGCATTAACTTCCATATACCTACCAGGCAAGTCTGCTCAGCCGCACACCTACTCGCACACATCCTTAGTACGCGCAGAACCAGATCCGGTGGCTGGGCCTTCTCGTACTTCACTCACAAAGCCTGAAGTGACCTACCCCTGCACATCAGACATGTCTCTTTTCAGTAGCAGAATACCCTTGTGAGTCGTGGACCTTACAAATACCCATAACACATCCTTTTGGCTTTGTCAATGCTTGTTCTCCATAACATGTTCCTGTTGAAGGTTTCTTAGATTCAGGCTGCTAAGTTCATTGACAATGAATTATATGGGACCACCTCCAGTTCTCCATCACAAGGACTGAGCGTCCAAAGATCGTCTTTTAGATAGCTGCAGGTATGGGTCATTCTGGTATTCTCTTAATATGGGATGGTATTATACCAATCTTGTGAATTTGTGTAGGCCTCTAACTGGAGAAATACAAAAACCGTAAAATAAAGGGCCTAAAATAAACTATCTGCATTGATGCACAGCATTAGGGTAACAACGCATGCAGAGCGTTTATTTCATAAACTTAATGATTACACGCATTGATATGCAATGGTTTGAAGAGAGAAGAAGACACCAAGTACACAACTGCCTGGATAATTAATTGTGAATAGAATCCAGAAACACTTGTTCAGTTACCTTCTATATTTGATTCCTTAGGACTGTATGATGTTTACTGTTTATATGATTTCTGATTTGTCTTTGATCCACGCATTCGCTCATGGCGTTTCCATCTTTTGTAGGACATGATGATCTCCCAGATCTTCATCTTGTCTGCCAAAGGAGATCGGCTCATCTACAAGGACTGTATCCTTCCTAGAGTGGGTGCAGAATGAAAGTATGTGTGCGGGTAGCAGTGGTTTTCAGCAGTGTGCTTCTGAGGAGCTGTTGGAAGCCGGGGCAACTCCGTGTTAAGTCTCCATCTTTATTGTCCTTTACTTACATTCCTGTAGTTCGAGGAGATGCAAGCAGTGAGCAGGTAGAGACCTTTTACAGGAAGGTCAACGCTCTTCCAAAAGATCAGGCTCCTGTTGTGATGGTAAGTACCCTGTGCACCTCCTGGAACAATACAGTGCTGTAAAAGGCGAGAAATATAAAGTGATACATCAAAAATCCTATTTTTCTAGCCAGTGATAAAAAGCTTGGAGCCCTACTTGGAACTTCCAGTCATTGCCTGTTTCACCTCTCTGAACTATATTTAATAAACCCTGCAAATCCCTACCAGTCCCTTCTATTCACACATGGGTTTCAAATCCTTTGACACTTTTTACAGTCTCTGCTCCAGATCGTCTGTCGTGTTGAAACTAATTCTTACTATAACCATAAATTATGGATCCGTTTCAGTGCTTTTCCATTGTTGAAGCTCCCTTTGAGTTTCATGAAATGAGCCCTTGAATGGCTTCTGGATCAGGTTATCAAGTTGTCCTGCAGATGTGAGACCAATAGTCACCTCGTCTCTATCATGCCAGACTTGCTCTGACCTCCAGCCTGCCAGCTATATAATATTAAAAGCATCTTCAACAGAAACATATTGCTGGAATAATGATGCATATCAGGGGCAAAGGGGTAACATTAATTCTTGTAACTGATTTGAAGTGCATTATGCCATTTGTGTGGAGGTTTGTGTTGCATCCAATCATATATCCTTGTATTTAATGGGAGCTGGTATAAGTATTGTGAAGTGCGCCGCGGGGCACATGTGAACAAACATATTTCCTGTTTTCAGTGCGGGTTCAGTACCTGAGTCCTCTAACCACAATCTCTTCTCTAGATGCACGAAGGCTTACACTTTATCCATGTGCGGAACAGCGGTCTCTATTTTGTGGCTACCACTCGATCAGACAGCGCACCCTTCACGTTCATTGAGTTTCTCAACAGGTGAGTTCCTCTGCACGCTAACCTTTTGATGAGTAGCTCCAGAATGGCCACTGTGACAGACTTCCTGTCTTGGTGAGTGTCATTGGAGCTCATCCATTAACCCTGATGTGCGAAGGAACAATAGTCACTGTCTGAGGTACTGCTGTTGAGTGGTAAGTATCTCATTCAACTGTGTCCTTTGTGAAAGCAAATATTCGTGCGCTCCGCAGCTCAGATGCCCAGTATTCAACGCAGTCCCTTCCTGAAACCAGCTAGAGTACATTGCACATTGTTGGAGTCATAAATGCACATTTCCTATGAAGATGATGTCTTACTCTCGCCCTTCATCGAAGCTCTCTGCAGGGGACCTCTCTCTATCCTACTCCCCATCAGGCCTCGAAAAAATCATAAAAATGTGACCAGACCTGCAGGTTCATTTACAAGTGATTTAAATGTTGTGTTAAAAAAAACTTACATCCTGCAGCCTTTCATTTCAGACTCTTTGTACAGCACAATTGTCAGACTGTAAACTTTACAAAATCCTCTAACTTTGCTGCTTTTGAATCCTGGAGGTTGTGTTTACTTTTCTTTCTCTCACTGCAAATTGAAAGATATAAACTGACATTTAACCACTGTCTCTCAACGCAGAGCAAATGTGACCAGATAAAAAACAAGATTAAAGGCATCTTTATTGCTCATTCGCTTTCTGGTATAACAGAACGCCTCTTCTTTATCAGCTCGTCAGAACGAGCCAGTAGGCCCTAAAAGTAGCTCACCCTGATAAAATCTGACTCACCATAGTAAGTAGATTTCTTGAGGTCTGACTGTTGTCAACACCTCCCTCACTTAAAGCATCTCCCTAGAAGCTCCCAAAACAGGCCGGATCCTCCCACTCTTAAAAGAAATCTACACTAGACCCTGATGGCCTCGACTACTCTTGGCCCATCACTCCCCTACTGTTCATCAGCCATTGAAAAAGCAATCTACACTCAACTCTGACATAACATCAGTGTTAACCATCATGTGCACCTCTAACAATCTGCCTCAGATCATCTTGCAGCGTCGAGATAGATTCCTTATACACTATAGACAATGTCTTTCTAACCACAGATGAAGATGACACCTGCCGCCTGATAATGCTGGACCTCTCAGCTGCCTTAAGCGCAGCCAGTCACCCCATCCTCATCCACAACCTGGCGTATCAAATGGGATTGACTGATAAATGTATGAGCTGGGTGTTGAGGATTACAAATATAGCAGCCTAGTAGATATATTTGGAAGCCAGTTCACATATATTGTTACAGTCCTGATCCTCCAGATGCAAGGAGGAAGAAAACAGCAGGGCCGGACCTCAAGCAGGCAAACACTCCAACAAAAATTCAAATAGGCGGGTTTATGGATTCATGGTAGGATTTATTGCTCCATAAATTATGCAGACAAGTGTCCGCCCCTGACGTGTTTCGATCGCCTCCGCGATCTTGTTCACTTAACGCACTGGTGCCGGACCACCACTTTTTGAATACAGTGTGTCCAATCAAAGAACTGATTGGTGATTGTGAAGAATGGACATAGAAAAAATACTTTAAAAGGGAAACATGACCTGGAGGACAATCTATGCAAACAATATCTGATGAGACGATATAAAATTCACAATTTTAACAATAAAATTGATAATTGTCGAACAAACATACAGTTGGAAAAATCAAATCGATTAAATACAAGGAATAACAATGCCAAAATAGGTCTATATTTGCACAATTGAATGTGGGGTACTGAATCAAATTATAGTATCTAAAAAATTTAAAAGATACAAAATATACCACTAGTGGGTATGTCAATACTGGCAAGTGCCTAAATCCAGAGAGTAATCAGTATAATGATTGGCATCACAAATGTATTCAATCTTTAAAATCCCCAAAATAGAAAAAACTCCAGGCACTAAAAAGATGGATGATCCCTTAAAAAGCAAATATTTGACTGCCTTAAAGTGCATAAAAAACCCACAATATCAATGTTAAAAACACACAAGAAGAATGGAGGTAAGGCAAAAATGCACATTATGCCTGAAGTTTGTCATAATTTGCAACTAAAGTGCAAGTGCTTGAATTAAAATCAATCCTAATAGATACAGTACGTTGTTACATCAATACAGGTAACTCGTAAATTGAGACAAAAAAGTGTATTCTAATAGATGGACAAGACATAGCTATATAAATACAAGAGACTTGATCCAGCAAGGTACTAAAGTGCTGAAAATAGTGCAAATGTTAGATGGTCCACAAATTATATATATATTAGATGCCCCAGAAGACTAGGGAGACATCTACTATTCCACAACTCACAGATTCTACACTAACATTACCATTTTCAACTTGGCCGAGAAATATTGTTAGGAATTACAGATCTAGAAAAATTGGGACCAGGAAATGTAGATGTGAGACCGGCCTCACGGCGTTGCCCTCCCAATCATCCAGCCAACCTGCAACCACCCTCAAGACACGACCTCTCCGACTCCGGCCGCCCCAGCCACCCAGATCCGAGGGCCGGCCAGAGCCCTGACAGACTCGACACCCTACCACGCATGTCCAACCAAGGGAGCGGGAACCCTCGAGCCAGACCCCGAGGCGCCAGCCCAGTCACACCTCGGGTCGCCTTCCCCGGGAAGACTCGATCGGCCACCAGGCCCCTGGGGAGCAGGCGCCTCCCCTGCCGAGCGTCTGGGGTCCCTCCCAGACCCACCTGAAAAGACCAAAGAAGTGAGCGGCAGGAAATCCCGCCGAACCCCCTCCGTCACCCCAGTCCCCCCTCTGCGAGGACTCCGGACTTCAAAGAGCAAGCGGAGTATAACAAGGGGTGCCGGGGGAACGAATGCAGAGAAGACCTGGAACCATCCGAGCCTGCTGATGCTGTCGCGGCTCCTGAACGCTGAAGTCACCTGGGCCTGCTGAGTGACTCGCGGCCTCTCACTATTGAACCATCTGAGCCCTGCTGACGAGGTCGCGGCTCCCGAACACTGAACCACCTGGGCCTGCTGAGTGACTCGCGGCCCCCAGCTATTGAACCATCTGAGCCTTGCTGACGGAATCGCGGCTCCCGAACTCCGACCACCTGTGCCTGCTGAGAGACTCGCGGCGCTCCCTTTGAGGACGACTCGGTAAGAGATCGCCCAGAGACACGACACCCTCCAGCTCGAGGATTGTGAGCTATCCGCAGGGTACTTCGCAGAGACACTATCTTTAAAGACTGTCCCGCTACCCCCATTCCCCACGACCGATTTGTGGTACCTTGTGCCACTGCTGTACTGCTTGCACCTTGGATCATAAAGATCCCTTGAAACCATCGATAAAAGAACCTATCGTCCTACAAAGAATACGTGTGGTGTCACTCTGTTCGTAGTGTTAGCTCAGGGTGTGCGCGCCTGGTTCGGCCTACTTGGGAGAGGTGGGTCAAAGGGGTGGGCAAGACCGGTACCGAACCCCCCTCCGGCGAACGCCTTTCCAACAGTAGAGTAGCATCCTTTTCACCAGGTACGTCTCTGTGGCTAGTGTCTTCAGTAAAAGTAAGATTACTCATCAAATTGTCTGTATGTGGGCTGTGGCCGCAAGAGGAAGCATAAGGCAGCCCCGCCCCTAGGGGAATGAAATAGATTACCCTGATCTGAAGTAATCTCCCTAAGGGCCTGCTGGGCACCTTTGAAATGAACCCACTTGCTGGAAGTGTTGAAGAAGACCGTGGTTATTGTCTGCCCTTGCTTGTGCACCAGCACACAGACTATATAAGTCTTCGGGGCCTGTGGCAGTTGTTGAGTCTGGCAAGGCTTGTTGGACTGATCATCTGTGGTAATGAAAGTTTGTGTATTTTGATTAAATTGTCTGGCAATACCTACTCTACCAAGCAATATTTTGTTTTTTAAATTCATCACCACAGAATGTTGTAGGTTACAGAACATTTTTGTAAGAAAGACCAAACATTTTAAAATGTATTTGTTTGAACACAATGCTTGTCTAAACCACCTTTCCGAGGTTTATTAATGAATACGACTTGTTAACTTAATAAGTAGGCCGCAAGATCAAATTACATTCAAAATTAAACCATTACTTCAGTGAATTGAAAGTGATTGACAAACAGGTCTGGCCTTCAATAAAGTTCCCTAGGGAGGAACAAAACTACAGTTTCACTTTTGAGCCATTCAAGGAGGAGCTCCACCCCGAACATAGTTTGGGAATCAGGGTGCCCTCGCACTCTATTTATTTAAAAAAAATATATATATACATATAATATCACTGTAATGAGCTCGACATTTCTTGATTCTGTGAGTTATTCTTGTGTTTTATTGAAAAAAGCTTTCCAATTGTAAAATTCAATACACTGCTTGGACACAGCATCTCAATGCGTAAGGGTTCTGCTTCCACAGAGCAAAAAAACATAATAATTCCTGCACTGCATTCTGGGGGTAGCAGAGATCATCTATGGCCTATTTAAAGGGACATTTCTTTTTCCTTAATACAAAAGTTCTGCCTCTCCTCCCCGATTTCTTTCAGTTTTGTTTCGAAAGAAAAGATGCCTGTATGCTTACGAGTGTGTGTGTGTGTGTGTGTGTGTGTGTGTATGTGTGTGTGTATATATATATATATATATATATATATATATATATATATATTCATTCATTCCCCCAAAAATGTGCTCTGTCTTGCAAAGGCGTGAGAGGATTCTGCAGAACGAATCCATGTTTATCTTAATTAAAGATGCCATGAGTGGGATTTGTTTTCCAGGCCCTTGGAAGGGAGATCCATCTGTATGTCTTGAAGGGCTTCAAATAGTGAGAGCAGAGGACCCTAAGCCTCTGCAGATTTTCATACCATTTCTGTAAAGGATGGACTTCCCTCTGACCGAAGGACAGGAGGCACACACCAGTCGCACCATGGAACGCTACTGATCTCCTGGCATTTTACAAATCTAGCAGTGAGGGCAATACCTGGTCAGCCTTGGTGCAACCCTTCTTGTTCTTTTTCACATCCTTTCCTACTGAAACTGCAACTCTTATCCAAACGTGTGAAACGTTTCTTCCTGGAAAGCTTCTATGCAGATGACTATTAATTTGAGAAACCCGCAGGAACCCATTTTCTTGCCCTTTTAAGCGCCTGATCATTCGTGGGAGTCTGCGTTACATCGTGGGATGAGGCCACGTCTGATGACATATTGAAACCACAGGCAGAATAAGTTGGCTGAAAGCACTTGTGCAACTTCAGAGCACTAAGGCATTGAATATTGCCCTAGAAGCTCAGTAGTAAAGCCCCTCGGCATGGAAAGGCTCTCACCCTACAATGATACATATTTAGCCTAGCCTCATGCAGGCCTTTGTCCCATCAGCAGCAGAATCGTTTTAGGAAAAAATATCTGCTCCGGCGGAAGGATAAAAAAAAAAATATATAAATATTTTTATTAAATCAAAAACAAGCTTCAGATATAAGCATCTTTCAGTGTGTGTGTGTGTGTATATATCATGTGATCAAGCCCCCAGGGAGGGACGAAACGCGTAATGGATGCCGTTTTGTTTGTGAGAGGAATCCAATAATAAGAATAACTTGGTCCGTGCTCTTTTCGTCCCCTACCAGAGGAAAGGTGCGGCTGTGGGAGAGTGTTCCGCGAGATATATATATATATATATATACATACATACATACATACATGGCATGTAGAAGACAAAACAAATCTCAAGCATTCTTACACGCAGTATACAATTACATAGCATGCGAAGCCGCACACTACCCATTGGAGTACGTCTCTAACCAGCGGAAGGATTTTAAGACCCTGTTTAAGCTCTTTCTCTCAAGTTTGCATTACCACTTGGGGCTTAAAACTCTGTGATAAAAACCAGGAGGACCCACACTGCCCATGCCTGCAATTCCTTGAATGAAATGCATAACATTTGACCAGGGTGTGATTTCGTGACTGTGCAATCAGCTTCCAGACGAGGACTTGCATTTTTACCCCTCGTCCTACCAGGGAAAGGGCATTTGGGTGCATCGGGCATAAAGAACACAAAATCCTCCATCATGATCATGGCTCAAACACTGCATGCATATGGGCCGGGCACTGACCATTTCAGTAATATTTGACAACACTAGGTTCAATTAATAAAAAAATCCAAAACTGGTATTCGCCTGAGAAAGACCAAGATAACAGTTTGACGAGCTATGGACCGTGACGCTCAGAACTATGGAACCTATGTGACTGGTGTGGGCATTGCTCTTATGGAACTGTTCCATCTCTTCTGGTACTGATTGCCATGTTAGATCTGTGTCTGGTGCTACAGCACTGCAACATATCACCAGATTGGTTAAATCTTTCCTGAATGAAACGGATACCCAGTGATGCGCCTAGAAAATATCTGCATAAAAGTCCCCATTACAATACATGTTGCCATCAGTCGCACTGCACAATAGGAGGTTCATCTAAAGAGGCCATTTAAAGTGAAAGGTTGTGATCTTTAACATGACTCTTTCTCCTTCAGTATGTTGGAAGTTTGCATACATATATTTGACAGTAATGGATATGTTTCTGAGATCAATGAAGCCTTGTGAGTGGGATTTGGTGGATGTAAGCAATCTGACACTCTCTTATTCTATCTCCCATCTGGTATGTCTTGGCTTTGGCTCTCGCTTTCATTGGCTCCAGGTTTGTAGGTCTCATCAAAGACTACTGTGGCAGTCTGAGTGAAAAGACGATCCGACTGAACTTTGCCCTCATCTATGAGCTTCTGGACGAGATGCTGGTAGGTTGGCTGGTGAATGCAGAAGATTGTTAGCTGGTGATCCTAGAACATTCTACTGACCCGGAGTCCTCAGTTATGCCCTTTCGCATTAGTAGGGTAAGATATATCTAAAATGGCTTGGGGAGTAAACCACTCTATGGGCCTGATCATGAATTTGTTGGCGTTTTCCACCCATGCATAAATTGCTGTTTGCGCTTGGGTCGGAATGAATAGGTCGTTCAAAACGCTGCAGTGCGACAGGTCATTAAACTCCCTCACAGGGCTTCAGGAACAAAATCACGAAGGGAATTCCACCGGCTTCCAGTGGAAAAGAGGATCGTGTTTACATTTCCAGCAATAATTTTTAGAGTGGTCAATCAGTCCAGACCAGACTTTTTTCTGAGCAATTTACATTATATTGTTCCCCTAGAATTCTGAGATCCCCTAATGCCATGTTTTTAGTCATTCCAAGATGCATATTGAAGACTAGAGGAGGCAGCTCTTTCTGTGCTCTGTGCAAAGGCCTGGAATCAGTTTTCTCTGTGTTTGAGGCAAACTGAAACTGTTACCATCTTTAGAAAGCTTCTTAAGACATGGCTTTTTCCCAAACATAATTTTTCTTTTTAGGGGGTGAGTTTTGGTACTTCAAATTTGTGGATTCAGGGGGTGATTGTTGTGATCTATAAATGCAAGTAACATTCGAGTTGGTAGGTATGTCGAGCATCTGATAATTATCGGCTGCATTAATACCCCCACCTTCGTTAAATTTCGACTGATCAAACCGCACTCAATTTAACAAAGAAAAAGCATACAGTATTTATTGTATCATGGAGATTTTGGTATGTTAAGCAGCAGAACCTGCATGTTATTCCCCACTAAGTTGTCCACCATCTCCTTTTGTTTGCTTTGTTCGCCCTAAGTTGGCAGGGTCTGCCCAGACGTGGGACCCTTGCTCACTTTGCCACTGGATTCAAGCTAGTCTGGTTGAAGAGGGCTGTTAGCCCGAAACCGGTCCCAGGATGCTTGTTTCTGGTCCAGGGAAGACATGGCTTGGCAGTTTGGGCTGGACTGTTCCCATGAGGCACAGGGCCACGACTGATTTGCATATGGCCATGTCTGAACTAGGGTGGTGAAGTGAGCCAAAGAACGATGATAGATTCAACCCAGATCTGTGACTGGGGGGTAAGTGTCTGAAAAGTTTCAGCGCTCTGTCCATCATCTCCTTGTGTTTGCTATGCAGTAGAGATACCCAACTATGAAGGGGCAGGGAAATGCATAGGAAAAAGAATGGAGCTGGGTCCATAAATCGTATATTTCATGATTTTTTTAAAAATGCAACATTACTACCAACGAGCAGTCCCTGCGCTGTAGCAAGTGAGAGTATACCATTTACACTCCGTATCATGAAGCAGACCTCACTTGTCGGCGAAACATTTTCTTTTTAAGCGAGAGACTTACTCGCAGTGCATGCAGTATGCTTAGGAACTAGCGGCATCTGATATACAAAGCGTGCATACAAGAATGTCGCCAAAGATTGAAATATTTTGCCTGTTATAAATCCTGCCTACTCATCAACTTCTCTTCCACTTAGGACTTTGGGTACATCCAAACCACATCCACCGACATCCTCAAGAACTTCATCCAGACCGAGGCAGTGGTGGCAAAGCCCTTCAGTCTGTTGGATCTCGGCAGTGTGGGCTTGGTGAGTCTGCCCAAAGCCAGGAAATTAATGTGTTGAGGGAGGTGGAGGTGGACTGGGGTAGGAGAGTTAGACACTGGAACGGGATGTTGAGCAAATGGAAAAACAATCACAGTGTAAATAGAGATTCGGCAAATTATCGAAACTTTCATTTCATCTTCTCCCCCAAAGCAGGCTTCTTCTGTCCTCATGACTTGTAGAAAGGCAATCTCAGAGAAACTTAATTTTCAACACAGGTGTATCACAGTCCTAGGAAAGATGGGGCTATGCTTGGCAAAACAGAAGTACCCTTTAGTGTTCAAATTTGAGTTTTATATACAGACAACAAATACGTCCAGAAGGGGGTTGGAGGGTGGGCACAATAGGAAAAAGACCGTTCTCTGTCCTGAGAGAGTCCACTCTAAACTAAAACTACTTTCAGAAAAACAATGTAAGACCTTTTAGGCTTTGTCTGCATGACCTAAAACTAAAAATCTGAATAAGGGATTCATAACCAAATGAACAAGTTTCTTACCATCTGTGAGGCTTCTTCTGGTGCATAATCTACCAACAGATTCCTCTCCTTTAGCATTTCACTGAAGTGCCAGATTGGAGCCAGACGTGACTCTTTGCGGCTCTGCGTAGACTTCCTTTTGCCCTGAAAGTGACGCAGCTGCATATAAGAACTATCCCTGCGCACCAACATCAGTTATCTGCTTTACTCCTTCCCCGCCCTCAGACATGAAGCACAAAACAATTGTCAATACCCTTGTGCAGATCTCTAATTTGGGCCCCAAAAAGTCCTATAGGACTAAATGACAACATGCCCATCCCGTTGGACCTTGATGTCAAGGACAGGAACTCGGCATATCAATGCAGTGATAGCAGCATTGGCCTTCGTGGAATGAGCCCTCAGTCCTTTTGGAGACTGCTTTTTGGCCAGTACATAGCAGATCTTAATGCAGAGGACTACCAACCCTTAAAGTCGATTTCTTCACCGCTTTACCTTTCTTTGCCTCTGAGAACACCACAAAAAGCTAATCGTCCACCCAATGGTCTTTGGTGTGATCGATAAAAAAGCTTAATGCCTTTTTGGGATGCAGTCGAGTCACTCTACCTTTTTAGGTCTCGCCTGACCAAGCGCATGCGCTGGTCTGGCGAGACATTTTGTGAGGGCTCCAAAAAGTGCTACCAGGCCAGCCTAGAGCTACAGTGCATGTGCGCGGGCACGCGCGCCGTGCTTGACCGAGGTTACTTTCACTTTCGCGGCCGCTTTAATGTTTGATCGCGATCACATTCACGGCCGCCTGGCATAGCCAATAGGTCTCGCTTTTTGGACCTTATAAGTATTTAGTTATGCAACTGTTGCATGGCTAAACACTTATAAGGTCCCAAAGGCGAGACCTATTGGCTATGCCAATGCTTGTTATATGGTGAGACGGAGCACAGAACATTGGGAGGATGATGGATAGGCCAACATGAAAAGGAGCCCTAACTTTTTGAAAGGAGACGCCGTGGTCCTAAACGCTAGCTAATCCAGGAAAAAGCTGGTGTAGAATGGATCAACCAAGAGAGCCTGGAGCTTTCTTACATGACGAGCTGAAGTGATCGCACTGAGGAAGACTGTTCAGGGAGTCAGAAGATGCAAAGAGCACCTGTGCTTTGGCACAAAGGGGTTGCACATGAGGAACATCAAAACTATATTTAGATCGCACTGTGACCTCAAAAATGGTTTGGTAGGGAAGATGTGTGTCAAACCTTTAATAAACTGCATCACAGCAGGTGACTTAAACAAGGGCAGTGGGTTCAGCAACTTCAAAAAGGGCAAAACAGCGACAAATAACCTTTATTGGTGCCCACTGTAAGGCCTTGCTGACCCAAAGGAAAAATGATCAATAAAACATCCAACAGTGTGGCTTTCAAAGGGTCTGTGCTATAGAGTCCATACCAGGTGACAGATTTGTCTTGAAGTCCTCTGCTATCGGACTTTGCACACTGATGCTTGGCAGCAAGGATGACATCCACAACCTCACGGGGACAAATCCAATGTAGTCAGCTGCTGACACTCAAACTCTATGCATGGAGGTATTGAATGGCCCTGGTTCAGGTACAGAGCCCTGTCCTGCTGCTGTGATAGAAGATCCTCCTAAAGCAGTAGCCTGATTGGAGGACAGATGCTCAAGCCCAGAAGTTCTGGGTATCACACTGTTCTGATCCAATCTGGGGCAACTAGAATTACTTGGGACTGTTTATTCTTGATCATCTTTAGAACTTGGTGCAGCAGAGGAAGAGGTGAAAAGGCATACATCGGTTCCGTGCTCTACTCTAGACTTAATGTGTCTCCTAGAGAGAGGGTTCTTGTGCACTCTAAGGTGTAGCAGTTTTGACACTGCGCATACTCGACGGTGGTGAAAAGAGCCAGACACGTTCCCCCCCCCCCCCCCTCAAAATCAGATAATTACTGCACCACCTCAGGTAACCCTCTTGTCTCTTCCTGACACATCTGTCACCTCGAGGTGTGGAAGAGAGTGGGATCTGCCACTAGTCAGGTTGAAGTTGAGCCGCTGCCACTTTAGACCATGTGCAGTCTCCTCAGAAACCTCTGCTCCCACTGCAATTGCATGTAACATCTGTGGGACTGCAGGCCAGCACATGGCAGTCTTGGACCTCCATGAAGCATACTTTCATCTACTCGCCCTGCTTCAGGGCAGTCAGAGCTTGGGCCTGTGTGATCATTTTGAATTTGTTTTTCTGCAGGTAGGCATTGAGAGGGCAAAGATCTAAAATAGGATGACGGCCTCCATCCTTCTCCAGAAATAGCAGAAGTAAAAACCCTTCCCTTTTTCCGTGGCAAACACCCACTCAATGACTTCATACTAGCGCATGGGTACTTGCAAACATTTTCCATGGGGCCTAACAGCTTGGTCTGTGGTGTGACCAGGGGCCGCAGGGTGGCAGGTGGGGCTGCGGTAGATGGGTATAGGGGACTGAAGCATGAACATCTAATGGCTGAATTGTTCAATGTGAAACCAGAAAACCTGGGATCAATCCGGCATTCCCCACTAGACCAACTTGTGTGATCCTAGGCAATTATTTTATTTCACTTTCCATTCTTTTTTTCATTATCACATATAGGAGGGCCTAGAAATGCATGACTTCAGGATGTGTGCTGTAGAAAACCTTCTCTTGTGTTTGATTAAATAAACTATAATGTTGTCCATGTAGAAGAGCGACCCAGCCCCCTCAGTTTGAGCCAAGGAGGCCCTAAACTCTTCCAGGATTTTGGGCATGATCTGGCTTGCCATATCCCAGAGGGCATGCATATAATGACCTAGCAGACAACTGGCATTAACGGACCTCAAGGCTAGGCTGGCATAGATAACAAACATTTCTTTAACACTTCAATCCTCTATGACCCCCTGTCAGAGCTTGGGGGAGTATTTAGGATTTACTTTGCTGGTGGAAACCACCAAAACCTGAGGCGTAGGAGGCTTCTGGCCAACTGCTTGTTCACTGGTGCGCAAGAGCAAGGTTAGACCAAGTGTCCATAAGGGTGTCTGTCGGGGCTTTATTGAACGCTTGTGGGGATCGGAAGCTTATAACCTAGGCTGAGGAACTTCAGTAAGCACATTTGTTTTGAACTCAACAGGAGGAATTTGTAAAACCATGACCTCCGCAGTATGTCTAACTATAGCAAAGGAAGAACTCTCTTCTGTTGACATGCCAAAGGGGGGAATTAACCCTGTAGAAGGTAAAGTGTCAACCCCACTGGCCTCTTGTAAATCCTTACATAAATTGGCATCATCAAAGTAAATTATCTCCAAGTGGCTGAAAACTCCGGCCAGATTTGGAACCAAAACGCTGGTGGAGCAACTGAGCAGGGCTCGATGGTAGATGGAGTGTTTTGCCAGAATCAGTTTGTATGGGAACTGGGTGTACTGGAGTGGAGTCAGATCATGACGTCAGTCTGGTTTGAGACTGAATTGGATTGAGGTTGGACACGAGTAGTAGGGGCTTCACCCCGGCACCCACGACATCTGGGGTTTGCATCAATGAAGAAGGGACCAGTGCATGTCTTGGAGCCGGAATGGAAGTCTGCAACAGAGTCTGCAGAGGTTGTGTTATGTTCCAGGGGCTTAGGTGGCACAGAGGACATGTCCACTGGCGGAAACCCAACTGGAGGTCCCTGCAAATCCTTAGGCCCAAAGGCACACCAGTGGGAGCCAGAAGTGTGCCATAAGTGTGCCAAAAAGGTGCCTTGGCCTGCTGCAGTGTCGCAGATGGCCCGGGGAACTTGGGTGCATGGGAATCAACTGTGGAATCAGGTCTCCAACCAGAGATTGTGTGTGAGATTGAGTGGCACCGCCCTCAGGACCTTTTAGATTGACGGTGGAGTCCCGCTTTGTTTACTTCTGTTTCAGCTTATAATTGGGCTTACCGGATGACTGCAAAAAAGGGCCTATTCTGGGATCAGTCCCGAACATGTCTGTGTCCTTGACTAAGAGTGGGACTTGTGTGCCATTGTTCAATAACCTACAGCTTTGCTTCATGGTTCTGAATGCCTTCAGTGCATGAGGACACACTTCTCCCATGATTTGGAGTCATGCCCACAGCTAATACACCAGAGACACACCTAATGCGAGCCCATCACTAATATCTGTTTGACACTCAAGGACACCGTTCCCTTGCGCACTGGAAGTCAGGTTGGAAAACTCATCAAGTTGATGAAAAGGGAGCAGAGGATTGGATCTATGTTCAAAGGCTTGGAAAGAAAGGAACTCCAATTGGACTGCTGGGGTGGTGTTTATTATGGGTGGGCGAAATTTGCGTAGTCGCGCTATGCGAAGCTCCGCGAAATGGTAAAAAAATCTCCGCGAGCACGCAGAGTTCCGCGAACACGCGGAATTGCTTGTTCCGCCCATTCGCGATGCTTTTTTCCTGTTTGCGAATGCCGTTTCCGTGCTCGGGGGGGGGGGGAAATATCTCGCGAACACACAATTTGAAAGCGCGAACAAGTAAATAAATTCCGCGAAGCCGCGGGTCGCCCAATTTTTGGCACTTCTGCGTTCTCCACGGAACACGAAATTAGCCAAATTCCGCGAGCGGAAAGGAATTTACCGCCCAGGCCTAGTGTTTATATGCGGCTCCGCTCTGCCACTTCCAGGGCTGAACAAAGTAAATGCGGGGCCAATCAGCGCCACTAAGCGGTGCATGCAAGCACTATGACAATTTCTGGATCCAGCCTGGGGCCTGGAGAATATTTTAAAGGTTAGAGCAGTGATACCCAAAGTAAGGCCCGGGGCAGACCTTTACATGTGGCTTCCTAGGCAGTATCAGCACTGGGCTGCTGTTTGCTCACTCAACACTAACATGAATTTTTTTTTTTAAATATACAGCAGACACTTGTTCAAAGGTTAATTGCAGTTAGAGAAATGAAGTAAGAAGCGCCCGTAACTTTAGGAACACCTTCATTTTTAAAGATAGCAAATGTGTATAAATATGAGTCTTTTCAAAATTTAAAAAGTGTCTTTTATTGACCTGTAGAACTATTTCACCTTAGTAAATCAAATTATAACCGTGAATTCAGTGGTATTTTTCTCAAAGTGATGGTTTTCAAACATGAATTTAGAAATGTTCATGCTCCCCTCCCAGCCCTGACCACGATGCAATTAGTTATTACATCCAAGCACATTAGATGGTTTTGAACAGCACGCATCCTGAAGTCATGAATTTCGAGTTCCTCTTCTATGTGATAATGAAGAAAAATAAGGGAAATTGAAATAAAACAATTGCCCATGGTCACACAATTTGGTCAAGTGGAGACGCAGGGATTCATCCCAGGTTTTCTAGTTTCACATTGCGTAATTGAGTTCAGCCACTGAATATACATCCTTTGCTTTCCCTACACTGACTTTACACTCCCCGCTGGCATCAGTGCGGAGCTCGGTCACACCAAAGACCAAACTTTGCGGCCCCTGGGAAAATGTTTGAGAGTACCCATGGGTTAGAGTATCCATAATAAACTAGAACATTCTGGCATGGTTAGGAATTTGTTGCTCAACTAAAATGTATAAGATGAGAAAATTGTTGACCGACACTGAGAACAAAGTCTGAGGTTATAGGGTAACCCTGTAGTCCTATTTGGCAGGTTACCTAATGAAGCTTTAACTGTCTCAATTAGGAAAGTTGAGTATTTAGTAATACTTTCGGGCTGCTTGTGCGGCTTTAAATTAGTCAGAAATGAAGGTCACTAAAAAGCATCAGGATTGTAACGCAAGGTGTTTGGAGAGAAACGTATTTCTTGACCTTTGGCCTACAACTGCATGTAGTTGGTTACTATTCCTTACTTTTAAATAATGGTGCACATAAACTGGTGAATTCGTTCTGAGTGCCTTGTTTCTTGAATTGTGCATTGTTCAGTAGGCCCTTGTTCACTTCAAGTAGGAATTCTGTGAGGTGATGGTAAAGTCTTTCTACACACGGTTAGTACCCACAACTGTCCATGTGGTGACATGAGGATGGTGGGATATGCAGTTCAGGCTACAGGCGACAGCTCTCAGTAGCACTCCAGCAAACTGCTTAATACTGGGCTTTCTTTGCCCACTCGCAAAAACGTTCTTGTTGCTTTAAAGGGCCCACTCTTTGGGACATCTGTGCTTTCTTTCCTGCCAGAGGTGCCATGGCATGTTTCAATCAGAAGCATAAAGGTGTCTGCAGGAGGGAAACTGAAATGGAAGGGGAGGGTGACTGTCTATTGGCCACCGCAGACAAGCTAGTTGTTCTGCGTCTGATTTGAACCGAATCCCAGGCGACGTTTTCTTCCTGGGAGCCACAGTTTCAACACATTTGCTTGAGCCTCTTCCATTTTGCGCCCAGCACACCATCTCCTCTCTTTTTTATCTTGCACGTTTTGACTGACTGAATCCTAATGTCCCTGAAGCGACCCTTCAAAATGTTGTCAATAAAGGGTCAAAATGACATCCAATACATAATTAGATATTGGAAACAACTGTTTCCATAGAACAAATAGAGGCTTATCCCTGATTCTAACTTTTATTACATATCCAACTGTATTTTCTTTTGTTTGCGCTGCTGTTCTGCTTGGGTTTTCGGATCAGATAGAACCCGCTCATCAGAGCCTCACTAACCCAGCCAGAACGTTACCCCCTCCCTAGGGCCTATTTACAATAGTGCAACCACATATATCTACCACCTAAGGACAGGGAATTCCTACTATACATACCAAGACCTCTTATAATCGGCGGCCTCGCGATCCCATACGGATCCAGACCTCTCTGCCCATACGACAGTATCACAAGTGGCGGCCTCGCGATCCCATACGAATCCAGACCTCTCTGCCCATACGACAGTATCACAAGTGGCGGCCTCGCGATCCCATACGAATCCAGACCTCTCTGCCCATACGACAGTATCACAAGTGGCGGCCTCGCGATCCCATACGAATCCAGACCTCTCTACCCAGACTGCAGTCTCAGCACAATCGGCGGCCTCGCGATCCCATACGAATCCAGACCTCTCTGCCCATACGACAGTATCACAAGTGGCGGCCTCGCGATCCCATACGAATCCAGACCTCTCTGCCCATACGACAGTATCACAAGTGGCGGCCTCGCGATCCCATACGAATCCAGACCTCTCTACCCAGACGGCAGTCTCAGCACAATCGGCGGCCTCGCGATCCCATACGAATCCAGACCTCTCTGCCCATACGACAGTATCACAAGTGGCGGCCTCGCGATCCCATACGAATCCAGACCTCTCTACCCAGACTGCAGTCTCAGCACAATCGGCGGCCTCGCGATCCCATACGAATCCAGACCTCTCTGCCCATACGACAGTATCACAAGTGGCGGCCTCGCGATCCCATACGAATCCAGACCTCTCTGCCCATACGACAGTATCACAAGTGGCGGCCTCGCGATCCCATACGAATCCAGACCTCTCTACCCAGACTGCAGTCTCAGCACAATCGGCGGCCTCGCGATCCCATACGAATCCAGACCTCTCTGCCCATACGACAGTATCACAAGTGGCGGCCTCGCGATCCCATACAAATCCAGACCTCTCTGCCCATACGACAGTATCACAAGTGGCGGCCTCGCGATCCCATACGAATCCAGACCTCTCTACCCAGACGGCAGTCTCAGCACAATCGGCGGCCTCGCGATCCCATACGAATCCAGACCTCTCTGCCCATACGACAGTATCACAAGTGGCGGCCTCGCGATCCCATACGAATCCAGACCTCTCTACCCAGACGGCAGTCTCAGCACAATCGGCGGCCTCGCGATCCCATACGAATCCAGACCTCTCTGCCCATACGACAGTATCACAAGTGGCGGCCTCGCGATCCCATACGAATCCAGACCTCTCTGCCCATACGACAGTATCACAAGTGGCGGCCTCGCGATCCCATACGAATCCAGACCTCTCTACCCAGACGGCAGTCTCAGCACAATCGGCGGCCTCGCGATCCCATACGAATCCAGACCTCTCTGCCCATACGACAGTATCACAAGTGGCGGCCTCGCGATCCCATACGAATCCAGACCTCTCTACCCAGACGGCAGTCTCAGCACAATCGGCGGCCTCGCGATCCCATACGAATCCAGACCTCTCTGCCCATACGACAGTATCACAAGTGGCGGCCTCGTGATCCCATACGAATCCAGACCTCTCTACCCAGACGGCAGTCTCAGCACAATCGGCGGCCTCGCGATCCCATACGAATCCAGACCTCTCTGCCCATACGACAGTATCACAAGTGGCGGCCTCGCGATCCCATACGAATCCAGACCTCTCTACCCAGACGGCAGTCTCAGCACAAGTGGCGGCCTCGCGATCCCATACGAATCCAGACCCCTCTGCCCATACGACAGTATCACAAGTGGCGGCCTCGCGATCCCATACGAATCCAGACCTCTCTACCCAGACGGCAGTCTCATACGACAGTTCATCCTATGATCACCATAACATACAAAAAGGGAATCAGTCTCACTATTCATCAGATCACACAAGGACTGCCAGTTCGAGCATAGCCTGTTCTCCGGTTCGAGGGGCTCCTCTTTCCCTTATTCAGTTACCACTTACCTGATCAGGGTTAACATCTGTTCATGTAGCCGCAGCTGACTAGAAGAATAGGCTACCCTCTCATACAAGAACACACAGCACATGTTGGTTCACTACAAACTGGGCACTTTATTACTCATTACATACGCAATCACATAACATTACAATATAACACATAACCTGCAAAGAAAAGTGAAAGATTAAGTTGTACACTCTAATAAGAAAGGGTCGACATCACCTTAGTAGTGTGTAGCCTGCACTCAGTGGTCATCTAGGTTCCCTTCTCGTCTGTGCCTCGGCTCGCCTGGAAGTCACATCTCCGCAGTCACGGATACATGTCTGCACCACTATGCGCTGTTCTCTTCACCCTTCTCCGAGTCACTGGGACCTCTTCCTTATCGGCTACTCTCTCCTCTCTGGCTATTCTGCTAGGAGAGTATCTGTCTCTCGGTTCTTCTCCGCCTTCAAGATGGCGTCTGTCTTCCCTGGAATAAGTAGTAGCTTTACTGCTAACGGCTAGATGCCGCCTACGGACTGAACATGTAACTGACTCAGACTTTCACTAATATAGAGGTGCGTTTCCTCATGGAAAATTCCGGCCCGTAACCTGCCGCCCACCAAATTCTTGTACCTCCCCGTACCAAGGACACGTTCCCAGCCGGCCGGCCTGATGTAGTGTCTTCGGCATGAAGAAAAATACAATCCTTCGATAAGGGCCGGCCTGAACCGGTTCTCTCCAAGCGAATAACACCTCATAACTAAAACATTACATTTGACCTAGAAGCATCCCAAGCTGCCGGAGCAGAAAGAAAGATGGAGTCTCTCCCGTTTGAGGCCTACCAGGCCTGAATTCAGCACGGCTCCATGAAATACCCTCACTACAGGACAGGTTATCCCTAATACTAACGAATCTATCCCCTAGGCTATGTGTGCAAGCCCTGATCTATGGGGAAGAGCACAGGATCATGTCGAAGTGCCTAGTAAATAGGCTCCATTCACTACTCTAACCCTTAGACTTGAATGGTAAGAGACTGAAGTCACATTCAATCACCTTTTCCTCACAAGAAGGCCGGGAAAATCGAGCAGAACAGCTGCATATACATATAGTCGCTCACCAACCGCGGTGCACTGCACAATAGCACTGTCTGCTTTTATGTTACACTTATTTTTGAAATAATAATACAATTTGAAACGCAATGAATGCCTTTTTAGGTCGAGCCTGGGCAGCGCATGCGCTGCGAGGAATGCTGATTTGGAGTATGGAATAGAATCCCCGCCCACTCGCCGCCCATATTTGTCATTGGCTTGTGTCATTGTCCTTCGTAAATGCTTCCTTCTGAATCGTTAATAGGCTTGTTAGTCCCTACTTAGTACCGCCTTGTCTATATTTGTAACCTTCCATGAAGACTGGACCTTTTACTTCATTTGTTACATCCTTTTTAGTCTGTAAGCACTATTTTCTTTAAATAGTTTATCCTACTGCTGGAGCACGACATGCTTTCCTGCAACATTCAGCGCGCAGCATGTGCGCTTTTACTTTCTAAGCAGCCCGGGACAATGGCGACCGCTTCTTTTTCAAGAGTTTGAGCTATTGGCATTATAAATGAAAATGCCTTTTATTTATGTGTTAATTAGCTAAACAGATAAATGAAAGGCAGTGTCATTTACAACTGCGAGACTTATTGCATTGCAAATGCTTGTTCTTTTTTATTGGCATTTCAAAAACTGTATGAACAGTTACAACACAGATTGCAGTCCAGTTCCACATCTTATAAAGTGTACATTCAGTGTATCATCTGCCGATAGTAACCCATCCAAGTTCACACATTATAATTACAACATGGAAAAAAATCAAGCAGAGTCTGCAGTTACAGTTGTCAATAAATATGCTGTGAAAGGGCCCCATGTGTCCGTGGGCCTAGAGATTCATGACCATTCCTCTGCATAGCTAGATAGCTGTTCTTTACAATACGCCAAATCTTTTTTCCACGTTTCAAAATTTAGGGGCCTGTCTCTCACCCCAGTGGATAGATACTTGCCTTGTGGCAAAGAGCAGTGCCACAGCCACAAGCCTACGACTGGTTGGCCGGAGACACGTAACGAGGCCCAGAAGGCACATCTGGGGGTACATCCGCCCGCACAATCACCGTGACGGACAGGGCCCAAGTTACTTGCACCCACTAGTCGTGAATGGGCCTGCAAGTCCAGGCCAATGTATGTCTCTTAGGAAGTCATCAAGGTTATAAAGGTCCCCTCAGGGTATGCGTCTCCCATCGTTTGTAGTCCTGCCTCATGCAGTATAGATAGTGTTCTAGGTTCTTGAATGACCGATAGTGCTAGGTGATGCCAAAGTGGCAATGATGGGGCGTACAATGGGGTCTTGCTCACCAGTGTACTAAACGCCTGCCAGGCCTTCGTTGTGTTACAGATAGTGTTTATTTCTGTAACTGTGATGTTTGTTGCTGCATGTGGCAGTATAGCCCGAAGACGTAGTCACTTTCAATCTGCATATGTGGTTGGTATCTTTTGAGGGTGATACCAGTAATGCTCAAAATGTGCTTGAGCGAATCAATAATATAGGCAGAAGTCGGGGGCACCAAACTCCCCTTGCGCATATGGTCGCGTGAGCACATGCCAACTAATTTTGGGTTGCCATCCGGCCCATGCAAGGGTTATCATGCCTTTTTCTTAATACAGTATACCAGTGGTTCCCAAACGTTTTTAGAACCACAACCCACTTTTTAGAACAACAGGCTTTCACGACTCGCCTACCTTTCATGAACATGAGAAGGGGTGATTTTTTTTTAATGTAACTAAAGCACCATCTGGTAATGCATTGTCATTTACAGAAAACACATTTTACATTGAAATGGTATTAAACTTGCACGGACATACAGTTTTACCAATTAAACTATATAGCTTACGGCACTCAAATTATATTGTCTGGAAATGGGGACTCTGTGACTATCATTTGTGCATCACCATTTAAAATGGTTTTTATTTGTTTTGATCCTATTAAAATCAGTTTCAAGCACTCTTCAGAATTGCAACAAACCATGTACTTCATTCTTGCTTTCCCAACTGTTGATGCATACAGTACATTTGCTGGTATTTACATTTTGTGTGTTGGAAAAAGAAAATGACATCCTAAGAATGTCACATAATTCACTTTAAAAACTCCTCTCACTTTGCAGTCAAAGAAAAAAAAGTAAAGACCAATTACCTGGTAACAGAATAAGCAGCAACTTGTCAGAAGACCTCTGCCTTTGACGCACTGCAAACGGCACAAGATACACACAGAATTTAAAGGCAGCTTTATTTATTGCTCAGACTTTCCTGAACCACCAACAATCTGCTCACGACCGACCCCCACTTTGGGAAACACATACATACATACATATATTTACACTTGGAGTTAGTAGTATACATCATTAGTTTGATTTCCCTGGAAACGTATCCTCCCTACCCAAGTTCATAGTAGAAGTTGGGTCAGCACTGGTGTTTTCTTTTGTCAGTCAGAAGCATAGCGTATACAAGTGCCACTCACAACCCGTTACACTGAGCTTGACAGCAGTAATTTTGTTTTTTTAGTATTGTTGTAAGCAGGATGCACCACGCGAAGGGACTGCACACAATGTATCTAGAACTGTTATGTAGTGCATTATAATATTACATTTAATGGCTTAATTTCTTATTCTTGTTTCAATCTAGTTTGGAGCAGAAACCCAGCAGAGCAAAGTTGCACCGGGTACAGCTGCCAGTCGTCCTGTGCTATCTTCTCGACATGAGCAGGTAAGTCCTGATGCAGAGATTCGCCTTGTAGATAAACAGTCATCCTTTCCACAGTAAGCCGGTGAAGGTTAGCTTGCTGTCCTGCAAAGATGCCTCTGATGTGGTAAATAAACATTCACAGGGCTCGACAAATCCACTCGCCCGCTCGCATTTGCGAGGGAGAATTGATGAGGACGACCTATTTTTAGGTCCTACTCGCCCTTTCTGGCGAGTAGGAAGACAAACTAACTTTTGTCCACTGTCTTTGAAAACGGAGCAAAAGTGACAAGATAACAAGATTTAAAAGCATTTATATTGCTCACAAAGGGAATGAGCAATAAAGATGCCTTTAACTCTTGTTATCTTGTCACTTTTGGTCCGTTTTCAGAGACGGAGGTCAAGTAGGTTGCAGTGAGGTAGAGGGGATTTTCCAAGGGACTAGACCTGCAGGACTAGTACAATTTTTCGAGCCCGGATTCATTGTCCCACACGATTAACCTGGAGGTAAATGTAGCTCATACATTCACAATCATTTTGTGAAGATTCACCTGCCCTACTGCAGGCGCCCCCATCCTTCCACTGATGCACCCCGAATCAAAACATAGGTCAGCCATCCTGTGCATAAAGATGAAAATACACGTATGTCGCTCTGCAAGTAAACACAGACAGAAGGAAAATGCACTTGATTGAAATCCCCAGTTTTCAGCAATGTGATGCTATCAACACCCAGTAACTTTTACTTGGAGGAAAATCAAGTGACAATTTGGGCTCCTAACAGGACCTGCCAGGAGCATCCACTGCATGCGACTCCAGTGAGAGCTATGTTTCACGTACCCAGAAGACAACCTTGTTAAAATCAGACATTCTATTAAAGGTCAGTTGAAGGGACATTAGTGTTGCATTGTGAAATATGAAAACCATTGAAATGCATTAGTAATGGTGAGCAGGGCAACCTCACCGTGACCTCCAGTGCACTGCTCATGTTCTCATTTATGATTGATGACATCACTGGTGACATCATAGTTCACCTCACTAAAGATCATGTTGAATACATGACTGCGTGTGCAGTTGTTTGCTAAATTCTGAAACATTCCGGACACAATCCATATGGTTGCTTGTATGGAGATCATTGGTCACTATACAGTTTTAAATTGTCGTTATAGGACACTGAGATTTTGGTCTTAATACCGAGTGGTGATGTTCCAGTTCTGCCCGTTAAAGTGTGATACCAGACATGCATAAGTAGAAGTGATGTCATGAAAATTACTGTGGTTATTTGACGGCTTCAAGTATGTTTGATCAACTTAGTTGATAGCTAGTCTTCGAAAATACTAAATGTAGCCAAAGTGTCAGGCCACCATGTAGGAGAAGGGGTGCTCACCTGTATCCTCATCAGCACCAAGTACATACTTTGCACATTATATCTGCCTAACTCCACTCTCCCAGGTAATAGTTGAGAAAAAATATGGGCCTGATTCAGTAAAGTAAATTTGCACGTATGACCAAATTTTCCTTCTATACACCTGCCAGTAAACTGCAAAGGGTTTCCAGGTAGGTGTAAATGCACATTTGTAGCATGTGTGGCTGTCGATCCATATGCTTTGCATACTCCTGCTAGCGTTGGGGTCAGCGTTTGCAACTTGTTTTTCTCCGAAGAAGTCTTTCGAGTCAGAAGACTCCTCCTCTGGTAAATAATGTGCATGGTCATCTGCTCCATCTTCAGATTGCTTTTCTCTGCCATCAGGTTTGGATGTACTTGTCAAAGTATGCTCTCAACATACCTTTTCAAGGCATACTGATTCGGAGAGTCATGCATCGTTGCTGAAGATTCACAACTGTTATAAAAATATCGCAGACAAAGCTCAAGGTAACCAGCTCGTCGAACACTCACTGCCTTCCACACTGATCAGAGAATGCTTCGAGAGGGCTGATGGACCAGACTTCATTCAGAAGTTGACCTCACCACACTATAATTGAACCAAGTATTAGTCTAAAATTTTTGAAAAAAGGACTATAGGTTCTTTTAGACATGAAACCTGGTTAATTCTCATTAAACATATTTTTTGACCAAGTATTCATTTTTAATCTCACATCACATATAAGCACTGCACATCACTTGAGTCCTCGAGTCTTGGGTACAAACCCTGGCAGGAGTTTGTTTTTCTGTTGGGTATCACTGGCCTGTGCACCAAGCAGAGTCTTCTGTGACCCGCGATTCTGGGCTCAGACCGTGATTCCTTAGAGTTCCAAATGACGATGCTCCGCCAATAAGGGTGGGCTGATGGACTCTTACCTCCTGTTAGGTGGTGTCCCCGATTACCTGTAGGATCTCATGCACTCCTCAATAGCAATCATTGGTTAGCTATTCTTCTTTCTACGGACTTTACACCTTCTGATGGTTATTTGTTGACTTCAGTTCAACGCCACATATCCGCACAATGACTAACAAAGTGTGTAACGTGTGCCTCTCCTCTGAACGCAACAAATAGGACTGTGAAGAGTTTCAACAGTTCAAGTGCAAAAATACTTTTCCGTCTAGATTGACGCCTCGCCCACAGCATGAAAACCACTGCTGAACTCAAGGTATCGAGGGGAGGAGAATATCGGCACGGATGAGGAGGAAAAGGATGAAGGAGTCAAGATGGCAGGTAGTCTGTACTACATCAGCTCTGAAGTCATTGACACAGGAGGCAGTGACAAGGAAGGCCAACCATCCATCTCCTTCTGCGCTGAACCAGACATCGAACCGGAGAAGACGTCGGTGATGAAGATCACACCAAGGGCAGCGAGTACACAAGCCCCTCAAGTCTCTAAACACATGGCACGGGTGGAGGACTTGCAAGAACACGCCCTAGAGCTTTTCGGCCTAGCAGCGCAGTGCACACAGACCGTGGCGCTCCGCAAACAACTAGTTCTTGTCAACATTGAGGCAGGGATTCAACGCAGAAGTCCTGTTGCCACTGGAGTACTAGTCACCCTGAATCACAGTCCATACAATCCTTCCTGGGTTGATAATTCGTCCTGTGGGGATCCCAGCTGCACTCATGCAATGCTCCAGCACTCAGCAGACCTAGGTGTAACTCGTGTATCAGGTCCTAGTCCCTGGAGCTGCACGGCGGTGGTTGGCGGCAGGTTGAAGACTTTGGACTACCAGCTTGTGCCAGCAGGCTTCCTCAGCTATTGTGTCCCTGTGCTATGAACAGGAGACTATTCAGCTGGCCCATGGAGTCTTTTGGCTAGGCTCTGAAGATAACTTCTCCTTGAGCAGGACACAGCAGGCACAGTCCCTCTTCTTTTCTAGCCACCATGTGCAGCAGGTACAGTCCATGTTGGTGCAGCTTCTTTCCCTGTTCCACAGTGCAATGGGGCAGTCCTTACTTGTTCCTTCATCCAGTCCAGATCTGAGTTTGGGGTGCCAGAGGTGCCTTACTTATGCTTAGAAAATGACCTCTGGGCAGAATGCTGTTAAGAGTCAATAGGCTACCAGGTTCCCTCCCATCTGATGACCACTTCCTGAAAAGTGTGAGATCTAGGCATCCCAGGATGCACCATTTTGCCCACATCCAATATGCCAAGACCCCTCTCTTGGCATGTGGCGCTCCCTAGCCATGCCCAGAGGTGTGGCTTCCAAGTGGGGTACTCCCCTGGAAAACTGGTTTGGCAACTGGTTTCCCCTCTCCTGTCCAGTGGCGGCTGGTAGGGAACAGTGAAAGGCAGTTAAAAAAAAAAGAAGCTTACCTGTTGGTTGCGCCGGTTGCCAGCCGGCGCCTCTCCTTCACACAGGAACCAGGATGCAACCACCCAGGCTCCCAGCCAGTCACAACACTGCAGTGCAATGCAATGCGCCGTGGTTCAGCGCTCAGACGGGAAATGGGAGCCTGGGCATGTTCTCCTACAGCTTTGGTAGAGAACATGCAAAGTGCGCATGTCCGGCCAAACCACCATGCGCACTTAAGGTGAAGCCACCACCCCTCCTCCTTGTGCTGCGGGCAGCCCATCCCGCCCGCTGCTTCAAATGCAAACTCAATGGGGCTACGCTCCTCCTGTCCCGAGTGCCTGCCTGAACAGTGGAGCAGCCCTTCTCTCATTTGTCCTTCATAGGCGGCTTCTTCTTTGAAGATCGCCTTTTGGACTAACACGTGTGGCTTTCTGCAAGAGGGAGGTGACACCCCTATTGTATCGTTTCCTGTGAGTCGTTAGCTCATCTCCCCAGAAGGGCAGAACGCTGTCTCGGGTGTGCAGCCGTTATGGGCTATGGGGACTAAAGGCAACAGAGTGACAACTTTGTTAAAATTGCGCACTACAACGTGTTACATTAATTTTGATTTCAGAATCAAGACCGGCTTAATGTAACAAGTTGTTTGATACCTTGGATGACCCACTTTGATCGCACTGTTCCAGGGCTAACACATCTGAGGGGGTCAGTGTGTAACTCTACTCGCAACTGTCCGACCAAGCCTTTCCACAATAAAAACAACAGTTTTGTATTTTTACTATCTGTACATGTTAAATACATGTTCCACTGTGAGATATATTGCATCCTTAGGAATAGATATGCCTGACATGGGGTGAATTACACATACACCAGGGGGAAGTCTGGCATTGCCATTACTTTAAAGCCAGCAGTTTAAACTACTCTCCTAGCCTGCAAGTGGCCGGCTGGGAGTCTCGTTTTACTTGTGTCACACCCAGGGTGGCACAACTAGTGCTGCAATCCCTGGTTGATTTGACCTTTAACCCCCCCTGCCTGCGAGGCCCAGAGCTTGTGGGGCATTGCCACCAGAGTTCTTCAAACCCATCCCCCGGGGTGGGCCAGGGGTCACCACAAGGAAGATCATCAGTATTTTATCCTGGGAGGGGGCACATGCATGAGGCCCACAGCTAAGAGGGCCAGGGGGTCCCAAACCTAGGGCCAGATTTCACCTGTGGGGGCCCGAAACTATGCCCATGCCCCCACCCCCCAGAGGAAGACAGGAATGCTGTTACACTCCCCAAAGTAAAGGGAGGGGCCTGGGATCCTAACTCCAGGCCCCAACACCTTCAAGGACAGGGGGAGGGCCGTTGTGATCCCCAATAAGTGGACCTGGAGGACAGGCGAGTGCTGTTGCGGTCCCCCAGCCGTGCTGGGCCTACCCTGCTCCCCGTGCCTGGGGGAGTGGGTGGCAACCACCAGTGAGGAGATCCCTTCCCTTGGGAGAGGGACGAGCTGCTGGCTCCCCGTGTGGGAGCAGTCAGGGCAGCCAGGGGTGTGCTCCCTGGGCTTCCCCCAATGCTGGAGGCACGTATGGGTGCTTGAGTGAGGCCAGACACCCCCAAGATAGAAAAAGTAAAGCTAGCTGCGCAGCACTTCAAAAGAAAGCATCCAGTATTTACACTCCAGAGGGAGCACCCCATAATTCCCTGCTTGGCTGGAAGGTGGCAAGGCATTTGTACTGCCTGTGGTGGCCCTAGGACGGTGGGGGGCACCACCATAGAGCAAAAGAGTGCAAGGTAGCTGCAGGAGCACCACAGCTTCTCCCAAGAATGCCCAGTGACAACTGCCCAAGTCTGAAGGATTAAAGGAAATGCGGTGAACCTGGGATTCTCTTCCCTTTTCAAGCACTCCACATGCTGGAGCACATGAGCTGGGAGTGCAGCACCCTCTAGGGGCTGACTTTAGGGCTGCCGGTTCTGTGGCCTTACATGGTGGTGTAAAAAATGCTTTATTTAAAAACTGTTGTCAAAGATTTGACCAATGCTTTATTGAAAAGTGTTCTTCATGACAGTGTGACAATGGCTTCTTGCAAAGCGTTATGCACCATGAATTTAAGGAATGCTTTATTCGAAGAGGTCAACAATGTTTTACATGAAGGGTTACTAATGCTGACAGTAATTTATAGTCGGAAGAGGCTGCAATATTTTAGTAATGATTATGTGAGCACCGTATTGCAATACCTGATTACTCCTAATAAGTGCAGAAGAGGATGTCATGCTTTACTACTGATAATGTGGGCACGCAATTGCAATGCTAAACTATTCATCATAAGTGCAGAAGGATTATGGTTACTGAGGTCAGTGATGGAACAAAGTATTATCCATTACCATTTCCAAGCTTTATTTCGACCTTGTAGACCATAAAAGCAAGTACATAAAATACATACAACACTAGATTTAGGCAATAAAAACATCAATGGGCGTTACAAGATATAGCCATATACAGTAAATTGGACACAATTCATAACAGTTAAAAAGATATATATATATATATATATTTATATATATTTTTAATTTTTTAAAACAAATTAAACATTGATGACATTTCTTAGTAAGATCACGACAATAGGAAATGGTGAAGGAGCAATTATCTTATGCAGGGGGAAGTTAAAAACTTGCGACGCCAGTGCCACATAGAGTTAAGGAACCGAGACATGGCAAAAACAATCGGAGGGTGAGTGTCGGTTCTCAAGACTCTAAAAGCCTCCCGTGACTGTCTGAACCCCAGGTTCCTGCAGATTGGTAGGAGCCAGTATCTCCTGGGTTCATCATATTCTGGACAAAAAAAGAAAACGTGGATGGGAGTCTCTTCTTGGCTATTGCAGGCAGGACAACTAACAGGGGAAGCTTTAGGCCAGTTCTTTGCAAATGCGTTAACCGGCAAGCAACCCAATCTAAATTGAACATAAAGTTTCCTTGCCATGAACGGTTGTACGTGATTAAGGAAGAGCTCAAATGAATACTGATCTTTAAAATTAAAAAAGTCAGAAGTTAAGCAGCCTAGTTTTATGCTCCCTTGGGTTTCGGCCAATCTGAACTGTCTATAGGTTTTAACTAGATCGAGCCGTGATATTATCGGGGATACTTCCTCAGGGTGGGTCCATAAGTCCGGTCGACCTAGTCTACGACACAGATCTTTTATGTGTATGAATCAGGGTAGCTTACCCGCCCCTGGGAGCCCCATGATCACTTTGAGTTCCGACTGATATGCTATTAGCTCGGGGTTTGCCCATAGCCTACGCCAAAAGGTCAGGGGACGCAATCCAATCTCCTCATCTATGGGCCTTATCCCGAGGTCCATACGTAGGGGGATGAGGGGGGTGCTTTGCGGTAGGCCCAAGACCTGCCTCATAAACTTGAACTCGGTTTTGGCCAATCTACCTACAGGGAGGTGTCCCCAAATTTCTGCCCCGTACATTACAGCCCTCCTAATTTGGACTTTGTATATCTCAGTCAGTGGGCTAGCTTGTCTAGATGTGGAGTTCCTGTAGAGTTTTGCTAGTCCCCCTATCATCTGTGCTAACCTTAGGCCTGCCTTTTCTTGCTGTGGGCCCCACCCAAAGGTTTCCGTTAGTGTCACACCCAGATGATTAAAGACAGCTACCCTCTCTAGCTAGATACCGTTTAGAGTGGGATTGGGGCGAGATGTTTTACTAGGGTTAAATACCATGTACTTGGTTTTCAGTGTGTTAATCTCTAGGCCCCTATTCTTGCAAAATAGAGAGAAGCTGTCAAGGGTCCTTTGAATGCCCATTGGCAATTTAGATAGTAACAAGGTGTCGTCCGCAAACATCATTGCTGGCACCTTGCCACGGGCGAGCTTTGGGGCATCGATGTTGTCCACCTCATTTAATTGGTCCACCAGGACATTAATAAAAAGCCAAAATAGGGTGGGGGCCAAAACACACCCCTGCCTTACACCCCTGTTCACTGGGAAGAGTGGAGTCAATTCTCCATGTTTCCCAAATCTCACCTGGGCGAAATATCCAGTATGCAATCTCTTGATCAAAGAGAGCAAGTAGGGTGGGATGACCAGTTGCTCTAGAACTGCCCACAATTTGTCACGGGGCACCAAATCAAAAGCTGATTTAAGATAAACAAAGATCAAATAGAGGCTCCCACCCTCTATTGTCGCCGTCTTCCAATATAATAATTGGAGCCTGAAAATGTGGTCGATGGTAGACATATTTTTGCGGAAGCCAGCCTGGTACGGACTCAGAATCTCACGCTCATCCACCCAGGACTGGAGGCGCTCCAGGACAATCCTGGCAAACAACTTCTGGGTTATGTCAATCAGGCTGATTGGCCTGTAGTTGGTGGGCAGGAGGGGAGATCCCTTCTCAAATTTCTGTCCCTAACCAGGTGTCCGGGATTTCCATGCCATTTAAAATGGCATTAAATATTACACATAAATATGGACCCCAGATATTGGGCTGCTCCCGATCTAGGTCCCCGGGAATCTTGTCTAATCCAGGGGCCTTTCCAAGGGGAAGCTTCCCAATTGCGCTAAGCACTTCAGTCAGGGCGAATCCTCCATCATCTTCAGGGGGAATCCCCACAATGAATTGCGAGGTTCCCCCTGCAGGCTCTACCATGTCCTGGGTGGAATACAACAATTAAAAATGGAGTTTCCAAGTGTCTGCTGCAATATTCGGCTCAATAGGTGAGCTCTCTGAAGTGCTGGCTGTACGGACCAGGGTCCAAAACGCCCTCATATCTCTATTGGTGAGGGCCTGTTTAATTGCATCCCATCTTTCAGACTCCCACTCCATTTTGGCTGACTTTAGAGTATCGCTGTATAGGGCCCTCCTGATTTTTATCAGAGATCTGTCGTTTAGTTTTATAGCATCAATGAGGGCACCCTTTGCCATACGGCAGGATTTATTAAACCAAGTGGTTTTAGGGGTCCTCTTGGCTTTGGAATGTATCAAGGGATTGAAGATGTTAGTCAAACTGGTGGTCAGATCTGTGTGGATAGCCGTAAGTTGAGCGGTATTGCCCTTCGAGTTAGGGGTCTGTGCAGCCTTCTCCATTACCAATAAAGGTGGAATAAGTAGGGAATACAGGGCGGCGGTCCTGCCTGGTGACTGCTTCAGGGTTTCCCACCTAATTCGCCTCCTGTTGTTATCTAAAGCTAGATTGGTACCAGTGGGGTTGCCAGTGGTAGGGGGGTTATGGGGTTCCGGAAGCTTAAGATCAAGTACCAGAGCGTTGTGGTCGCTATCGTGCCTTGGCCAGACAGCGAAGTCGACAACCCATTGCCATATACTTGTTTCCACCAAAATGTAGTCCAATAAGAATGTTTGCCCCGGTCTATTGAAAGTGAGTTTTCCAGGTTGGTCTGACTTGGTACGACCGTTACATGCTCTCAGCGCGTGGGTTAGTGTGACTGCATTGATCTGTAATACCAGGGGGGTCCAAGCTCTCACCGGAGGAATCAGCAGTTCAGGGATCAGCCAAAGGGAGTCCTCAACGGTGAGCAGAGGGTCAGTAGGGAGGGCTAGGGGCTCGAACGGGCAATTAAAATCACCACCTATCATCGGGGGAACTAGCTCGAGGAATGTAGTAAGCATATCTATGGTCTGGGGTTCCTGGGCAAAGGACACCGGACGGGAATAGATGTTGATAAATGCAATTTTAGTCCCAGCATTAAGAATAAGAAGGGTACACAGGATGTCATCCGAAGAGGTGTTCAACAGTACAGGCCAGATGTGTGGCAACCCATGTGCCTAACCCACCCGATGGTCTGCCTCTGCTCCCCATGGTTGCTGACGCGTTAAAAGTTGCAAAACCCCTCATGACCGTGTCTTCTCTGGCCCAGGTCTCTTGGAACATACATATATCGTGATTTTGAACAAACTGCAGCCAATCAGGATTTTGGAGCTTGTTTTTGATACCAGCAATGTTCCACGTCAATACCCTCAGCTGGAGACCCTGGTTCGAGGTGGCATCACACACGCTAGTACCAGCGGGGATCGTGGTTAGTGACATGTTTGACTCGGGCTCGAGGTCTGGTGCTCCCACTTCCAGTAACGACCTATTTCCGTCCTTAGTTGCCATTGTCAGTCCTGGAATAGGGAGAGTTGGTTATTTGATACCTCTAGGATAACACCTACTGAGCCTTGGGGTCCCAGGTGGGCTTTATGATGAGGCTCGCCTAAGGTGACTAGTGTCTCTCAAGTGATGTTTAGGGAGTGCAGCCCTGTGGTTTTTAGATTAGGCTATTAGCCCCCCCCCCCCCCCCCCCCCCCCTAGTCCTTGGGTGGAAGAGGAATCAGGATCAAAAGTGAATCTGCCTCTTCAAGGGCCCCAAACCTATTTGCTACTGGAACATTATACTGTGTTCTGGACGGTTGGTCAAAAGAAAAATGGGGTTGTAACCAGTGTGTTGGGGCTCTAGTATAGAGGGTCCATAGTGATGGGGGGGTTACAAGAGTAAAAAAAAGCCAAGGTGTGTAGTTGGATCCCTGTGGCCGGTGCACAGGGGATGGGGGACTGGTCAGCCAAATTTCGGACTGTCCAAGAATTACTAAAGTTAATAACTATACAGTCTCCTTTAATTGACTTAGGGTTCTTGCCAACCCACCCCACTCTCCGAACTAATAATATCTCACCCGCCCTCTCGTAGGGAAACTGGCCATGCCTGGTGAGCCAATAGAGGCACTTATTTCTCAATTCCAGCTGTGTTTCTGCCTGACCAGTTTTTATTTCAGGTACACCGGTTAAAACGGCAACATAAAGGAGAGAGGCTGGAGGTAAGTCGATGGTTGGAAGGGGCGGGGGCGCTGGGCCTGCGTGCACGTTGTCTACTGGGTTGGGCACTTCCCTGTCCATCGTCTCATCAGGAAGGAGGCTTGATCTCTGCATGCTAGGGCCCCTGATGCTAGAAGCCCCCCTCCTAGTTTGAGCCTGGTGTATACCGGGTTCCTCTCCAGGGGAGTGCACGTTACCCACTTGGGCGGCTCTAGGCATGCCTATCTTGGCAGCGCTCGTGGTGGCAGGACATGATGGAAGTACCACCTCTGGATGATGGAGGTTGCCATACTTTGTCCTTCTGAATACTGCAGTCTTTCTTCTCCACTAGGGTCAGCAAGGTATTGACCAGAGGGTTGTCAGGTGCACACAGGACCGGCATCTGGCTGCTAGTTTTGCTCCCAAGGGGGAGCGCTAACTCTTCCTTGACAATAGCCCTCACCTGTACCTCTAGTTCCACTAACTAGTTCCTCACCCATGAAGGACAGTCAGGGTTTTTGTAAGGGTTAGAGGGGGGTTCTACCACTCCTCCCAGTCTAACTGGTTCATCCTCAATGGGGCAGGTTTCTGGACTGGGCTTTTTTTTTTGTTCCTGTCCCACTGCCTGTTTTTCTCCTCGTGGCTTTGGGCAGTGTAGTGTTTGTTCTACCTTTACGGGTTTTCGGTTTAACTGGGGAGGGATGTATGGGTGGTGACAAAATCTCGCTTGGTCCAGGTAGAGATTTTGATAGACTAAGGATAGAGCCCAGAGTAGATTGTACAGAGATAGGTGGCCCTAGGGGTTGAAGGAAGAGGTCTGGGGTTAAGGATAGTCGAGCTCAATTTCAGTCGAAAATACCCCGATAGCTCTCTGAAGCATCCTATCAATTGACGTCTGGGGGAGTGTGGCTGGTAATAGCACTGAAGTGTTTTTTTTGGATACACAACCACGCTTCCCCATATCCAATGCAAAAAGAGAGACTTTCGTGCAAGTAGTGCAAAAGAAGAAACTGGATAAACACAAGTTCAAGAGTCGGGTTGGTCGACTAATTACCGAGCTACTTAATTTCAGGGTTGGTCAAGGACCTAACAAAATCTTGGCCCCAAAGGACAAAAAAGTGCAACGTGATAGTAAGTTTAGCAGCAAAAGGGCATATAAATATGGACCATAAAGTGCAAGGTGCTGAGGGCTAGCAGGATCTGGCCCCAAAGGACCAAAGTACGAGGTGCTTGATGTATTTAGCACTATAATAGGCATGTAAGCAATTTACTGCTGATAAAATACGTTATACAATGTCCCGGTGTTAAATATAAAATAAGTCCAATAGGGTCCAGTCGTCATACGCTGGAATGAAAGACAGTTATTAGTAATGTACCCTGTCAACTTGGCCGTAAAGCAAACCAGTCCCAAATGTCTACATGAGGGGAAATGTCAGCTGAAAAAGAGAGTCTCACAATACCTTTCTGCCATCTCTTGTAAAGCACGAGGACCTGGGCCCTTAGAAGTAAGAGGGGTGGCCCAGCCCTGCCTCTTCCTGGCAATGGCGGGCAAGGACGGGCCCACCCTTGGCCCGGGCTTTGCCCGGACGCCGCCCGTGCGCGTCCCGCGCTGCGGGGGCGCTCTGTGCTTTTGTGCCGCCTCCGGGCGCAAGTGCAGCGTCGGAGATGCGTCGCTGGCTGCTGGGGATTGTGGTTTTCCTAGCCGTTCCCCTCACGGCGCAATTAAGAGAGTGTCAGCCTTTCCCCTCACGGCATCTGCTAGCGCGGAAAAGAGGCGTTCCCTTCACGGCATTCAAGCGTCCCGCACTGCGGGGGCCGCTCTGTGCTTTTGTGGCGCCTCCGGGCGCAAGTGCAGCGTCAGATGCGCCGCTCGCTGCTGGGGATTGTGGTTTTCCTAGCCGTTCCCCTCACGGTGTCTGCTAGCGTGGAAAAGAGCCGTTCCCTTCACGGCATTATCATAATATGTAATTCCAATCTTGAAATGGGACAACATTGAGCTAATGTAAACTAACACCTCTATATATCGTAATGTGCTGTATTGTACAGGAGGGGGTGTACCTTTTAGGTTCATGACCCTTTAGGGGTCAAATGTAATGTTGCCAAAGGTATTGCCACCAGCCCTATGTATATTTGTCAATTATTGCATAGTATTCAGTAGTTTGTACTTTTACTTTTCTAAAAAAAAAAAAGCACAGCCTGGATAATTACTTAAGTGTTGTTATTGCATATCAGCAAATGGTGATTACTAGCCCACAACACCTCCATTGGACTGCTGTGCTCCCCTATCCAGAAAGAGTCAAACGCTACAATGGGGTGTTTGGTTCCCAATGGAAGGTGAATGTGGACCCATTACGTGTGCATGCCACACAACTAATGGCCCTTTTCCTCACAACAGCTGTGATACACAACTCTACTCAAGTTGTTAGTAGTTCCCCACGAAAGGCTCCTCAACAGGCAGACCCTTCTCTCACAGAACAGGGACAACCAGGCTCCCAGATGCCAGGCAACTCAATCCAGCAATCTGTCTCCGGAGATCTTAGAATTATGCTACCTGAACTTTGCCTCTGACTATATGCACATGCTTAGGGAGGCAAGATGACCAACCACCAGAGCTTGCTATGCTGCAAAGTGGTAAAGATTTGTTCACTATTATAGCGCACAGCACATTGACCCTATCAAACCCACGGTTACAAAACTTAGTGTGTTATCTACTACATCTCCAAAGGGCAGGCTTAGCGTACACAGCTATATGCCTACATCTTGCAGCCATTGACACAGCGACAACTTTTAAAAATCTCAGTTGTATTTATAGAAGGTTTAAAAAGAATAATAGCTTCAAAAACACTGGCCTGCTCCTCTATGGAATCTCAATGTGGTTCTAACTAGACTCGTAGGTCCCCCTTTTTTTTTTCTTTTAACAAACTTTATTGAGGACCGTGACTTCATAACATTGTAGAGAATTAGCATGTCCCCCTCTTTAAGGCAGCCGTAAAGGATACAGTATATGAGTCCATACTACAGAGGTACATATAAGTCATTGAAAGAGTACTGCAATTGCTTTCGGAGATATGCAACATTTTCAAAAGTGAGACATCTGTGATATAAAAACATCCAAATCGCAAAACATAAATTTCCTATTTGACTAAAATAAACAACCCCAGCAACTATCCCCCTCCCAACCCGAGCTCCTGGTCTGTTTATGGTTTTACCATAGGTACCTTAAAAGTGGAGTCTAGCCGGGTGTATCCTAGGGGTCTATGTTTTCCTGAAATATCAGAATGGGGGGGAGATTGCGGTCCAGGAGCCTCCATTCAGGTGGCCATTAAGCAGTGTAACCGGCTATGGTGTTGGGGCACCCCGTGGTGGCAGGAGGTCAAGAAGTTCGAAGTTATGTAACATGATATCCCAATCCATTGAAATGGGTTGTTTCCGTAGCCCGTTCTGTTCTTCCCTCCGAAGGGCTACGCTCTCCGCTTCCCCCCACTGTATCATATCATCGTGCCAGCTGGATAGCGTTGGACATCTAGGAGATTTCCATCTCATTGTAAGGGCCCTAGCCGCTAGGATGAGGGCCAAGTCCACAAATCTCAGCTGCACCTTCTGTGTGCTCGGTGTGTCCACCTTTTGAGTAGTTACATTCATGTTCATTTCAGTATCTTTCTTGGAAGGTTACTTTTCTATTGGCAATTACCTCATTAAGAAGGGTTAGCGAAATGCAAGCAAGAGTCTCTTTTCCAAGTACATTAGGGCGGAGTATTTCTAAGGACTAACCCAAAATTGTTGCCTAAAGAAGGGTTGTCTTTTCACCATAATCAAACTATTGAGCTACCAGTTTTTTTCCCCAAACCAGAATCTGTAGCAGCGTTAGTGCTTCTCACTCTAAATTTTAAAAGAGCATTATTATACGACTTTGACACTTTGGGGGTGGATTTTCTTCACATGTAATGTTTTTCTCAGAGGGCTCCATTCTTTCTGTGAGACCTGACATCCTTGGCGTGGTACTCCTCCAAACTTTCACCCCATCTGTTTGCTGAATTAGTTATTGTTGGGTTTGGTACTCTGTGCACTTTACCACTGCAAACCAGTGCTAAAGTGTTTGTGCTCTCTCCTTAAAACATGGTAACATTGGACTACACCTAATTGGCATATTTAGGGCCATATGTAGGACCATTTTCCTGTAGACACAGGGCCATATGTATCAACGGGTTTAATACATTCTAAGTTTATTTTAAGTCCCTAGTAAATGGTACTACATGTACCCAGGGCCTGCAAATTAAATGCCACCGGGCCTGCAGCACTGAAGTAGCACTGTAAAACATGTCTCCAGCCTACCACTAAAGCCTGTAGTGCAGTTTTAAATTGCCATTTCGACCTTGGAAAAGAAGCCTTTGCCAGGTCTAAAACTCCTGTCTTAATGCTTATAAGCCACCCTCGCGGTAAGCCCAAAGAGGTCATAGGGCAGGATGTGTTTTATTTAAAAAGTCAGACATTTGTAGTTAAGTTTTGCATGCCTCAGAATTGAAGAGCTCTTGAAGTCCTTTTCCACTATTGTAATACCTATTTCTCCCATTGACTAAACTTAGTTACTTTAGTACATGTAACTGCTAACTTTAGATTGGGATCAGGTCGAAAATAGTTCTTGGTCTCTTCTGGATTGTAATTTAAAATCCTCTTTAATGATAAAGTCGGATTTTAAGTTACAAAAAAGCCTTTTTTAGAAAGTTGACATTTTTGTGTCCTAACCAACAGCGACTTCTGTGAGTGTCCTAGGTCAGGTCTGTGAATGGCTCTGCTGTTGGGGTTTGTGTATTGCTTCCAGACAGTAATTCAAAGTGAGATCAGGTGTGGACGGGATGACGGGGGAGTGGGTGTACCCAGCTCCACTTGCACTTCAAATGGCTTTGCCTCTTGCGCACACAAAGCACCCAGATACTAGGCCATCCCTGCCTTACCTCACCCCAGACAGTTTGGAGCCTTGACAGGGGAAGACCTTTCCAGAACCAGATGTGGGAGGTACAACAGGTAGTCCCTCCCCCCCCTCCCCAAACACACAAAGGCTGACACCAGGTATAAATATTGACCCTCCAGAGCCACTCATCATAACACTCCTGGGCCTGTGGAAGATGCAGGGTGAGCCACAGGGACACAACTAACTTCAGAGGCGTCCTCGCTGCGACTGGACCTCCCAGAGCCCTGCTGGCCCTTCTCGGGTGAGTCCCGATCCCCCAAGAGGGCCTCCCCAGGTCCTGAACATGTGGCTGGCATCAGAGTGTACTCCTAAAGACAGGGTGAAAATCCTGAAGTTTTGGCTCTTTGTACCCGCGAACGGACCAGGTTGCATCAAGATTCTGCAACCTGCGACAACCACCAATGCAAAGCTCAGGTGAAAACTGCTCTTTGTGCCAACAGCGACGGCGAATGGCAACACGAGACCTGCACTTTACGCTACAGCATCAACAGCATATGATGACCAATAACTCAAAGTTACAGTAATGACTGTCAGTGACACCCAAGCAATGACCGTTCGCAGCGCTTAGTCTTCCCCTCGGAGCCTCCTCCAGCATGAACGGAACTCTCCGCACCGGATGAATCGAGCTCTATGTCCAGCAGGTTATAGTGGTGGGGTGCTAAACTTTGGTGCTGCATTGGACTCACTGGGTACAGTAAAAGGCGATAGCCTCTAAGACTGTGTACGGTTACGGGTATGGAGCACAACTGTTACCCAAAGCCATTCTGTGCACTTAAGAAGCTGTTTATCTGAGCGAGATATGTGCAGTGTGTCCTGGAAGACGAAGGGTTAATAGCAGAACCTATGAGCACTGACTGACCGTTCGGACCAGCTCTCAGAACTCCCTCATAGGAAAAGAAATACTAATGAAGCCCTGGCGTGGGGTCATTTAATATAAATATTCACTATTAGGCACACCCTGCCCATAGTTACAATGGACAACTTAGCCTTTAGATTCTCCAATGTGCAAAAAATAAAAATAAACTGGATTTATGAGCACAGAGTAGCATTCTTACAACGTAACACTTTTAGGAGTCTCAGAAGTGTTACAAACAGAACTCTTAATCTATTGATTAAATTGAATTGGAGGACGATTTTCAGTTAACATTTTGTTGGAAAGACTCCTCTCAACCTCAACAGCGCAGAGAGCCTCATGCTCCCTGCATCTGGCTGATTCCTTGGCCATCCTGGTGGGTCCTTCTTGACATACTCTGGCAAAGAGAACTGTCCGGGTTGAGCGAGTCGCGAAGACGCAACATGCTAAGATCATGTTGTTATGTTACTGTGAAAAAGGTTCCACATATAAGGCGATAAACCAGGAATGAAGGTGAATACATTTCGATTACTTCTACTAAACACTATAAGATATTGAGTGAATGTTCAAAAAAAGTGAGAAGGGCACAGTTTTCCCTTCGGATGTGCCAGAGATGAGCTCTTCTTTCACATGAGGCAGAAAAAATGAATGCACCAACTGCCAGTGTAGGGCGTTGCAGGACAGTTGGCACCGTTGGTTACTTTAAATGGCGCAGTGTTCCCTTTTCAGCTTTATGAAAGTAATTCCGATCTAGACAATTTCTGTTCTTTTGTTCTTTTTTTCGATTTTAAAAAACACATTAGAAAAGATTGAATAGCTCATCTAATTTTTTAATGTCTCACCGGTCATGATGTAAATAGCATTAAAAAATCATATTTAAATTCATATATATAAAATAATATTACTTAGGAAGAGCGTTTTTTGTTTTGCTAATATTTTTGGTGCTGTTTGACGACTTACAAAGCATGTTTTTTTGTTGGTGTAATTCTGTGCAGCCGTTTTAGACAAATTACCGCAGTTGCCGCTGGAGTCCAGCAGGGGAAACCATGAAAATGTGCAATCCAGTTAGTTAGTTGGGAATGTGCAATGTGATTGGTGGCTACAACATGAAGAAATATATTGGGGCCTCTATTTAAGGACTCTGGGGCTTGGCCTTTGATTCCTCAAAAGAACAAACAAAAAACATTAATGCTCAGGGTAGGGATACCCTGAGCCTCCTAGCCCAGAGGGCCCTCACTAGGCAGCAAATACTAGAAGAAAAATTATTTGGGTGTGGCTTAGTCTCGCGTGTTGCCCCTTTGCAGGAGTTACAACAAAAATTACAAAAAAAAAATGTGGGATGTGTACTTGTGGCCTTTTGCCATGCGCAGCGGGTGAATAACCACCAACGGGAAGTTAGCTGCAAACTAAGTGTTGTCTGCAGAAGTATTGGAACACAATATTACTGTATGTAAAAAAAATATATATAATTCACTGAGAAAGAATTACCATGTAATAAAAAAGAGAAAAAAAACAAGGAAATTCACCAGTTACATGTAACTGACACAGGTATAACTTGCAGTGCTGTAATACACTGCTTATGACCTCACATATTACATCACTGATGACATCTGAAATATATGGAGGTGCTAGTTATACTCTTTCTGTGTTTTTTTTTTTTGGAAGAGTCATACATTCTTAAATTGGTGTGGAGTACCGCACATTGGGGACAAGGTTATTCACCGCTTAGAACTATCTGACAGTCTCATTATAGAGTACATACAGTGAAACATAGAACAGTTTGAGGCATTCAAGATCCACTTGCCCTTCTGCAGTGACCCATAAACTCACCAGTTCTCAGACATGTCCCACAGATAAATATAGTTAACCCTACCACAGTCCTCCTGTGAGGATTCACCTGTCCTCCTGTTGGGTAGAAATGCCTTTACCCTTTTGTAATTTTTCATTTTCCTGTTCTCCATTGTCACCATCTCTGCTTCTGGCCCCTATTTGTTCATCTTTTACTGCCACGCAACCCTAGCACCTCTTCATCAAATTGCCTGTTCCACAGCAATAGTTAAAGCTGATTATATTGGCAGATCTAGAGAATTCAATATAACTCTGTGCTCCAGTATGTAAACACGTCACCTGTTTTGGTTTTAGGGCTTCAAAAACGAGATCTTCCTAGATGTGATTGAGCGGCTGACCGTCATCATTGGAGCGAATGTAAGTTCTCATGGTGGCTGCAGATGGGGTTCAGTTGAATGAGGAGGGACAAAGGGATCATCCTCCAGACCAAGGCCAATGATAGCTTAGAACTGTGTCAAGCCCTTAGTCTCCTCTATCTTCTTGTAGGGCTCATTGATGAAGGCGGATATCCACGGCGAGCTTCGTCTGAAGAGCTTTCTTCCAAATTGCTCAGGTGAGTAATGAACTAGAAATCCAACTTAGTATTTAATGTCTGTGCTGTAACCTTCACTAGTCATCTTGTCCAGTTTGACCAGTATAAGGCCGTGCAGGACTCGTTAAGTAAACCACACGGGCGAGAGTGCTGTGACACTTGGAGATCCCGGGATCATCTTTCTCCAGTAGTCTGACAGAATGGGCGACAAGCGTGCTTGATAAATATGTTTGATGGGCTGAAAGTGTGGTGGATCCCAGTACTACCCTCCGCATGGAGATCTAAAGTCCTTCTATCCAATGGTGGCACTGGGAATGTTACCTGAATGACAGAAATCCCGGGCCCTGTGTTCCAACACTGTGTGAAGCGGACCTTAATGCTCCCTGGGCCGGGTTGAGGGGGGTGGGGGCCAGGATTAAGATGCTGCATGCACTGATCTTCTTTCTAACCCTGCTGCAGAGATACGAATTGGCCTGACAGAGGAGTTCTGCGTGGGGAAATCAGAGTTGAGAGGTAAGTGCAGAAGATTTTAAGTGTTCCAGTCTAAGAAGCAGGTGTCTATCTCCCCTGACAACACTTCTGTAATAGCCCATGATTCATGGTCTCTCACTGCCTCTTAGGAGGACTTCTCACTTTGTCTTTGTTAATCCTTTGATAATGTGGGTGGTTTGGTCCCTGCCCTGGCTTGGATTGGGACCTGAAACCACCTGGCTTTTAGTCATTGTGGGTGGGTAGCCTGTGGGGCTTTTTGGTTCTCACTAGTACGCCTGCACACTTACAAAGCATAAGAGGGGATTAGTTGCCCTCCCATGTCTCACTAGGCTGTTTGCCGGTCTCTCCTCGGTGCTGTTCTGGTGATTTTTCTATTTCCGTTCAAGGGTACGGGACGGCTGTGCGCGTCGACGAATGCCAATTCCACGAGACTGTAAAACTGGATGAATTTGAGAGCAACCGGATTCTAAAGGTTAATCCCTCACAGGGAGAGGTATGGGCTATCAAACAAGTTTTAAAAATTCCCCCTACAATCACAAGTAGAGCCCCCACGAGATGTAAATATTACCCTTTGAATAAACAGATAAAGGGCATCCTGCTGGACCCAAACAATAGGCTGGCACAAGGTCAGGGTCCTAAAATGGGATGCTATGACTGACCCATAGCAAAGAAAAGTCAACACTGACCCATGGAATTATCCCCTTAATGAAGGGTGCGTACCAGCTGTATCTCAGGGCCTGTTACTGGGATCAGTGTTATGTTTTGGGGGCAGTCCTTAGACTAGAGTTAATAATGCAATGTCTTTGCTCTCTGCCAGACTGTATAAAGTATTGCTTAGGAGTTTGACCTTCCTGCCTTCCCTTTCCTCTCCTCTAGTTGTCCCTCATGCGGTATCAGATCTCTGATGACATCCCCTCGGCTCTCCCGTTCCATTTGTTCCCTACAGTGGAGCGACAGACCAGCAGCAAGTGAGTACCTGTCCTCCTGCACTGCAAGGCTGTGGTCGCAGAGGTCCAATCTGTGGCGATGCCAATGAGGATCGTTGTTAAGTCAGTTGAACTCAAAATGACTATAGTCTGTGCCTAATAATTTACAGCCGGTGTAACTTCCAAAAAGGCCCAGGAATGCAACAAGGCAGCTGGTTTGTTGTAAAGCAGAAGTAGCCTGGAGTAAGTGGACGTTGTAGCGGAGAGACCATTTCATAATTTCAGAAGACAACTGTTATCCTTTGTTATTGGAATAATGCCAGATTGAAGGGTCCTTTCCTGTGTGCAGGGTCTCTCGATGGCCACTGGACATATTTACAAAGCCAGCTATAGCATCATTAACCAAACGGAGATCAATAAATGGTATCAAGAGAGGGCGGTCATCCTTGTGTTGGCAGTAGAGGTTGGGTCCCCGAAGCGCTGGCGAAGCAGGTAGATGGTGAATGGAATCTTAAGGCTGGTTGTACATAGCCGTTGAGACCACTGGGTTGTGTTTCTCCTGTTTACCTGCGCAGCAACCATTGGACTGCACCCTGCATATGTTTGGCAAAATACAAACAGTAGCACATTGTGTTGTAGTACAGCACACAACTGTGTGTGCTAAGAACCAGTGCCTTACTAGAAACGGGCAAGGTATATAACATAAAAAAGAGGCGGATGCCTTTCCTCACAGGTGCCTTATTTAGAAGCATCATCCGCCATCGGATTACTGCTGTAAAATCTTTTGCAATTTATATACACCGCATCCGCTTCTGGCGGACCACGCCTTGAAGCCTTAAGTGATCCTGTAGCTCCTCAAAGTCACACATGCAATGGAAATACTGGTTTATTTTTTCTTTGCAGTACAGATCTGTGGATTTGGCACATTTTTTACCCTGTGTTTGATGCGGACACATTTTTTCCTCTCATGCCACCTCTTCCAGCTTTAAACTTTCTGGTCAGTCAAAACACAACCATCTGTGGTATAACAGAGTGCAGAAATGTCCTATCCACATTGTAAATCTGTATTTATTTGGCTGGCTCCTCTGCACAGTAGACTGGCTGGAAATAAGACATTTGGTAGTAGACTTGCTGTTTTTCACAACTCCAAAGTTAAAACAACTTTTCCTGATATTACAGTGCCTATAGTGCCCCATGTTATACACATATGACATTAACAATACAGTGGTACATTTGGGGTCGTGTTTGTTTATTAGTGTTACCATCCCTGTTTTTTCTACTGGTAAACACACACCTATTCTTTGAAGTGATCCCACTGACTCAATATTCACTGCAATACAGCCCGGCTACAACGGACTGCCCGAGGACCCGATGGCCACGTAACATTCACATCCCGGTACAGTAGGTTAACTTAACTGGTCTTAACGCTATCCTTGAATTCCAGTTACCTAGTGATGTGACCTAGCCCTCACACTCTATAATTGGTGGATGAATTAGGATCCAAAACTAGCAAGAATAACCTGTTACATACCACTGGTGGTATTCTTTCTAATGAACAAGGCAAATACGTTACTTTTGGTAAAGCTCTTTCTAGTGGATACTTTATCTAACTGCAGATTCCCCACGTAGTGACTCCTTCCAGGTGCCAGACTAAATCTGGGAACTCCTGCAATAAATTCTGCATGCGGGCAGGTGATGCCACCAGCCTCTGTTGCAACTCTATCTCCTCTCCGACATGATAATACTGAGCCACACAAATGTGCCACCCTTGAGCACTGTGACGCAGAGTGTACCTGGCAGATTTAATTTCCACTGGCAGAATCTAACTTGGGCTTATATTGATACCCGAAAGTGCACTCCCCATACCAGGGAGGGTTCCAGCTGTGAGTAATCTGCTTAGAGCATCCACCAGTAACAGAGTTACCGGAACTAAATAACTTATTCTTCTGATGGGTACTACTAGCCACAGATTCCACACTGTATCAATACCAAAGTAATGGCCCCATAAAGGAAGTGGGTCTGAGAGGTGGACTTTTAAATAAAAAAGAAAATGTATACACCAGTAAGCTTGCAATATGAAACTGGCAAAATGTCTCTCTGTGTTCTTATGAATATATGTCATACTGCCAGGTGGACAGAGGACCACATGGCTGTCGAAAACAAAATATGCCCTGTGCAAGAGCTGTAGATGTGACTTTCGCCTTGCAGGAATGAGTACCAAGGCCCTCAGAATGTAGTCATGTTGGTCAGGTCATAGCTTGATGCAGAGGACAATCTATTGGAATAGGATTCATTTCTGGGCCACCTAAACTTTCTTTGCACCAGCAAACTCAACAAACAGCCAATGGTACACCCAATACTCCTATCAATGTAAAAACGAAGGGCAAGTTGTAGGTGTAACCAGTTTAGCCTCTCCTCCTTAAATGGTTGTGGCAGAGAAAAGAACAGTTAGAACATGATGGAAAGGTGCCACCAATTTCAGACGAAATGATGTACTAGCTCTAAGTACCAGTTCATTGGGGAAGAAGGTAGTCTATTGTGGTGGCTGAACTGACAAAACCTTCAGCTTGCTGACATGACTCACAAGAAATGATTGCAATGGGAAACAGTGTTTGAAGCATGTGTGGCTGTAGATACACATGCTTGGCATAAGCCTGCCAATCTAGTGTTGGGCTTGGATGATTGCAAGTTCTATTTGTTCTTCCGTTGTTACCAACCCAGGCACAAGCACAAGTAGTAAGGAGTGTTGTTCAGAGTCGTCTGGACTTTGCCAATGCGTTGCTGCTGGAGTCCCCAAGGTATCTGATTGGGAGACTCCAGAGAATCCAGACTGTGGCAGCAAATCTTGCCCTATTGAGACCACGACGATTATCCACATCTCTGGCGCTGGCGGAGCTGCGTTGGCTCTCTGTATTCCAGAGGATACAATTTAAATCACTCTGTATCGTCTTTAAAGCGCTGCACGGGACTGGGCCTAAACCGCTGCAAAACAAGTTTAGTTGGTATGTCCCCACCTGCAGTCTTCGCTCCGCCTCGGCTAACCTGGTAAAAGTACCCAGGATTAAAAGAGTAAAATTGGGGTGGAAGAGCATTCAGTTTTGCTGCAGCGTGGCTCTGGAATGGTCTACCAACTGATCTGAGACAGATGCAGGATTTATTGAAGATCAGAAGGAAAAGAAAAACCTGGTTATTCCCCAGAGCATAACCTCTTTTTACAGTAACATGGTCCTTGTGGCAGTGCACATGTATCTCAGCGCCAGGATGCCCGTAGGGTTACAGTGCGCTTTACAAATCTGGATAACAATTGTTCGAAGAAGTTTTTTGAGCCACAAGGCTGTGTGGCTCCTCCTTTTGGTGATCCTGCGCATGGGCATCGACTCCACTGTTAGATTGTTTCTTTCTGCCAGTGGGTTTGGATGTAATCTCTCGGGCTCCCTTCGGTCCGCCAGTAGACCGCCTAACTCAACGGTATTGTTTCGATCGTGTAGTTACTCTTGCATTCCAAGCAAAATAACATTTTGCGTGTTGGGTTCTTAGACTGGCCTCTACGGCCTGGGCCAAGCCTGGCTGGACCCATTCAAATTCGACAGATCTTATCTGAAAATGAGCTGCTAATGGAGCGCGCTCCATTTTGTTTCTGTCCGAATTGCCTTTCTAAATACCCTCACACCGACCAACATTCAGTCTGCAATCTATGTCTTTTTCCCGACTATCGGAAAGACACCTGAGAGTCCTGTAGGTCATTCCAATCTTAAAAGACCCTTCAGGACTGATGTGCGTTCCCAAGAAATGCTGCACAGAGAAGCAGATGACACACCCGACATCATATATATATATATATATATATATATATATATATAGCGAAAAAGCAGTGAAAAAGAAAAGAGAGAAACAAAAGGGGAGGAACAGCCCAAAGGCACAAAAGACCACAGCAAGGAAGGCCATAGCAGCGAAAGAGCAGAGCACCACACTGAGGAACACTGTTGCAGGGGAAGGCGACAACCGTCCAGGAGTCAGAAGCATGTGAAAAAGGGAGGGAGGACTGCAAAAGAAGCAGAACCCCAAGCAAGTAAAACGCAGAAGAGTAAAAACAGGCCCAGACACCAAAGAAAAGGCAGGGTGGAGGAATGCAGAAGCACACAAACCAACCGACCATGTACCATAAGGGAAGGGGTGGAACAATCAAGCAAAACCAAGTATCCTGTCCAAGCAGAGCAAAGCGGACACTCATAGGAGACCAGCCACTCGGAGGGAGGCGAGTCCAGAAAACCACAGGAAAGGTCCTCGCAGAACGGGGAGGAAGGGCAAGCCGTGAAGGAATCAGCGGCTAGAATCGTCTCTCTGTTACATTGTTACCGAAGGTAAGTAACTTGTACATCTGATAGAGACTACTAGCTGCAGATTCCTTAACGTAGAATAGATACCCAAGCCATACCCAAAAGGGAGGGGGGCCTGCGAGAGAACCTCCCCAGTAGGAAGAGACACAAGGCCCCAGCAAGGCGAAGGGAAGACCAGGAGACCCCAAGCCCATGCAAGGTACAATTTCCACAATCTCTCATGGGGCAGACAGCCGCAGAGGAGCACCCAGGAGGAAAGATCGACCCAAACTCCAGGGAGAAGAGGCAGAACCAGAGGCAGGGCCTGCCGCAGGAAGACACACCACGACAGAGGACAGCCGAACAGGCATCAGTCGCAAGAAAGCAGACAAGGCAGGAACGGCCCCACAGCCAAGGAATGCAAGCAGAAGAAAGGCACAGGTGCGCAAAGCCCCAGCAGAACAAGAGGCAGGGGCCCAAGGCAGCACCACAAGGGCCATGACGGTGGGCCAGCATAAGTAGGCGAGCACCGCCGACAACAGACAGCACCAAAGAGGCGCACCCAGAACAAGCCAGGCACAAGCCGAGGGCAGAGGCCCGGAAATGCAGAACAAACCCCAAGGAAGGGCCGTACAATAGACATACACCGACCCATGAAGAGAAATGGAACCAGCCATAAGAGAAACAAGCATTGGAATTGCCAATAGGTCTCGCCTTTGGGACCTTATAAGTGTTTAGCCATGCAACAGTTAAGGTTAATGCACCAAGGATATTGTGCTGGATAACTAAACACTTAAACGGTCCCAAAGGCGAGACCTATTGGCTATGCCAATGCTTTTTAGCATTTGAGTGTGATTATAGAGGTATGGGCGAAACCGTTTAGGGCCGTTCCGTCCAGAATTTGATGGCCTGTGGTGTTGAAAGCACTGCTAGATAACAAGGGTATAAGAAGTCGGGAATGGCCACAAGTGAAGGGTATGACATGAAATTCCAAATGTCAAAATCATAAAATGTGTGATTTAAGATATGGATGTCGTTTAAGAACAAATGTGTTATTTTCTTGAAAGTTAAAAACAACCAATAACTGCATTGTAAATAGAGACAGGAGTTTTCCATTTTTACTATAAATGCTCCCCTCTCTTTATTTTAAAAATCACAAAGAAGTAGAGGTTAAGGGTCTGATTTGCCAAGGGACTTACGTGTAGTAAAGGTACAAGTGTGGAGTCTCTGCACTCTGGGCAGCCTCTCTGTCCAGCGCACTGCAGTGAGTGCAGTGCGGAGATTCTGCCATGAGTGAAGAGACACGTAACTTTATTGCATATTAGTCCCTTTGTGATTTGAGCCCTAAGCCTTCATTTAAATGTCTCACCATATGTTCAATCATGTCTGCTAGATCAAACGTTATGCATATAATCAGAAGCCCTAGTATTAAAACATGCCATCTTGTAATGTGCCATACATTGTCATTACCTTTTCTGTTTGCGAAAGGCACCAGTTATCGAAAGTAGTAAAATAAACTTTTACTAAACTCACCTTGGTGAAACTGCAACGATTGCTGCTGCTTATTGAGGAGCATAAGGGCTGGTACCCAGCTAATGCCCCGTGCGCTCATTGAGAAAAGTGTGGGGTGACCAGCAATATCAAAAGGAGAGGCAGAACGATCTAAGAGTATGAGCATAGACAAGAACAGAGGAGAGGATAGGATAGTGGAATGAAGGGTCCCGAACACAGGAGAGGGTTGAGTAGTCGGTTACAGGACAGGCAGTCAGTGCGAAGGGAAACGCAGGGGAAACTGTTGGATGAAAGAGGCAAAGATTTGATGAAGGGAGGACGAAATGGTTACAGGGGGGGCACAGGGTGGATTAGCTACTTTCATAAGAGGAGACGTTTGTTAGGAGGATGTTGTGTTAAATCGTAATAATGTAACTGCGCAGGGTTGAGGCGAGTGAGGACTTGAGCACTGTGGACTAATTATAGTGTTAATCTTGGAGCAGATGTAGCAGGGTGAAGTCATGAGCAGGTAAGGATGAACAATAGAATACTGATAATTGAAGATGATCGAGATAGTAAAGAGCTGAAGGTTTGCACAGAGCGCTTGTGGATGGTGAGGTAATGAGGTCCTGGAAATAGATAGATTTGACACCTCCTAGATCATTATGCAGTGTATGAAGGGCTTGCTTATTAACCAAGAAGTTAGCAGTGAATATGTGCTTCCGCCATTTATGTCCTGCTGCCCTCATTTACTGTTATGCGCTCTTATTTCAAGTGTAATTCATGGCTGAGGCCTATCTTTGGTACAAGGTGGATAATGAAGCAGTTGTATGAGCTGTAGTGCAAGACTGAAGTGAGGTCTTTATGAAGATCACGTGGAAAGCAGTGAGAGCAGTGGGGTCCTGTTTTCTACAGCAGATGGGTATATGAGAGAGCGATCTACAAGGAGGCAAACTGATTTGCATGTAAAATGTGTGATGTCAGATGGAGCGATGATGGGTTTAGATTTGGATAAAGTGTTTGAAATTAGCATAAAATTGAGTGGCTTACCTTGCTTGTGGGTGGGATTAAGGAAGGTGTCATTTGAGGAGTGATCAGACAGAAGTGGAGACACTGCCGAAAGCATCAGTAAAATATTTTGGCAAGTTATGGTCACACCAGTGAAAGCAGAATAGTTTGGTGAAGGCAATAAATAGGTGTGTAGCATAATTTCCGCCAGCTGTAACTGAAAGCCATTACTATATAGTTACAGAGACGAATGCGTTTCCAGATGTTTGGAATGAAAGAGGCTTATGGTGCGAGTCCTAATGAGAAAACATCTTGTCATCCATAATAAAACACTGACCAAGGAGAGTAAGATCACATAGGTATGCTTTACTAAGGTAATACCTAAAACAAAACAAATGTTAGATTGGTTTTGAAATAACAGTAAAATCATGAGTCTGAGTCTTAGGACCTGGAAGGCCAGTGCAATCAGGAGTGAAATACGGACAGTATTGGAGCATGCTAGTATAAACTATATTCAGGATCCTTTGAGACACCTTTAAAAATACATTTTAATACAAGTAAAAGGGTTAGCTCCTTTCCGCTCCTAAAGCTTCTGTTTTTTTAACGCAGAACAAAATGCTGTATGGTGCTCTGTAAAACACGTTAGCGCCACCTGGTGAATTTCATGCAATACGGCCCCAGAAATGTTCTGCCAAATGCAATGGATCTCCATCACATAAACAAAGGCAATAAAAATCAAACATCAAAGCAGTGAAAGTAATCGAGCAGAGCATCAAAGGGCTGGGTGAGAAGGGAGGGGGGAATGCAAGGGTCAAAGCGGCTAAAGTGAAAGAAAGCTATAGAGAAGGGAGGGGGGAGTGGGAGCAGCTGTGCACGTGCATGTGATCGTGCACTCAAGGTTTAGGCCAGCCAAAAGACTGTGGGTAGCACTTTGAAAATCCCACATACAAAATGTCTCTTCGAGCCTTTGGCTCAGCGAGACCTAAAAAGTGTGGGGGTGTGTGAACACGGAGGACGGACCAAGCCGTCAACCAGAACACAGGAAAGCCAGGAGAAACCCAGCCCCCCTGGAACACCAGACAGATGACCAGGCCGAAAAGCAGGACAGGAAGGCGGAAACGCCACAACACCACACCACAGACAGCATATCAAACTGTCAAGCGACGAAGTAAACACCGAGAATGAAGGAACACAGAGCAGCACAAACCGCGTCCGGACAAGATACAAGAGACCGCCCAGCGGTATACAGCGATGCCAAGAAAGGCGGGGAACTCGAAAAAGGGGGCAACCAGACCTCCCCAGCGCAAGACAGAGCTATCCAATAGCTACAAGTACCCCACTAAAACATGGGAACACCTCTTAAGGAAAAAACTCGCAGCAGAGGATCGGAACATAAAGGTAAGGTATGATACGTCCCAAGAAAACATGGGAACACCTCTTAAGGAAAAATCCGGCAGCAGAGGACAAAACAAAAAGGACATGCAGATAGAACCACAGACGGCTTGACAAGCAGCCAATCAAAAAACACACCAAAGGCCCATCCTGAGGACACATACGGGCGGACCACAACCAAAGAACCACAAACTCCAAAGCAGCCAACAGCACAAAGGGGTCAACTGAAGGACCCAAAGTCAAGTTACGGAGGAGGAGGAGGACGGAGCCCCGCAAGAAGCCGCTGAATGGGAGCATCCGCATGGGTGTAAAATAAAAGCACTCTGTCAAAGGGCAGATCAATGAGACGCTCCCTAACATTCTCAGGGAAAACGCTATCCCTCTGCCCAGCATGGCGACGGAGAGCCACTGAACTCGCCATTGTGCGGCCGAGAGCATCAGAAACATCCAGGGCCGAACGAAAAATAAACGCGGCCAGCTCCCAGCCATCCATCACATGGCGTCGCAGATCAGCATGAACACCTCATGGAGAGGCAAAAGACAGAAGTGACTCCACGGAATCCCACAAGCTGGAAGGAGCCCTGGCCAATACACAAAGAGTGTTGAGTGCTCGCAAAGCAGCACTAGAAGAGGCGAAGAGGTTCCGCCCCCAGGAATTTAACCATCGGGCCTCTCGTGACGAAGGAAACACCAAAGGTAAGGAAGGAAAAGCAGTCTGCAGAAGAGGACCCTGGGTAGAAGGGTGGAAAGAAAGGCAGACTGGGTCGTGCGGAGCAGGACGGTGGCGGTGGAGGAGTGGCTGAGGCACCGGATCCCCCGTGACAGGAGGCCCCCAGAAGAGAATTATAGAGCAAAGCCTCGAAGGGAAGAAGCAGCTCCCGTCCACCAGAGCCCTGATGGAGAACCTCCAGCAAATGGTTCGTAGGAAATGGGGTAGCAGGGTCGCGCATGTGCAAAATGCCAGTAGCAGTGGAAATGGCGCTGGCAAAGGCCGCACACGCCTCCGGAGGGCGTCGCGGGGGGCAGAGCAATTCCTCCATGGGCAACGGCTGTAAACTAAGCCGGCCATCCCCGAATCCAGCTAGAGGAAGAAATGGCCAGCCTCGGAATGGTGGAAGATTAACGGACGAATGGGGGACCTGAGGTACCTCTGGGGAGGGCTGTGGCCGCGGGGACAGCGAGGAGCCCTCCCTGGAAGACGCCGGGGAAAAAGCCACGACACGGCAGCCTGTCTCTGGGGAAGAAGAGGCAAACAGTTGACAAACCTCCGGAGAGGAGGGGGCCTCTGGAGACGAGTCGACGACCCGACGCTGGCACAGCGCCGTGGAGTCTGCAACATGTGCCGGCGTGAGGTCGACCGGCGCCGGAGGGAACGCCGGGACAACCTCGTTCACCACTTGCACCCCAGGGGAATGGAGCGGGGCCGGCTCCTGGGCGGCGAAAGAACGGTGCTGAAAAGGCACTGACTCGACCGCCGATGAAGCAGCCGCCTGTGCGGAGAGACGAGAGGGACCCGGGGACATGCCCCGGCCCCTAGCCAGCACCCGCGGCACCGCCAGGGTCGACAGCCGTCGGCGCCTGAGCGGTGTCAGCTCGGCTTCTGGCCCAGAAGACCGAGGAGGACTCTGGGGCGAGCCGCGAGTCCCGGCGACCTCCCGCGACACCACAGGAACCCCCTCGGAGGTTTGCTGCGAGGCAGAGGCGCCGTGGGCCGAAGAGTGGAACCCCGTAGGACCGCATCCCGACAACACCACACCTCCAGAGCCTGAAGCAGAACCCGTCGGCGCCGGAGCCGCCGGCGACGCCGCGGAAGGCCCCGCACATGGCAAGGGATCCGCAGGCGTCTCAGGAGGAGGAGGGGCCAATGAAGCCTGCAGAGCCGCAGCATAGGCCTCCATTTGGGCTGTAGTCGCCCCGGCGCCAGGAAACGGCGGGTAGGGTGGCGACGAATGAGGCCCCATGTCCCGCGGAGAACCCGCGCCCTCTGCAGAGCGGGGACCAGGCCTCGGAGACAAGCTAAGAGACTTACCCCTCCGCCGGGGACGGACACGGGGGCGACCCAGACCTGGACAACCGGGCTGAGTGGAGCTTCATCCGACGCTCCCACCAGGACTTAAGCTTCAGATGCTGGCAAGCTTCGCAGTCCGTGGAATCATGGTGCTCGCTCAAACACCACATACAAATCGGATGAGGGTCCATCACCGACATCTGACGCACGCAAGACAAGCACGCTTTAAAGTCCGAAGGCATTCGCACACTGTCCCCCCACGCAAAAGCGTGAAAGGAAGGCCTGAATACAGGACAGGGACACAATCCAGATCCGCGTTGCATGCGGAAAAGAAGGAAAGCTGATGTCAGCGCGCCGGGGTGGGGCTTATGTGACCTCGCTGACGTCACACCCGCGGACGTCAGGGCGGAGTCGTGTGGTACCGCCCCTCGGTGCGCAGAGATGCTGGGGCAAAGAAAGTTTTCCGGGTCCAGTCTCACACCTGGGGATAATTCTACATTAAGGAATCTGCAGCTAGTAGTCTCTATCAGATACCAGCCTTCTCTTACGTAGACATGCTCGGCTCTGTGTCTCGTAATTTAAAACTGAAGGCAATTCTTAATCTTCCCTTTGACAAAGAGCACCTCTTTGGGCCTCAAGTAGACACAGCCCTTAAAAAAAAATGAAAAAGACACTGATGTTGCAAAATCAATGGGGGGGGCCTTACAAACTCCCACCTACTGTGCGTCTTTTCGTTGGCCCGATTTCAAACATTGTGTTAGGTCTGCCTCCACAGACACCACAGGGTCCTCCTATAAATTCAAGGACAGTCGTCCATCTCTAAAAACTTCTAGAGGGGCACATACAGAGGAAACCATTTCAGAGGCCGCAGTCGCGGAAATACTACCTGTGACGCAAATGACTTCCTCACCACTCCCCCGACCATCTAACACCTGTCGCAGGACATCTTCAAAACTCATTACCAGCATGGAAATCCATCACCACAGACCAATGGGTGTTGGACATTAGCCAACATCTTTACTGTCTGGGGCTCATCACAACTCCTCCAAATAGCCCAACCCACAAACACCAACTATCCATACAACACCAAACTCTCCTCAAAACAGGAGATGTCAACTCTCTTACTCAAAGGAGCTATAGAACCAGTCCATATTTAACATCAAGGAACAGGGGTATATTCATTATACTTTCTCAATCCCAAAAAAGATGGCTCTCTTTGACCCATTCTTGACCTCAGACCCCTCAATCACTATTTCCTATCAGAACACTTCCAAATGGTCACACTTCAGGAAATCATACCAATTAAAAAGACGACTTCATGTCTGCCTTGAACCTAAAGGATGCCTACTTTCAAATACCCATCCATCCCTCAGACCGCTAATACCTACAGTTTGTTTTCCAAGGGAAGCACCATCAATTCAACGTTCTTCCCTTCAAAGTCACCACTGCACCACAGGTATTCACAAAATGCCTAGCAGTAGTGGTGACACATCTGTGCAGGCAAAACATCCATGTATTTCCTTATTTGGAAGATTGGCTAATAGAAGTGAACAGATCCTGCCTTTGCAGCCAATACACACAACAAGCACTCACCCTACTAGAGCAACTAGGGTTTACTATCAATCTTGCAAAAATCGCATCTACAACAATCTTCAATACAACCATATTTAGTGGCCATACTTAATGTCACTTGGGGTTGGGATACCCAAATACAGCCAGAATACAAAACATTCTGACACTAGAGCAACAGTTTCAAACTGGGACCCAGGTCACAGTTGGAACCCCCGTGCGCCTTTTGGGCATGATGGCATCTTGCATCACAATAGTCCTACATGCTCCGTTACATATGAGCCTGCTGTAAGAATGTCTCTCACATCAATGGACACAGACACAGGGTCAACTACACATTCTGGTGTTGGTAAACAGCTTCAGTGGTGGAATCCACAAAACCTGTCCAAGAGGTGGCAGTTTCTAGACCCAGATCCTCAAGCCATTCTCACAGCAGATGCTTCCGTTACGGTTGGGGAGCTCACCTTCAAGATCTTGCAATTCAGGGTGTATGAGACTCCAAACACCAGGGTCTCCATATCAATTACCTAGAGCTTTAAGCTGTTGAACTAGCACTGAAAGCATTCCTACCTCACCTACTACACAAAGTTGTCCTAATCAGGACGGACAATATGACAACTATTTACTACCTGCAGAAACAAGGGGTAGGGGGAGGGACAGACTTTCTGCAACTAGTGCGTCTAACCCAGAACATATTGTGCTTAGCAGTACATCACAACATTCATCCTCTAGCAGAACATGTACAAAAAACAAGCGATCAAGTTGCAGACCTTCTCAGCAGGACGCAACAATAAGTCCACGAATAGGAACTTCACCCCAAAGTTCTCCTACTGCACTTTCACAAATGGGGGGGGGGTACCACAAATAGACCTCTTTGCAACGCCAGAAAACGCAAAATGCCCAAACTTCGCGTCCAGGTTCTTACACCCGCTATCCAAGGGCAATGCTCTGGGGATGAACTGGTCAGGGATATTTGCGTACGCATTTCCACTACTTCCACTAGTAGTCAGAAAGCTCAGGCAGACCTCCCTCACTCTTGTTCTGATAGCTCCAACCTGGGCTTGTCAACCATGCTTTACCACACTACTGGAACTCCCACTAGTCACATACCAGAAGCTTCCCCTCAACTTGGACCTTCTCACATAGAACCATGGTGAAATAAGACATCCAGAATCCCAAGGAACTGAACCTTGCAATGCGGCTCCTGAAGTCATAGAATTTGGGTACCTAAAGTTTCAACAACAATGCATGGATATTCTTAAACAAGCTTGTAGACCTACAACTAGAAAATGCTTTGCTGTCAAATGGGAACAATTTGTTAGATGCACAAATACAAACAATTCTTTATTATCTGCTGCATCTTCAAACTTCAGATCTAGCCTACACTTCAATATAGTTACACCTTGCTGCCATTGCAGCCTACCTACAAAACAGACATTTATCTTTTTTCAGAATACCTGTCATTAAAGCATTTATGGAGCGACTTAAAAGAGTAATTCCCCCTACACGTCCACCAGCCCCAGCATGGAATCTAAACATTGTACAAACAAGGCTCATTGGGCCTCCATTTGAGCCACTACATTCTTGCCAACTCCAATATTAATCTTGGAAAGTAGCTTTAATATCTATCACTTCACTCAGAAGTGTCAGTAAGCTCCAAGCACTAACCTTCGATGAACCATTCTTCCAACTCCATCAAAACAAAGTAGTGCTCAGAAAGAAACCCAACGTTCTTTCCTAAAGTGGCCTCACTGTTTCATATTAACCAATCAATAGAATTACCTATCTTCTTCCCACAACCTGATTCTGTGGTGGAAGGAGCTCTTCATACTTTGGATGTTAAAAGAGCTTTAATGTATTGCATCGACTGAACCAAACCTTTCAGGAAAACTAAGCAATTATTCATTGCCTTCACATCTCCTCAAACTAAAAAGGCTATTCCAAAAAGTGGAATTTCAAGATGGATATTAAAATGTATTCAAACATGCTATGATAAAGCAAAAAGAGTTTTATTCCCTAGGATTCACTCAACTTGTAAAATAGGGGCCTCTATGGCATTCTTAGGGAACATTCCCATTGCTGACATTTGCAAAGCCACAACATGGCCCACACCACACACCTTCACATAACATTACTGTGTGGATGTACTAGCTCGTCAACAATCCAGTGTTGGACAAGTAATACTACGTATGCTCTTTCAAACAACTGCAACCATCGCAGGCTAGCCACCACTTTGGGAGAGGGACTGATTTACAGTCAGTGCAAAGCATGTGTATCGACAACCACACATGCCTCAAACAGATTTTGTTACTTACCCTGTAAGCATCTGATCTTGACTATAAAAAGGATGATGTTACTTACCATGTAAGCATCTGTTCTTGGCATGTAGTGCTGTAGATTCACGTGCTTTGCATACGTCCGCCATCTAGTGTTGGGCTTGGATGACTGCAAGTTGTTTTTGTTTGAAAGTCATGAGGCTGTGTGACTCCTCCTTTTGGTGATACTGAACATGGGCATCAACTCAATTGTTAGATTGTTTTCCTGCAGGCTGGTGAGAATTGAGTTAGAGTAGGTATCAGTAATGTGATGTCATTGCAAGTAAATAGAATTAAGGTCAATATAAAAGTAAAAGGAGACCTAAGCAGGCATCCGGTGAGGAGGGCTGGTGCATGTGAACCTACAACACTACATGCCAAGAATCTAAGAGTACAGCTAGGAAGAGGCTAGATGGGAGTATACGTTGTGCGGACCCCTTTCAGAGGGGCATGGGGTAAGCAGGAGCTACTGGCCTAACCGTGGAGGTTGAGGTCTTCTACTCCGGATGTCCCTGGCCTGACCTCCAATGAGCTCTGAGTAACTGGGCCAAGTATTACCCCTTGAGCACTGGTCTCTCAGTGCTAGTACAGGTCAGGTGGAAGGTTTGAACAAGCATGAGACTCAAAATACCCTCGGCAACCCCAATAAATGAATGTCCAGCTAGATACTTTCTTTTATGAAAAAAGTACTATTTGTATCCGAACACAAAGTGAAATATATCCCACCACAAATAATGCACGCAGCCTTTGTAAGTCTGGCAGCCTAGTACTGTCCGAGTAAGATCCTGAGTCCATCTTCCCTGTCTAATAAAGTGGTTATCTCCTATTTATATGAGGCAATATTCAGGCTAGGCTCCCTAGTGATTACAAGCTCCGCAACGGCTTTTTAAAATTCAAAGTATCTCAGCGCCATAGCACTCAGTCAGAGCAAGTTAATTTGAGATTTCTTTAAAAATGCACTAAAGTGGAAATTCCAACGCGCAGAACTGCTGACATTGCGCGTTCTCGTCAGTGGCGAATAGATCTAACCAAGGCTCTCCCCACTGCTGAAAGAGACCTTGCGCCACCTCGGAGTTCAGACGCCATTCGTGATCCATCATGCACCGGCGGCTGAGTTCGTCTGCTCTGGTGTTCAGAGAGCCCGCCAGATGTTGAACCACCAGGGTGATGCCCTGGTGTTCCAGCCATGTCCAGAGGCGCAGAGCCTCCTGACAAAGGGTCCACGACCCCACCCCGCCCTGTTTGTTGCAATACCACATGGCGGTGGTGTTGTCCGTGAACACCTGCACGACACTTCCCCGGACAGAGGGAAGGAAGGCTTTCAGTGCAAGTTGGATCGCTCTCCGCTCCAACAAGTTGATGTGGAGGCGAGACTCCGCCGGAGACCAGAGGCCTCTGATCTCCGCCTCTCCCATATGGCCACCCCAACCCAGGAGGGACGCATCCGTCACTACGACATGCTCCGGTAGGGGTAGGGAGAGGCTCTTGCCCGTGACCCAATCGCGGTCCGTGAGCCACCCCTGCAACTGCTGTGCAGTGCCCTCCGAGATCAAGACATGGTCGGACAGGTTGCCGTGATGCTGGGCCCACTGAAACTTCAGGTCCCACTGCAGAGCCCGCATGCGCCGCCTGGCGTGATGCACTAGTAGGATGCAGGAGGCCATCAGCCCCAGAAGCCGCAACACTAGCCTGACCGAAACCAAGGATAGAGGCCGAAAGATGGGAATCAGAGCCTGTATATCCCGGACCCGCTGTGCCGGGGGATGAACCCGGAACTGCGCCGAATCGAGAACCGCTCCGATGAAAAGGAGCTTCTGAGAGGGGCTCAGGTGTGACTTCGGCACGTTGATGGAAAACCCCAGCAAATGCAGGAGATCCGCCGTAGTCTGGAGGTGGGAGACGACTGCCTGGGGCGAGCCCGCCTTCAACAACCAGTCGTCGAGATAGGGGAAGACTGGAACCCCTGATCTGCGCAGATGAGCTGCGACCACCGCCATCACTTTCGTGAACACCCGAGGGGCACTGGTAAGGCCGAAGGGGAGCACGGTGAACTGAAAGTGCTCCTGACCCACCGTGAACCGCAGGTAACGCCGGTGGGCCGGCAGGAAGGGGATGTGGAAATATGCGTCCTGCAAGTCCAACGCTACCATCCAGTCTCCAGGGTCTAGGGCAGCTAGAACCTGAGCCAAAGTCAACATTTTGAACCGTTCCTTCCGGAGGAAGGCATTGACGTTCCGGAGGTCCAAGATAGGGCGTAGGCCCCCTTTGCCCTTCTTGGGAACCAGAAAGTAGTGGGAATAACAACCACGACCTACTTCTGGGCTCGGAACGCGCTCGACGGCCTCCTTGGCCAAGAGGGCCGAAACTTCCTCGTGTAGAAGAGTCAAATGATCCCCCGAGATACGGTGGTGCTGCGGTGGCATGGCTAGAGGGGTCGTCTCGAAGGGGAGGGAGTAGCCCCTTCGGACGATTTGCAGCACCCACCTGTCCGAAGTAATGGCACGCCAGTGGAGCAGGTGATGGCGAACCCGGCCTCCCACTTGCGTGGAATGGGCCTGAAAGCTCGGACTAGGAAGGCTTTGAGGCGGATGCTGCCGGGGTGGATGTGGACTGACCGCGTCGTCCTCCAGTACCGCCTCGGCAGAAACCACGTCCGCGACCGCGCGCAGGCTGGTTCTGCGGCCGGTGGCTAGGTGGACGTGAGGAGGTGCCCCTTCCTTGGCCACGAAAGGAGCGAAAAGCGGAAGTTTGTGGCCGCGGGGCCGAGAGGCCCAAGGACGTGGCCGTAGCCCGGGAGTCCTTGAAGCGAGCCAGCGCACTGTCCGCTTTCTCACCAAAAAGGCGAGCGCCATCAAAAGGCATGTCCATGAGGGTGCTCTGGACATCCCCTGAAAAGGACGTGGACCGCAGCCAGGCGTGACGTCGAAGCGCCACCGTGGTAGAAATCGCCCTACCCAGTGAGTCCGTAGTGTCGAGTCCACATCGGATTGCATGGCGCGCTGCATCTCTCCCATCGGCCAGGGCCAAGGAAAGCCGCGCCCGGGCCTCCTCCGGGCACAGTGGCAGCACGTCCTCCACCGCATCCCACAGAGAGTGGGAATAACGGTCCAAGAGACAGGCGGTGTTCAAAGACCGCAGGCCCAAACTGAGCGAGGAGAACAGCTTCTTACCAAACTGTTCCAGTCTCTTGGAATCCCGGTCCGGAGGAGCGGACGGGAAGGAGGATTGGGAGGTAGAGGCCTGGATAACCAGACTCTCGGGGGTGGGGTGTTGGGACAGAAAACTGGGGTTGCCCGGAGCAGGGCGGTGGCGCCTGGCAACGTTCCTATCCACAGGAGGGACTGTGGAGGGCTTGGAGCAGGTGCCCTGCAGAACGTCGTCAGTGAGGGCCTCATTGAATGGCAGCAGAGGCTCAGTGGAGCATGCGGCAGACTGAAGCACCTCAGTGAGGATGTTAGTCCTCACAGCCACGGCAGGCAGCTCAAGCCCAAGGGCTTCGGCCGCCTTGCGCAGCACCACAGAAAAAGCTGCACCCGCCTCCAAAGCCACAGTCGGAGGAGAGATGAATCCAGTGTCCGGTGAGGTATCCAAACCACTGGCCTCCCCCAGTTAATCTGCCCAGTCCTGTGCAAGTTGGCCCTGAAGGGCCATAGGGTCATCAGACCCCTCCCAGTCGCCCCCGTCATCCGATTCCTGGTAAACAGGAGGAATGATCAGAGCCGGTCGATAGACAATATGTGTCTCTAGTGGCGTCGGATGCGGCGTCGGGCGGCGCCGCATCGGCGTCGGGACCGGACAGGGGCTGAACCGGGGATCGACGTCGACCGGAGCCGGCGTCGGGAGTGGTATCGGTGTCAGCGCCGGCGGAGGAGGCGTAACGAGGTCGACCGGCATCGATGGGGGCCCAGGCTCGGGCCCCTCGGGGACCTGCGGTGTCGGGGCCGGAGCCTCCAACGGCGCCGGGGCCGGAGCCGCCGGCACGCGAGGTCACCCAGTCGAGTCCACGGGGCCCAAAGGCACGCCAGCGGGCGTCGACGGCGGGGCCAGGCTCCTCATGGCCGAGAGGAAGGCACTGACCTCCGCCGACGTCGCGTCAGTCCCAGGGACCGTCGGGTATGGGGACTTGCGCGGCGCCTGCGGCTCCTGCGGAGCCGCGGGGGTGGAACTACCCGGACCCTCGGCCGAGTTGCGCGACCGGCGAGGGGAGTCCGAAGAGCGGTGACGCCTCTTGGACTTCTTGGAGTGCCTCGACTTACCCGAAGACTTTGAGCCAGACGAGTGACGAAGCTCGAGAAGCTTGCGGGACCGCTCCCGCCTAGCTTTCGATGTCAGGGCCATACAATCGGAGCACGACGCCGCGTCGTGGTCGAGGCCCAAGCAGTACAGGCACCGGCGGTGATGATCGGTCACCGACATCAGTCGGTGACAGGCGTCGCAGGCCTTGAAACCAGGCATCCTACCGGCACCAGAGTCGAGAGGTGACCAAAAAGAGTCAAAAAAGTTAGTCAAAAACTGACTAAAGGGGTAGCTCTCCTGGATCGGCGCTTACTGGCGCGGAAAAAAGATGAACTGACGTCAGCGCGCGAGGGCGGCGTCTAAGTACTCCGACGTCATTCCGGCGCACGACGCCGATGACGGACGCGGAGCCGCATACGACGCCTAGCGACGCGCAAGGGGTATTGCTGACGAAAAATCTTCCGGATCCAGTCTGACGCCTGGGGATATTCTAAGGTGAAGAATCTAACTAACGTGTTTCTTTCAGATTATACATACATATCTATTTTTATATATATTATATTTAATATATGCTCCTGGGTCCCCGCACATGGGTGGGACTATTCACTGCTTATGACTATTGATGAGTATCCCCTGGAAGAGAAGCTGGCTTTTTATGTAGTGTACCAAAAAGAGGTATACTATGTTGAAAGTTCAGACGACCCTTATTGGCTTACAGGGCGTAAATTAATAATCCCAAATGCTCTCCTTTGTGGTAGTGTGGGCGAGCAGTTTAGGCTTATCAGAGGGTAAATATTTGTTGAACACAAAGTCAATAAATGAGGTACAAACTCAAGAAGAAACTTGAGACCTATTTTAGAAAAATAAGTTATTTTTTATACTTATTTTAACACCAAGAACTTCATAATTGGGTAAGTACTTTTCAGTTTATCTATTTTTTCAGGTAAGTAAAAATTTAATTGTAGGAAAGTAGGATCTGCTTTCATGGTTGCCCCCACTTTTTGCTTGGTGTCTGTATGTTTTGACTAGTCTGATTGGGATCCTGCTTATCAGGACCCCAGTCACTGAGATTTTTCCATAAATTGACCATGATAAGTACTGTTGTACATCCACAATTGGCTACTGGTGTACTCTTGTATGGTACTGAGGTACCCAGGGCATAGGTACATCAGGGGTCTCCCTTGGGCTGCATCGTGTATTGTGCCACCCATGAGAGACCCCCTCAAACTGTGACTCCAGGCCTGCCATTGCAGCCTGTGTGAGCTAGTGTTAGCACCACTCACAACAGATATACTTTTTCTTATATCGGAGGTCACTGCACTTAAAACCTATGTCACCTCTAAGGCATGTCTTTCAGTCCTGAAGGCTGGGTGCGTGGTTATAAGTGTGAGGATGCCCCTGCATGAGCAGGACACCCCTACAAGCCCCAGTGTCGATTCTCCACACTTTGTAAGTGCGGTCAGCCATTTTAATACATTTAGTGTACACCAGTCCTTACGAGATGTCTAAGTGTATAATGGCTGCACCGAACCCGGTCATGTTTGGTATCAAACATGCTGAAATTATACTCCAACACTGATTCCAGTGTTGGAAGTATGATCCCATGTACTGGGAGGCTCCCTTGGGGTACCCCCCTGTACTACCGATACCAGCTTTTCAGGGTCTGACAGCAAGCTACTGCTGCTGCAGACCATAGACACGATTCTGCCCCCCTGCTGCTGACCCGAGCAGAGGAAAGTAGATCAATAGGTTTCTGTTGCAGGGAGGTGTGACCACCTCCCAGACAGGACTTTGTGTATTGGGGTAGGGTTGGGGTGCTTGCTAGCGCCAGACAGCTTTGGAAGGGCACATTTGGTGCCCTTCTTGCAGACACAAGTTGGAATCAGTTCAGGGAGTCCTTGGCTCCTGCTCGGGCGTGAAACTGGGCAAAGGACATTTGAGTATCCTCTCCTTTTTCCAGGCCCTCCTCTGGAAGGGACCCCTTAGTCATCCTAACTCCCTTCCTTGAGTATTTAGGGCTTACCTATGGGTGGGTCCTCAGATTCGTCATGGGACAAGACTCAAGACTGCAACCACGTCCCTCTTCAACCGTCTGGACGCTGGACTTCGCCTGGAATAGAGACTGCATCAAACAAGACTCCTGCTGCTCCTGGTCTTGCTGTTCTGAAAGTCTTCTTTATCGTCATCTGTGCTTCTTCCAGGATCTCCAATAGACCTGCGGGCATCAAGGTCACCCGAAGTAATCTCCCTTGGAGTGAAGGAGTCACTCCCCTGCATCTGCGGGCGCCGCAAAAAGCTGACTGGTCTGCTGATCTTAACGTCCTATGGACTTCAAATGGCTCAGCAACACAGGTGGTGGTTCTAGAACTCCCTTTATGCCCGACCTGCCCTCTCTGCAACTTTGAAGTCCATATCCCTTGTCAGAACCACTAGGATCAAACCCCTGTGCACTGCATCAAATTGCTGTTGCCAAGGCTTGTTGGCCTTGCAATCCAGAGATCTTCGGGCTACTAGAAGCTCCAGCCTCCACCATCTCTTCCTGCCAAGTACAGCATCCTCACCGCATCTTCTGCACCATGGGCCATCCTTCTTGGCGAGCTGCTCAAGGTCCTCTTCCTACTCCTGTGCCTTTGGCCTGTGGGTCCTCCTCAGGGTCTTCTGCTACTTCAGTGGGCACCCCTGATTGCTCAGGGACTGCTCTGACTCTCCTGCTTGTAGCGAGTCCCTTGGACCTTGCTGGTCCCAACGTTGTTCCTTCTTCGTTCTCCACGCCAGTTGCGGCTACCAAGGCTTATTGGTGCTCCTGTCAGACTACAACCCCCTGGTCACCGACATCTGACGTGGGACAGCTCGCGCATGGCTCCTGGTCTTCCTCAGGGTCGCCTGCTCCTCATAGCTGCAGCAACAAGGTCATCCGCGCACGGCTCCTGGTCTTCCTCAGGGTCGCCTGCTCCTCATAGCTGCAGCAACAAGGTCACCATCATGCCCCCTGGTCACCTCCAAGTAGCATACACTCTGTCCCGTCTGCTTACAGGTTCTCTCGTAGGGTATTTCCATGTATAGTCATAAGTGATTAATAGTCCTGCCCATGTGCGGGGACCCCGGAGCACTTTATCCAAATATGTTCTAAAGTGATGAAGTTCGCCTTTCTTCGGGAAGGCCTTGAAAAAGTCATTTAAGAATGTCATAATGCAGTCTAGGGAATATATCTTTTTTTGTAATAGCACAGAAAAAGAACCTTCACAAACCCTTTTGCTATGAATAGACAGATATGAAGAAGTGCCTGGCCCTGTAGCCCATAGGCTGCCAGTATAGAAAAAGAAAACCGCCGAGAGACCACCAATATCCCATCATGCTCAGCCAGAGGCAGTTACCTCAGTTCTTTTTTACGGCTCCTTCTGACAGGATCATTGAACTCTACCTTTTTTAGGTTTTTTCTTCAATTTAACTCTTTAAACGTCACTGTTTTTTGCTTCACTCAACGTCTTTTGTCCTCAGTGGAGCAAATTGTTTTTCTCTGAGGAAAAAGGCTTTTTTCCTATTCATAATGCCATCTCTTTTCGACAAATGCCCTAGATGTGGCAGAAAAAAAGCTAAACCAGACCCTCATGAAGTCTGTATTCTGTGTTTACCTTCCTCTCATCTTCCTAGCTCCTGTGACCTCTGCAAGACCTTCTCCAGATGTACCCTGCGTGACAGGGTGAAGATTCGCCTGCAGGGAAGAGAACAGAGAACAAAATAGCAGGTTGCCAGTGGGACCTCTGAGCGAAAGGGAAGAAAATCTCCCTCCACTGCTCTTACCTTAACCCCTAGTGGACGTGGGTGGTCTTAGAGGCGTTTATCACCCAGAAATAGCTTTTAGTCCCGTTCGACATCGAGGCGGTCGGCGTCAAGAGGAGGTATGGCGCCGACATGTTCGCCATCATTAACTGACTCGTCGAAGATACGTCGACGCTCAACGTCAAGAACCACTAGAACGACATCGAGAGCCACTTCACACCTACATCCGACTTCGAGACCAGCGTAGACGTCAATGGATACTGACTCACCATTGGCGAGAGATAGAAGATCGACGTCGAAGGCTAAACGTCATGATTGGTCGACGTTGAGAACTCTATCTTCGTCGAGTGGTCGATGCCGACGGTCGACGTCAAGGAGCAGCTCTTCATCAAAGAGTCGTCGGCGCAGATTGACCTCGAGGAGATCATCGATGGCGAGGAAAGGCATCTAAAAGAAGGAGAATCTACTCCTCATCGGACTCTCACTCACTGGTGGAGATACCCCAGTCTTCCACCCCGGCATCACCGGCACAGGTTCCCGCAGTGCCACCTCTTCCGGATTTGCCTCCTCTGCCTCAGCTTCCAGTACCTCAGCTTCCGGTAACTCCAATAGAACCAGCACCGGTTCCTCCTGAGGTACCTCGGACCACACGGCTCCTAAAAGATCACGTTAGAGATCGCGCCGTCGATCTCGATATGGGCGCTCACGATCCTCCACTAGATCACGACATTTACGGCACCACTCTTACCGCAGATCCAGATCACGTTCACGCCGTCACCACCATAGAGACATGTCCTCCTCTACCAGAGACTACTCTCCTACATTGTCTGATTCACCACAACCTCGGTCCTTTCTGATTGATGACATTAATACCTTTCAAGAGGTCCTGGTTTGTGGCGCAACTAAACTGAACATTCCTATGGAGACGCCTTCTCCACCAATGTCTGTTATTTTTGAAACACTCCATCAATGCACGGTGTCCGGACCACTACTACCTCTAGTGCCAGGCCAGCTCGATCCAGCCATGGAGTTGTTCCTCACGCCAGCTACAGCAAAATCTGCTCAGTCAAGGCTCATCAAGAAATACCGCCCACCTGAACAGGATCCTCTCTTTTTATGGTCTGACCCTCCTCCCGATTCAGTGGTAATTCTGGCGGCACGAAATGTCTCACACCACATCTCCATCTGCGAAATCTCCCCCTAATAAGGAAAGCAAAAAGATGGATTCATCAGGACGCAAGATCTGCAACACGGCCGCTACATCCATGAAAGCAGCCAGTGCTAAGGCCCTCTTAGGACGATATGACTGCTCCTTGTGAGACTCAATCTTACACTTCACAGACCACCTCCCTAAAGAACATAGGTAAGATTTCCTAGAAATAGTTCAAGAGTGTGCGATGGTCTCCAACCAAATCATCAGCGCGGCAGCAGACTTCTCGCTCCTGATTGCTCATGGCGACTGCCATGGAATATCCTATGTCGGCACACATGGCTGCGTTTAACATCTCTGAAACCCGATGCCCAGTTACAGCTACAGAACTTACCCTTTTCTGGCTTCACTCTTTTTGGTTCACACGCTGATGACGAGATGTCACATATGAAAACAAAGATGGATACTTTAAAAGCGGTGAGGCTAGAGGAATCAAAAGAACCGCGACGTTCTTTTCGCCCCCACCACCGACGTTTCTCCGCTCAGACGATTCAACCCCCTCAATGGCAATCAAGCAGATCACAACAATATCAGCGGCCGTACCAACAGCGCAAACCGCAGAGAGGTCGTAAACCCCAACAAATGAATCAAGGAGGATGACAACCTGCTGCATCAAAAGCCTGAATCCTCTCTTCCCCCTCTTCTGTTACCCACTCCGGTAGGGGGAAGCATTGTGAATTATCTGGCAGAGTGGAAAAACATCACAACAGACACCTGGGTCTTCAATTTTGTCAAACATGCCTATCGTCTCAGGTTCACTTTCCTTCTATTGCTCCGAAGGCATCCACGTCTCGCCTAAAGCTCTTACAGGAAGAAGTCAACATCCTGTGCTGAAAAAAAGCGGTCTGTCCTGTCCCGCGAAACCAACGCGTTCAAGGTATCTACTCACAATACTTCCTAGTGCAAAAGAAAGGCAGACGCGAGTTCAGGCCGATTCTCTACCTTCGCATCGCAAACAAGTGGATCAAAAAGGAAAAATTCTGAATGTTGGCCTTGTACCAAATTTATCCTCAACTTCAAAAGGGAGACTGGCTCTGTGCAATAGATCTACACGGCGCCTATTTTCACATTCCGATCACAAAGTCTCATCGGAAGTTTCTCAGGTTTGTCGTGGGACACAATCACTACCAATATGCGAATCTCCCATTCGCCCTCAAGTCAGCGCCCAGGACATTCTCCAAATGCATGGCAGTGCACCTTCGGAAACAAAAAAATCTTTGTATATCCATACATGGACGACTGGCTGATCAAATCAGCCACATTCACGGAAGCCCAAGAACATTTCCTACGGACGTGCGATCTGCTTCTTCGCTTGGGTATACACGTCAACATGCAAAAGTCCACGGCATCGCCAGTTCAGACTCTACATTACTTAGGCGCTACAATCGACACTACAGGAAAAGGTGTTTCCTTCGGAGGAATGACTGTTATGCATTCCCCAAAAATGTCGCAACCTTCAGCGGATAACCTGTCCATCAATACGCATAGTCTCCTCTCTGCTCGGCTTGATGGCCTCCTACATATTCCTGACTCTCAACGCTCGCCTCCATATGCGTCCTCTCCAGGAATGTTTAGAGGACCAGTGGAACCAATTCTCGGGGAAATGGGAGAAAAAGATTACACTATCAACTCATGCAGTAGACTCTCTCCAGTGGTGGTGCTCCCCGAAAAAGCTCCTGTGCGGAATGCCCTTCCACCCACTTCTTCCGACACAGACCGTAGTCACAGATGTTTCACTGCTCGGCTCGGGAGCCCATATGGATCACTTACAAGGATAGGGTCTTTTGTCTTCCAGAGAACAAAAGTATCATATCAACTTTCTAGAACATCGAGCAGTACACCTGGCTCTCAAGGCTTTTCACACGTCATTCACGACCAACAACCTGCTTGTTCAAACTGACAATACAACCGCCATGTACTACCTGAACAAGCAGGGTGGAACGAGATCCAGACCTCTGTCACAGGAAGCCCAATCGATTTGGCATTAGCTCATTGCCAGGTATCTAATACTGGTAGCGGCTCACCTTCCAGGGGACCAGAACATCCAGGCAGACGCACTCAGGAGGGTTCTCGATGACAACCACGAGTGGGTACTGAATGAAGAAGTCAGGGAAAGTATTTTCAGTCTGTGGGGCACACCTTCTATAGATCTGTTTGCCATAAAAGAAAACAAAAAATGCCACCACTTCGCCTCCAGATTTTACCATGCACAGTCTCTGGGGAATGCCCTATGGATCGACTGGTCAAACAAATTTCTTTACGCTTTTCCTCCAATGCCATTAATACCAACAGAATGACCCTGACAACTGTGGTTTCCGGACCTTCTTCACTGGTCTATCCGTCCACATCTCAGACTGCCTTGCAGACCGGACCGCCTCACGAAGTTCAGAGGTCAACTACTACACCCCAGCCTGTCATCTTTGAGTTTGGCAGCATGGTTCAGTATGGTCATTTAAACCTGCCTTAGGATTGTTTGGTCATCCTAAAGGAAGCCAAGTGACCATCTAAACAAACAGCTTATGCTTTTAAATGGAAGCGATTCTGTATTTGGTGCTAACGCACAAGTTACTTACTTGTGTAACATTATACCTGTAAGAGACATTAGTTAGTGATAGATTCCTTACCTTAGAATATCCCCAGGCGTCAGGCTGGATCCGGAAAGTTTTTGTCAGCAGTACCCCTGCACGTCGGCAGGCGTCGGCGTACGGCTCTGCGTACGTCGCTGGCTTCTACGTCATCGGAGCTACTTAGACGCGCCCACGGGGGCTGACGTCAGTTCTGTACACAACCTTTCCGCGCCAGGAGCGCAGAGCCATGCCAGAGACCGACTACTGGTGCAATAGAACTAGGGCCCTAAAAGGGATGACCTGAACCCTAGAGAACAGTTCGCAGAACAGGGAGGATGGGCGGGCGGTAAGGAATCCATCACCAAGTAATGTCTCTTACAGATATATCGTTACACAAGTAAGTAACTTGTGCATCTGAAAGAGACACGTTAGTGATAGATACCTTACCTTAGAATACATACCAAAGCAATACCAACCCCGGTGGTGGCTCTGCGAAGTGAGATTACACCAGAAAGTCACGGAGAACTGAACGGCCAAAGAAGCCGTCTCTCCGGACCTGACTGTCAAGGCAATAGTGCTTAATGAAAGTATGCAACGAGGCCCAAGTGGCCGCCTGACAGATGTCTTGCAGCGGGACACCACGTCCCAATGCTGTAGTAGCTGCTGTCGCCCTGGTAGAATGGGCGCGCAGCCCAACCGGAGGTTCCTTTTTAGCCAGAGAGTAACAGGCTTTAATGCACAAGACAACCTATCGGGAGATAGTGCGCTTGTGCACAGCACGGCCTTTCTTGCCGCCCACATAGCCAACAAAGAGCTGGTCATCCACCCGGAACTGTTGTGTGCAGTTGAGATAGAACGAAAGCGCCCGTTTCTCTTGAAGGGTGTGGAGGCGGAAAGAAAGTAGGCAGAGTGACAGTTTGCCCGAGATGAGACTACTTTTGGTAGAAAGGAGGGACGCGGTCGAAGCACAACCTTGTCCGGATGAATCGCCAGGAAAGGAGGTTTGCAGGAAAGAGCCTGGAGCTCTATCACCCGCCGAGCGGAGATGATGGCCACCAGGAAGACAGTTTTCAAAGTTAATAACCGCAAAGGACAGTAATGAAGAGGCTGAAAGGGAGCGCACATCAAGTATGTGAAAAACAGGTTCAAGTCCCATTGAGGCATCACAAAAGGAATAGGAGGGAAAAGGTGAGTAATGCCTTTGAGAAATCTATTGACATCTGGGGACTTGAAAAGAGAGGGCTGATCAGGCAGCCTAAGAAAGGCTGAAAGAGCAGAAAGGTAGCCCTTGATAGTGCCCAGAGCAGAGCCCTGCTGGGCCAAAGAAAGAAGGAACAATAGGACCTCAGAAAGAGGGGCAGCAAGAGGATCAACAGATTTCGCTGTGCACCATGCCACAAATATTTTCCACCGAAAGGCGTGTAATGTTTTAGTGGAGGGACGCCTGGTTGCCAGAATCACATTACAGGAGGCAAGTCAAATGGAATCAGCTGTCGCCACTCAATCTCCACGCAAGGAGGTGGAGGCTGGACAGGTTCCAGTGGAGGACCGTCCCCTGTTGCTGCGACAGGAGATCCTCCCGGAGAGGCAGTCAGATCGGGGGATCCACGCTCATACTGAGTAGCTCGGGATACCAAACTCTTCGAGCCCAGTCTGGTGCCACAAGAATGACTTGGGCCTGGTCGCGCCTGATCTTCTTCAGCACTCTGGGCAGAAGTGGCTAACATTGCGCGATCTCTTCGGTGGCGAATAGAGCTAACCAAGGTTCTCCTCACTGCTGAAAGAGACCATGCACCACCTCCGAGTGAAGACGCCATTCGTGATCCAACATGCATCTGCGGCTGAGTTCGTCCGCCCTGGCGTTCAGGGTACCTGCCAGATGTTGAACCACCAAGGAAATGCCTTGACGTTCCAGCCAAGTCCAGAGACGTAGAGCTCCTGACATAGGGTCCACGACCTCACCCGCCTTGTTTGTTGCAGTACCACATGGCGGTGGTGTTGTCTGTGAACACCTGCACTACTCTCCCCTTGACAAAGGGAAGGAATGCTTTGAGTGCAAGTAGGATCGCTCTGAGCTCCAAAAGATTGATGTGGAGCTTGGACTCCGCCGGAGACCAGAGGCCTCTGATCTCTGCCTCTCCCATGTGGCCGCCCCTTCCCAGGAGGGACGCGTCCGTCACTACTGTGTGCTCCGGTTGGGGAAGGGAGAGGGATCTGCCGCTGACCCAACGCTGGTTCGTGAACCACCACTGCAAGTCCTGTGCAGTGCCCTCCGAGATCTGGATGTAGTCGGACAGGTTCCCCCGATACTGCGTCCAGTGGAACTTCTGGTCCCACTGCAGACCCCGCATATGCCATCTGGCATGATCGATTAGCATGATGCAGGAGGCCATGAGGCCCAGCAGCCTCAGGGTCTTCCTGACCGAAACCCAGGACCAGGGCTGAAAGATCGGAATCATAGCCCAAATGTCCCAGACTCGCTGTTCGGGAGGATAAACCCGAAACTGCGCCGTATCCAGAACCGCTCCGATGAAGAGGAGCTGCTGAGTGGGAATCAGGTGCGACTTCGGCACGTTGATGGAAAACCCCAGCAAATGCAGGAGGTCAGCCGTAGTCGGGAGGTGGGAGACGACTGCCTGGGGCGAGCCCGCCTTCAACAGCCAGTCGTCGAGATAGGGGAAGACTGAAACCCCTGATCTGCTCAGATGAGCTGCGACCACCGCCATCACTTTCGTGAACACCCGAGGGGCGCTGGTAAGGCGGAAAGGGAGCACGGTGAACTGAAAGTGCTTGTGGCCGACCGTGAACCGAAGGCTACGCTGGTTGGGCGGCAGGATGGGGATATGAAAATAAGCATCCTGCAAGTCCAACGCTACCAACAAGTCTTGCGGGTCTAGGGCAGATAAGACCTGAGCAAGCGTGAGCATCTTGAACTTCTCCTTCCGGAGGAAGCGGTTGACGTTCCGGAGGTCTAAGATAGGCTGCAGGCCCTTGTCCTTCTTTGGAACCACGAAGTAGTGGGATTTACAACCACGACCCACTTCTGGCATCGGAACACGCTCGATGGGGAGGGAGTAGCCCCTTCGGACTATTTGCAGAACCCACCTGTCCGAGGTTATGGAGCGCCAATGGGGAAGGTGATGGCGAATCCTGCCACCTACTGGCGTCAGGTGGGCCTGAAACACCGGACTAGGCGTTGGCGGCGGCAGGGGAGGTGGTGGGATGACCCACCATGGCGAGTCCCACGTCCGCGCTGAGACTGTGGCTGCACAGGCTTGCGGGTCTGAAAGGAATGCGCCTGAGCGCCCCGACCCCGACCTCGACAGGACCAAAAAACGGACCCCGAGGGAGTATGCGTGGTGGCGAGACCCAAGGACTGGGCCGTAGCCCGGGAGTCCTTAAAGCGTTCCAGGGTGCTATCTGCCTTATCACCAAAGAGGCGTGTGCCATCAAAGGGCATGTCCAACAAGGTGCTCTGGACATCCCCAGAGAAGCCAGTAGTTCGGAGCCAAGCATAACGACGGAGCGCCACTGTTGTGGAAAGTGCCCTAACAAGAGAATCGGCGGTGTCAAGCCCACAACGAATAGTACATTTTGCAGCATCTCTCCCTTCGGTAATGGCTTGGGAGAGAACTGCCCGTGCTTCCACAGGGCACTGAGGCAGCACCTGTGCCACGGTGTTCCACACAGAATGGGAATAGCGGCCTAGCAGGCACGCAGTATTCACCGCCCGCAACCCAGAGCTGGCAGATGTGAAAATCTTTTTCCCAAATTGCTCCAGTTTCCTAGATTCCTTGTCCTGAGGAGCAGAAGGGAACGCACTGTTGCGGGGATTCTGCTCATGCACAGAACTATGCGCAGGAAACCAGGACCTCAGTGAATTGTGGTGTACCAAAAAACTCACCTCAGTACCTAGAACCCCTATCCGACTAGCATCAGTGTCTCATTTGTTTTACGTATCATATCGAAGCTACCAATGATTAGACAACCCAGAACCAGCGACTTAGAATACTCTCAGGAATGGTGGGAATCAAGAACACCCTTTCGTTATTGTTCTCATATCAGTCCTCAACGTGAGTAATCAGAGACACGGAAAAGTTTAAAATGTTTATTTTTAACTACGTGCTTTAAGATGCAGTACTTTGGCTAACATAAGCAGACAATTGATTAGAAATAAAATCATCAGCATTGTTACAATACCATAAAAAACAAAGGGAGAAATCATATTACAATGATAGTGGAAACAGGTCCTATAATACCTTGTGTACCAACCTCCCCTGGCTAGTAAGCTAGTTTTATATAATATTAGAAGGTCTCTAGGTTTGAATGGGGAACCCCATACCTCCAAGATCAGCTTAGGTGAATCACATCACAGGATCAGCTCTGCTCTCTGTGTCTGGAAAGGTTTTCTCCAAGTGTGTCAGAATCATGCATGCAAATGCAATATTAAAGGCACCCGAGTTTCAGATATTTGCAGCTGTGGGCTTGTTGTGTCTAGAGCGTGGGCCGATCAACCTGAATTCAACAGCATACATTGTTATTTGACCGTGACGGTTTCTGCACACAGTGTTCAGACTAAGGTCGTGGTTCACGTCTAGGGATGTGAAAAACAGACCGTTCTCATGTGAAGAAATAGCAAGCAAGCAGTTTTACTTGTAATAACAACTACCTGTAGTGTCGTGTGCAAAAGCAGCGAAGTGGCAATACCTGTAGTGTCGTGTGCAAAAGCAGCGAAGTGGCAAGATGGCGCTAACATCTAAAAAGCTTATGCTAACATAGCAATGTATGCAGACAAAACCCTGTCTCCACTACAGCACTCAGTGAGGCAGAAGCCTGGACAACCAGACTCTCAGGTGTCGGGTGTTCTGTGAGAAAGCTGGGATCGCCGGGCGATGGCGGTGTGCCACACCCTTGTCTACAGGAACTTCTGTGTTAGGTTTGATCCAGGTGCTCAACAGGATATCAGTAAGCGCTTCATTGAAGGGCAGTAACGGCTCCGCAGAGGAGGACTGCGGCTGCAGCACCACAGTCAGGAGATTGGTCCTGATAGGTACAGAAGGGAGCTCGAGGTTAAGAGCCTCAGCCGCCCGACGCAACACCACTGAAAAAGTCCCAACCTCCTCCATGGCCACAGAAGAAGGGGACTGAGTACCAGGGTGTGGAGAGAAATCCAGATCTACTGGACCCTCCACATCGCCTTCCCATTCGGGCTCATCCTCGCATTGAGCTGCAAGAGGGTCCTCAGACCCCTCCCAGTACTCCCCTTCATCCACCGGTTGTTGAAGAGGCCGGTAAGGATGAGGTAACCTGGGAAATGGGATAAACTCCCGTCCAAGCAATGGAATGGGAGGGTAAGATACCAGTCCCGGTTCGGCGGCGCCGCGCCCGGCGCCGGCACCGAGGCCGCATCCAGGGCCAGCACTGAGGCCCGAGCCGAGGCAGGCGCCGGAGCCGGCAGCAGTATGGTGCCGGCGTAGCCGAGGCTAAAGGCGGCGGTACGGAGGCAAACCCTTCCGACGGATCCGTGGGGCCCGAAGACGCTCCGGAGGGACCCGGCGGGGCAAACAAATGGCGCAAGGCCGACATGAAGGCCTGCACCTCGTCCGAAGTAGAGTGCGGTCCCGGGAAGGGTGGGTAGGCCGCAGGCAACAAGGAGGCTTCAACGGAGCTGCGGGGGAGTGACCGCCAGGCCCCTCCACCGCGTCTCGCGAACAGTGAGGGGTAGAGGAAGAGCGACGTCGCTTGTTCAACTTTTTATGGCGCCTACACTTACCTGTCCCCGATTCCGACGAGCGATGCTGATGGCTCTGCGGCTGGTCCCTCGACCACTCACTGGATCGGGACCTCGATCGGCGCGGAACCGATTGCCGGACCACCAACAATTTGCGGGAACACTCCTGCAAAGCTTTCGGCGCCATGGCCCGACAATGGGGTACGGCTCGGGGTCATGGGCGTGTCCCAAGCAGAAGAGACACACGTCATGCGGGCCTGCTACCGACATGTTTCGACGGCAGGCCCTACAGGACTTAAACCCGGGCATCCCTACTGCACCAGGAGTCAAGTACTCGACAAAACAAGTTGTCAGAAACCAAGTTCAAACTTTTTTTAATTAGGGGTACCGCTCTCTCTTGGATATGCGCTGCTGCGCGGAAAAAGAAAGAACTGCCGTCAGCGCGTGAGCACGTCTAAGTAGCTCCGATGACGTCATCTCGGCGGATACGACGCCAGCGACATACACGGATCCTACGACGACGCCTTCCGACGCGCAGCGGTACTGCTGACGAAAACTCTCCGGATCCAGTCTGACGCTTGGGGATATTCTAAGGTAAGGAATCTATCACTAATGTGTCTTTTTCAGATCAGTTTGATCCCACTTCCTGCCAGAAAGAAGCTATTCTTCCCTATTTATTTTCTCTCGTCAAGTTGGGCCTCCAATACTCTTCAATAAGAGTCCATCTTTCTGCTCTTACAGCATATAGGAAAAGTCCTTCACAAATTTTTCTTTAGGATTCCAGTCATTAAAGACTTCCTAGAGGGGTTAAAGAAGGCTTTTCCTCCCTTTAGACGTCCTTCCCCTCCATGGGAGCTGAACGTAGTACTATCTCGTCTCATGCTTCCTCCCTTTGAGCCCATCCACCAAGCTTCATTACAGCATCTCACATGGAAAACCACTTTCCTAGTGACCATTACGTCAGCGAGGAGAGTTGGTGAGATTCAGGCTCTTTGCACTCATGAACCTTAGTGTTCCGTTCCTCTAAAGTAGGGTTACGCACACATCCTAAGTTGCTCCCTAAAGTGGTCTCAGATTTTCACGTGAATCAAACCATTGCCTTGCCCACGTTCTTTCCAAACCCTTCATCTCGAGCGGAGAGGTCTTTCGATTCGCTGGATGTAAAAAGGGTACTAAAATTCTATTTGGACAAGACTAAAGCCATTAGTAATTCTCAACAATTATGGCCCAGTCCGTACAGGGTTAGCGACTTCTAAACCATCAATCTCTAGGTGGATTGTCTCTTGCATTCCCTGCTGCTATCAACTAGCCAATAAATCCCTTCCTGGTAGACCCAAAGCTCACTCTACCAGTGGTAAGGCAGCTACTGCTGCCCTTATGAAGAATGTTCCATTGGCAGATATGTTAGGCAGCGACCTGGAGGTCTATCCATACATTTACTCAGCATTATTGCCTTGATACAGATGCCAGAGCTGATGCACAAGTAGGAATCTTTTTTCTGAACAGGGTTTCACATTTTGTACTTTTCTGTCTACTCCACCGCCTTGGGGGGATGAGCTTGCTACTCTATTAATCGCTTATGACTATACATGGAAATCCCCTACGAGAGAAGGTATTGTTTCTTACCTGTAATTCTAATATTCTTGTAGGGGTATTTCCATGATAGTCATAAGCAGCCCTCCCTCCTTCTCGGTATACTAGACATATTATCTCATGATCCGTTTACTATCGGGTGTCAATAGCCTTCAAAAAGAACTGAGGTAACTGCCTCTGTCTGAGCATGATGGGATATTGGTGGTCTCTGCTCTTAAATGCACAATTTTATTTTTCTATGCTTATAATGGAAGCCTATGAGCTACAGGGCCAGGCACTTCTTCATATCTGTTCATTCATAGCAAAAGGGTTTGTGAAGGTTCTTTTACTGTGCTATTACAAAAAATATATATTCTGAGAGCATAATATCTCACAGTCCCTTGTTTTGCCATTACAAGATGTACAACTCTGACCTCTGTGGCATTCTCTTAGGCTGCATTATGACATTCTTAAGTTACTTTTTCAAGGCCGTCCTGAAGAAAGGCGAACTTCATCACTTAAGAACATATTTGGATAAAGTGCTCCGGGGTCCCCGCACATAGGCAGGACTATTCATAGCTTATGACTATCATGGGAATACCTCTACGAGAGAACTAGAATTACAGGTAAGAAACTATTCCTTCTTCACTTACAAAATCCACCCTTGGACTGCACCGGACTCTTGCACAGGCTTCTCCAGAAGCATGTTTTCTGGAGTCCTCCATTATGGTCTACGGCTGTTTCCAACGTCACTTCGCACCAATGCACCCGGCTTCCCTTATGTAGGTATCCTGGTTCCTGGGGTATCCGCGGGTGTGGTGACTCTCCAACTTTGTCTCCCACAGGGTTTCTTCAGGCTCCACTGAGAAGGGTCCTTCTTAAAAACTGCAACCGCAAATTCCCTTCTATTGGACATGCAGCTGTGTTTCCACTCTGCACACAGCCTCCAATGGGTTCCTGGGTACTTACCTTGGGTGGTTCCTTGTGTCCCCAGCTCGCATGAGTCTCCTGGTCCAAGTCCCGACTTTAGTCACAGTTCACATTCCACTATTTTACAACATGGTTTGGTCTCCCCCTGGTGACCACTGTATTTTGTGCTTACTTACCTTATTGCAATTGAAGTATTATTTTGTAGTTGTGTTGGTTTCTCTAGGTAGGAGGTATACCAATGTGTTAGTGTGTGTTGTGTAATAAATAGACATATTTTTTATATATACACTGTGTGGATCTTTTTTATTTAACCAACACCACATGATTAATCTGGTAAAACAAGTAGCTTATCACTCCTTCAAGATAAGCCTGAAGGCTGCTCTCCACAGCGACCACTAGGAGAGCTTTCAAAGGTTATCAAAGACAACAAAAACCATCATAAGGGTTGTCTGGATTAGTACAAGGTGCCTCTCTTAAATAAGTGTGCACCTTATACTAAGCCAGCCTCCTACAGTCACTCAAATGCTTTCCTATGGAGAAAGAAACATATACTGTATAGAGGTGTACAGGTATTTGAAAAATAATCTCGAGTTTACCTGCCCTGAGTGTCCGGGTACAAACTTACTCGTGAGAGGGTTTCCTCAAGAGACTATTGCCTTGGAAGTCAAAGGCTACACTTCCCCTATAAGGACCATTTGTGTTATTAACCATTGTTCTACCAGAGTCCCTGGGTTACTGGGTTGCCCCTCCCCCCTTTTCTTTAATAGAAGTGACAAGCGAGGCAGATCTGTATACCACCATTACCTTAGCCAGTCTGAACCTATAACTATCATCTTCATCTTGCACTCCCTCAGCTGAGGAGAAGCGTAGGCAAATGTCCTTAACCAATGTAACAAAAGGATATTACCTCTGATAATGGGGCTCTGACAACCTGGATGTACACTTTTTCCAGTAGTTAACAGGTCGATCTGTGGAGTGCCCCACATGTGAAATATGTTTTGCAGCACGTAGTCGTCCAGCAGCCATTGGCTTGTAATTAGTGCCTGCTCAGCTTTTCCACTTTCCTGCTCTGTACATCTAGGAGGTGGATTTCCATCAGAGAAATGTTCCTTTCCATCGACATGTGCCTGATCAGTTGTGCTTCCCTTGACAGGACTCTTTCAACGTGTGCTCCTTTATTTGTTGACATGCTCCATAGTAGTTGTCAGTTTGAACTAGTGTTGATACTGCAGAGATGGACTGAAGGAAAGACTTCAGAGTGAGATGAACCAACTCAACTCGAGCAAGTGATGTGGTACAACTTCTCCGTTGTAGCCCATCTGCCCTGTGTCGATAAATCTCCCCGGTGGACGCTCCACCAGCACATCTGTGACAACTGATACAGTGATGCGTTTTCTAGTTTTTCTGGAATGTGGCATGTAAATTAGGCTTTCTGGAGCCACCAGCATTACGGCCTTTTTCAAAGTGTCAACCTGAGACAGAAAGCCAGTTGAACTACAATCCGTTGAGCAGTACAATAATGAGATGCGTTTCAGTCAACAATCAATTCTGTGAACAATCACAGGGATGATTAGTGGAACCCAAACAGCTTTTAATTATAGAAAAGTACACTCCGCAACACTAGGAAATATTAGATACATTTTAAAGATTTATTTTAAAATGAAAAAATCATATCCTAGTCGTAGGAAGCTGACTCTATATATACTATACCAAAGTAAGGTATAGTGTGCACAGAGTCCAGTGGAACCCCAAAAGTAGGCAGAGGTAAAGTTAGATAGAACCGTGTACTCTATTTGTGGTAGTGTGGTCGAGCAGTAAGGTAGTATCGGAGGACAGTGCTAAGCATATGTTGTACACACTCAGTCAGCAAATGAATTCACACACTCAAAGACTGAACTTCAGAGCAATTGTTTTTGTATAAAAATATTCTTTTAGTTATTTTATTTGCTAGAACCAAGCAAGCCTGACACAGGTAAGTTGATAAATACTATGCAGTAAATATACAGTTTGAAATGCAACTGTAAATGTACTTTAAAATGGTTACAGTTTGAATTACTGGTAATGCAATACTGTGAAATGCAGTACATATACTTTGTATTGACTTTGCAATGAAAATTACAGGTAAGTTACTTTTACGTTACTTTTGAGATTACTTTTTCTACTCAGTGTGATATGCCTAGATATCACACTGGGACATTTCCTAGAGAAAAGGTAAGTAATAGCAGTTTTGCACAATTGTTATTTTTTAGGTTTCCATACAAATCAACTCCACACGTAAAACATTTTTCAGAGAAAAACAGTCATGGATTCCTATGGAGAGAAATTAAGTTAACGGTTACCAAGTTAAGTAATCGGTCTTTGGAGTTGAGGTTCGGGGGTTAGAACAAGGGTTCCTCCAGGGTCAAGGATGCACTCTTGTTACAACCTCAGCGGCACTAGGGCGGCCAGGTGCAGAGTGCTGAGGCCCAATGTTATCCAATGGGGGATAAGGGGCCTCCGGTTGGTGGCTGCTGGCAAGCAGGCTACTGGGTTGTGGGAACAAAGCTCCTGAACTTAAGCTCATGTCAAATGGGGAAACAAATTAGCACCAAAGGTGCACCCTCAGCGGCACTAGGACGGTTGGGTGCAGGGTTATGTTTCAACCTCGCCTCCTCCACCTGAGGGGAGGAGTTGGCAGAGGTGGGCACATCTCTCTTCCTCACTTGTTTTTTCCCGCCAGTTCTCCCGTCCAAAGTGAGGGTCAGAACCAGTGGGGACCAGCTGCTGATAGCAGCAAGTAGACTGGAGAAGCTCACAAAGGTGGCACGCCTTTGAAGCTTACCCTTTGTGAACCCTGCCCATCCTGGGGAAGGAGGCTTGGCACCTCGTCCCAGGATGTGCATTGTTTCAGGCCCCAGAGAGCAGCAGGCTCTCGGCCCAGGGGTCCAGAAACATTTCTGGTTGTGGCAGCTGAAAGCAGCCACTCAGCCAGGACACTAGAGGTGGGTTAGTTTTCAGGGGGCATCTCTAAGATGCCCTCTGTGTGCATTTTTCATTAAATCCCACACTGGCACTGGGTTTAATGCGCTGAAAAGTTTGATACCAAACTTCTCAGTTTTCAGTGTACCCATTATGGTGCAGTGGAGTTCGTAATGACAAACTCCCAGCACCATATACTCTTAATGGCAGCACTGCACTTACAATGTCTAAGAATGGACTTGGACACTGTAGGGGTAAAGGGCTCATGCACCTGTACCCTCACCACTGGTATAGTACACCAAGCGAGAGGGGTGACTGATCTATGCCAGGACAGTGGTTTGTAGGCATGGCACACAGAGATGTGTGCCATGTTGACTCTTCACTTTGTTCTGCACCAAAACATGCAGCCTGCAAAGGCAGTGAGTGGTGGCACAGGACCTCTAAGGGTGGCACAATAAGTGCTGCAGCCCTTAGAGGCCTTCCCTGGTCACAGTGCCCTGGGTACCTGTGGTACCATTTACCAGGGACTGACCTGTGGCCAGAGATGCCAATTTGGTTTAGGCTTCAATGCAGTTTTAGGGAAGGAACACAGGCCCTGGGTACCTGATTAGCAGGAACCCAGGGCACACTCAGTCAAAGTTCATCAGAAATTCAGCAACAAAGTGGGGGCAACCATGTAGAAATAGGGCACTTTCTCACACAAGTGTACACAATATGAATTGTAACTACAATGAAGACAAACCGAATAGCAGAGCACCTTTTTCGATTAATGTGAACAGCAAAAAATATTCAAACATATTGGCTGTTTAGCTTGAGATCAACCCTGTCCTCATATCTTTTTACTTACTCAGCTAAACTGATCAGCAAAAGAAAAGCCTAATTTGAGTTTCAAACATGGTTCACACTCATACCCATTTCAAATGAAGTTATTGTTTAAAATAATACTTTAGTGTGCTATTCTCGTCTCCGCTAGAGGGAAGCCCAATAAGCCCCCAGCAAGTGTAGGCTGAATGCACCTCCTGTTAACCATCAGTAAAAGTAGGTGTAGTGATTCTGCATGGCAAGTCTTGTATCAGAATCCTGGCAAGAAAGTCCTTTCTTACTTTATTCCTAACGTATATAACATTATTAGGGTATTGTTGAATCTTTTAGCCTAAACAATTAGCAGAATGTGACCTGATGCTCTTTCATTTATTTTGATTCTGTGAAACCATACTCTTTCAGATTAAATGCTGTGAAAATTTATGAGTAGACTTGATTAAGTTATGAGGAAAAGTGACAATAAACAAACATGGATTCTATATTTGTCATTCATATGTAAATAATTAACAGATGTAACTTTAAAAGGAGGATACCTAGAAGAGAAAAAACATGATAATTTTAACAAGAACGAGAGGTTACCGTCTTTCACAACAACCAAGAGACTGTGTGACCGAGTTGTTCAGTCTGTTAACATTTCCCAGTCTCTGACACCATTGACCCTCTTGTAGTGGCTATACAGGCACTCTGGCATTGGGAATTAGAAAACTGCATTATGCCATGCTGCCCAGGAAGGATGGTACTTGTCTGACAGGCCTGCTGTTTTCACAGAAACAATCTTCGAATGTGCAAATGGCAGTGTTGGTTGCAGTGCATTTACTGTGGCTACCCAGTGTAAGAAAATGTCTATTTTTGTATGGTCAACATTCCGTTTATTGACTGATGCTGTTAGTTGTTCGATTCTGAGGCCTGCTAATCATACCTCAGTGCCCTGACCCTAAAGTGTATGTTGAATTGGCTGTAGCCAATTGGAAATGGCTAACTTATCTGTAAGTACCTAGTAAATTGTACCCAGAGCATTTAAGTTAGAGGGGTATCCCAGGGCTTGCAACACAGATTGTGCCACCCTGGATGTCCTCCAAGTAAAACAAGTCCACCACTGCAGAGTGGTAGGGCAGTCCTGCACTGCTAGCCTTAGTTTGCCATTGAAAGAAACGGCAAAGCCACCACTTGCCAAGTACACATGTGTAAGTCACCCACCCCTCTGGCAGGCCTACCGAGCCTCAAAGGTAGGGTGCAACATATGGCACAAGCAGGACATGTATCTTACGAATGTCCTGACACGACAGTAAACCACAAGAAACTACCGCTTTACTGTGGAAAGACTTGGTCGCCCAATTTGCAAGTACAGGCTTACATGCTGATGCAGTGCGAACTCCTTAACAGTGCGATCAAACCGGGCATTCCAAGGTGTCAAAGAACTTGTTACATTAAGCCAGACTTGTATCTCAAGTCACAATTAATGTAACTTGTTACAATGTGCTGTGCAGCTTTATCAAACTGCCACTTTGTTGCCTTTAAAACTCCTATGCCTTTCTGGGCACACATGGAGCTTATTCCACAAGACAGCTTTCTGCCCTCCTTGAGAGACATGCCAACGACTCCTAGGAAGGAGCACAATGAGGGATTGCAGGCCAGGGAGTTGTCACCTCCCCTCTGCAGGAAGCCACTTGGGTGTTAGCCCGAAAATGCAGGCTTCAAAGGTGAAGCTGCCTTTGAGGCGCAGATGTGGGAAACCAGAGGGGCAGGCTGCTCCATTGTTGAGGTAGACAGGCTGGTACAGGAAGCAGAGAGGAGAAACCAGTTGCCGAATCGGTTCCCCCAGGGGTGTGTAGCCCTCAGGTAGCCACACCGCAGGGGTGGGCTAGGAAGGTCTGTACACCAGGAGAGAGGAGTCACCATCTTAGGAGTGGGCAGAATGGTGCTTTCTGAGATAACCAGATGCGGGCCCTTTCCAAGCATAAAGGGGGCACCACTGGCACTCAGATCTCGGCCAACTTGGAAAAAGGAATTCCCTGCTGTACTGACCAGGAATGCACCTAGTGACTAGCGAGGAGAGGGACTGTGCCTGCTGTGTCCTGCTCAATGAGAAGTAGTCTCAAAGCCCAGTCAAGCCAAAGGAACTCCAAGGGCCAGATGATTGACCTCCTGTTCGCAGCACTGGTTGTGCCACCCTGGATGTAACACGAGTACAACTAGACTTCTAGCCTGCCATTTGCAGGCTGGAAGAGCAGTTTAAAGTGCTAGCCCAACTTTGCCATTTAAAGTAATGGCAAAGGCAGACTTCCGCCTGGTAGATGAGTGAGTCACTCCTGTGGCAGGTCAATCTAGTCCTAAGACAGGGTGCAACATATGCCTGGACAAAACATGTTACAGTAAACCTGACTTGATTCTCACGTCGAAAGTAATTTAACAGGTTGCAGTGTGCAACTTGAGCAAAGTTATCACTTTGTTGCCTTCAGCCCCCTGTGCCCATACTGGTTGCATACGGGTCCTGTCGCCAAGACAGCTTTCTACACACTTGCGGTGACATGCTTACGACTCCCAGGAGAAGATACAATAGGAGCCCGCCCTGGAAGGAGGTGTCACCTCCCTGCTGCAGGAAGCCACACAGGTGGACCAAATAGCGAACTTGAAGGAGAAGCTGCCTTTGAAGGGCAAATGGATAATACTTGGGAGAGCACCACTGTTCAGCCAGACTGGCTGGCATTTGAGGGGAAACCAGTTAGCCAAACCGGTTTTCCAGGGGCATGTAGCCCCCTTGGTAGCCTCACATATGGGTTGGGCTAAAGAGCTCCAAACGCCGAGACAGGGGTCCTACCGTATTGGAAGTGGGCAGAATGGTGCATCCCGGGATGCCAAAATGCCACACTACGCAGGAATTGGTCATCAGCTGGGAGGGAACCTGGTAGCCAAGTGGCTACCAACCACATTCTACCCTTAGGGCATTTTTTGAGCATAAGTTGGACAGCCCTGGCACCCTGAACTCTGATCTCGACGGGACTGGAAGAAGGATCAAGGAAGGACTGCCCTGCTGCACCGTGGAACCAGAAAAGAGGCTGCACTGTTGTGGACTGCACCTGTGGCTAGCAAAGGAGAGGGACTGTGCCTGCCATGTCCTGATGAAATAGAAGTGGGCTCCAGAGCCCAGCCAACGCCAAGAGACTCCAAGGGCCAACTGAGTGGCTTCCTATTTGCAGCACAGGGACACAGCTGAAAAAGCCTGCTGGGGCAAGTTGGTAGCCCAAACTCTTCAACCCATCGCCACCGTGCAGCACAAGGGACCGGGCCCAATGCACAGAGTTGCAACCAAGTTCGTTGAACCCAGGAATGTAGTCGGAGTGCAGCTGGGACCCCCAGAGGAAGAGTAATCAACCAAGGAAGGAATGGCCTGTGACCGAGATACTGAGCGACTGGTAATCCACTGGTGACTAGACTACTGCCAGCACAAAGACGACTTTAAGCAATATCGATCCTATGTTCAGGACTGCCTCACCCCCTTCATGGACCGAGGCGTAGATGCAGCAAGAACCCAGTGGACCACATCTTCAGCATCCTTTATCCTTTGCATCAGGAACACTTCCACAGAAAGGCCTATCGATGGATAAAAGTGCCCTCAACTGACTCGGCTGCTCACCTGCTGAGTTAACTGTTTCTAAGGACCTTACTGGTCCTCTTGAATGGCTCTCACTGGAGTTGGTTGCCTAAAGTGAATCCAAATGACCACATTACACCTAGCCCAAACCTTTTAGTATAAAAGTTCCTAAGTGTCAAGTTTGTCGCATGCGCCAGTGCTTGTTCGCAGTTCAGTGAAATGCTTTGATTTACTACGACTTACAAATGCTATATCTCCCGTGGATCGTTTTGATTGTGGTGTCTAAATCTAATCTATTTTTTTTTTAAATTGTTGTTTGTGTTCTTTGGTGTCTTGTTGATTTCTTCAATTGTTTTGGTGCTGTTGAACAAGTTACTTACCTTCGGTAACGATGTATCTGTAAGAAACATTAGTTAGTTAGATTCCTCACCTTAGAATATCCCCAGGCGTCAGACTGGATCCGGAAGATTTTTGTAGCAATACCCCTTGCGCGTCGCTAGGCATAGTCTGCGGCTCCGCGTCCGTCGTTGGCGTCGTGCGCCGGAATGACGTCGTCGGAGTACTTAGACGCCGCCCTCGCGCGCTGACGTCAGTTCTTGTACATAGCTTTCCGTGCCAGGAACGCAGAGCCATGCAAGAGACCGACACTGGTGCCAAAAAATCTAGGGCCCTGAAAGGGATAGCCTTAACCCTAGATGTCAGTTTGCAGAACGGGGAGGATGGGTGGGTCGGTGAGGAATCTAACTAACTAATGTTTCTTACAGATACATCGTTAGCGAAGGTAAGTAACTTGTTCATCTGAAAGAAACACGTTAGTTAGATTCCTCACCTTAGAATAGATACCCAAGCAATACCAACCCCGGTGGTGGGTCTGCGAACCAAGATCACACCAGAAAGTCCTGGAGGACAGAACGGCCAAAGAAGCCATCCCTCCGGACTTGGCTGTCTACGCAATAATGCCTGGCAAACGTGTGCAGCGAAGCCCACGTCGCCGCCTGACAGATGTCCTGCAAAGGGACTCCCCGTCCCAAAGCAGTAGTAGCCGCCGTGGCCCGAGTAGAATGGGCTCGCAGCCCAACAGGAGGGTCCTTTTTTGCCAAGGAATAACAGATTTTATACACATAACGACCCACTGGGAGATGGTCCGTTTGTGCACAGCTTTTCCCTTCTTTGCACCCACGTAGCCAACGAAAAGCTGGTCGTCCACTCGGAACTGTTTTGTGCGGTCCAAATAAAAGGAGAGCGCACATTTTGGGTCCAGATGGTGGAGCCGCTCTTCCTCTTTGGAAGGATGCGGAGGCGGAAAGAAGGTGGGCAAGGTGACAGATTGCCCAAGATGAAAGGGGGTCACCACTTTCGGTAGAAAGGAAGGACGAGGCCGAAGGACAACCTTGTCCGGATGAACAGATAGAAAAGGAGGCTTGGACGATAGAGCCTGGAGCTCACTCACCCGTCTAGCCGAGGTGATGGCTACCAGGAAAGCAGTCTTAAGAGTTAGAAGACGAAGAGGACAATTGTGAAGAGGCTCAAAGGGAGCGCACATCAGGAATGTTAAGACAAGATTCAAGTCCCACTGAGGCATTACGAAAGGGACAGGAGGGAACGTGTGAGTAATGCCTTTAAGAAAGCGTGACACTACAGGGGACTTGAAAGGAGAGGGCTGATCAGGAAGCCGTAAGAAGGCAAAGATGGCAGCAAGATAACCTTTCAAGGTGCCCAGGGCAGAGCCCTGCCGGGCCAAAGAAAGAAGAAAGAGGAGAACCTCAGAAAGAGGGGCGGAAAGGGGATCCACAGCCTTTGCTGTGCACCATGCCACAAACTTGTTCCACCGGCAGGCGTATACCGTCTTTGTGGAGGGACGCCTGGCTGCCAGAATGACATCACAGACTTCAGGAGGCAAGTCAAATGGCATCAACTGTCGCCGCTCAATCTCCACGCATGGAGGTGGAGGCTGGACAGGTTCGGGTGGAGGACCGTGGGGCGAGACTCCGCCGGAGACCAGAGGCCTCTGATCTCCGCCTCTCCCATATGGCCACCCCATCCCAGGAGGGACGCATCCGTCACTACGACATGCTCCGGTAGGGGTAGGGAGAGGCTCTTGCCCATGACCCAATCACGGTCCGTGAGCCACCACTGCAACTGCTGTGCAGTGCCCTTCGAGATCAAGACATGGTCGGACAGGTTGCCGTGATGCTGGGCCCACTGAAACTTCAGGTCCCACTGCAGAGCCCGCATGCGCAGCCTGGCGTGATGCACTAGTAGGATGCAGGAGGCCATCAGCCCCAGAAGCCGCAACACTAGCCTGACCGAAACCCAGGATAGAGGCCGAAAGATGGGAATCAGGGCCTGTATATCCCGGACCCGCTGTTCCGGTGGATGAACCCGGAACTGCGCCGAATCGAGAACCGCTCCGATGAAGAGGAGCTTCTGAGAGGGGCTCAGGTGTGACTTCGGCACATTGATGGAAAACCCCAGCAAATGCAGGAGATCCGCCGTAGTCTGGAGGTGGGAGACGACTGTCTGGGGCGAGCCCGCCGTCAACAACCAGTCGTCGAGATAGGGGAAGACTGGAACCCCTGATCTGCGCAGATGAGCTGCGACCACCGCCATCACTTTCGTGAACACCCGAGGGGCACTGGTAAGGCCGAAGGGGAGCACAGTGAACTGAAAGTGCTCCTGACCCACCGTGAACCGCAGGTAACGCCGGTGGGCCGGCAGGATGGGGATATGGAAATATGCGTCCTGCAAGTCCAACGCTACCATCCAGTCTCCAGGGTCTAGGGCAGCTAGAACCTGAGCCAAAGTCAACATTTTGAACCGTTCCTTCCGGAGGAAGGCATTGACGTTCCGGAGGTCCAAGATAGGGCGTAGGCCTCCTTTGCCCTTCTTGGGAACCAGAAAGTAGTGGGAATAACAACCACAACCTACTTCTGGGCTCGGAACACGCTCGACGGCCTCTTTGGCCAAGAGGGCCGAAACTTCCTCTTGCAGAAGATTCAAATGAGCCTCCGAGATACGGTGGTGCTGCGGTGGCATGGCTGGAGGGGTCGTCTCGAAGGGGAGGGAGTAGCCCCTTCGGACGATTTGCAGCACCCACCTGTCCGAAGTAATGGTACGCCAGTGGAGCAGGTGATGGCGAACCCGGCCTCCCACTGGCGAGGAATGGGCCTGAAAGCTCGGACTAGGAAGGCTTTGAGGCGGATGCTGCCGGGGTGGATGTGGACTGACCGCGTCATCCTCCAGTACCGCCGCGGCGGAAACCACGTCCGCGACCGCGTTCAGGCTGGTTCTGCGGCCGGTGGCTAGGCGGACGTGAGGAGGAGCCCCTTCCTTGGCCACGAAAGGAGCGAAAAGCGGAAGTTTGTGGCCACGGGGCCGAGAGGCCGAAGGACATGGCCGTAGCCCGGGAGTCCTTGAAGCGAGCCAGCGCACTGTTCGCTTTCTCACCAAAAAGGCGAGCGCCATCAAAAGGCATGTCCATGAGTGTGCTCTGGACATCCCCTGAAAAGGACGTGGACCGCAGCCAGGCGTGACGTCGAAGCGCCACCGTGGTAGAAATCGCCCTACCCAGCGAGTCCGTAGTGTCGAGTCCACATCGGATTGCATGGCGCGCTGCATCTCTCCCATCGGCCAGAGCCGAGGAAAGCCGCGCCCGGGCCTCCTCCGGGTACAGTGGCAGCACGTCCTCCACCGTATCCCACAGAGAGTGGGAATAACGGTCCAAGAGACAGGCGGTGTTTAAAGACCGCAGACCCAAACTGAGCGAGGAGAACAGCTTCTTACCGAACTGTTCCAGTCTCTTGGAATCCCGGTTCGGAGGAGCGGACGGAAAGGAGGATTGGGAGGTAGAGGCCTGGATAATCAGACTCTCGGGGTGGGGTGTTGGGACAGAAAACTGGGGTCGCCCGGAGCAGGGCGGTGGCGCCTGGCAACATTCCTATCCACGGGAGGGACTGTGGAGGGCTTGGACCAGGTGCCCTGCAGAACGTCAGTGAGGGCCTCATTGAATTGCAGCAGAGGCTCAGTGGAGCATGCGGCAGACTGAAGCACCTCAGTGAGGATGTTAGTCCTCACAGCCAAGGCAGGCAGCTCAAGCCCGAGGGCCGTGGCCGCCTTGCGCAGCACCACAGAAAAAGCTGCACCCTCCTCCGAAGCCACAGTCGGAGGAGAGATGAATCCAGTGTCCGGTGAGGTATCCAAACCACTGGCCTCCCCCAGTTCATCTGCCCAGTCCTGCGAAAGTTGCCCTTGAAGGGCCATAGGGTTCTCAGACCCCTCCCAGTCGCCCCCGTCATCCGATTCCTGGTAAACAGGAGGAATGATCGGAGCTGGTCGATAGACATAATGTGTCTCAAGCGGCGCCGGATGCGGCGTCGGGCGGCACCGCATCGGCGTCGGGACCTGACAGGGGCTGAACCAGGGATCGACGTCGACCGGAGTCGGCGTCGGAGGTAGCACCGGTGTCGACGCCGGCGGAGGAGGCCTGACGAGGTCGACCGGCGTCGACAGGGGCCCAGGCTCGGGCCCCTCGGGGACCTGCGGCGTTGGGGCCGGATCCGCCGGCACGCAAGGTCGCCCAGTCAAGTCCACGGGGCCCGAAGGCGCGCCAGCGGGCGTCGACGGCGGGGCCAGGCTCCTCATGGCCGAGAGGAAGGCACTGACCTCCGCCGGCGTCGCGTCAGTCCCAGGGACCAGCGGGTATGGGGACTTGCGCGGCGCCTGCGGAGCCGCGGGGGTGTAACCACCCGGACCCTCGGCCGAGTCGCGTGACCGGCGAGGGGAGTCCGAAGAGTGGTGTCGCCTCTCGGACTTCTTGGAGCGCTTCGACTTACCCGAAGACTTCGAGCCAGACGAGCGACGATGTCGAGTGCGGCTCCGCGACCGATCCTTGGACCTCCTCCTGGACCGGGATTGAGAGGGGCGCGAAGCCGAGTGGCGAAGCTCGAGAAGCTTGCGGGACCGCTCCCGCCTAGCTTTCGAGGTCAGGGCCATACAATCGGAGCACGACTCCGCGTCGTGGTCGAGGCCCAAGCAGTACAGGCACCGGCAGTAATGATCGGTCACCGACATCAGCCGGTGACAGTCGTTGCAGGCCTTGAAACCAGGCATCCTACCGGCACCAGAGTCGAGAAAGTGACCAAAAGAGTCGAAAAAGTTAGTAAAAAATGGACTAAAGGGGTAGCTCTCCCGGATCGGTGCTTACTGGCGCGGAAAAAAGAAGAACTGACGTCCGCGCGCGAGGGCGGCGTCTAAGTACTCCGACGTCATTCCGGCGCACGACGCCAACGACGGACGCGGAGCCGCAGACGACGCCTACCGACGCGCAAGGGGTATTGCTACAAAAATCTTCCGGATCCAGTCTGACGCCTGGGGATATTCTAAGGTGAGGAATCTAACTAACGTGTTTCTTTCAGATTAAATGCTTTATACTTGTTCCTTTGTGTAAGCATTGCCTCTCAGCGCGACAGCAACCCAGGGTACAGCTGAAGGTTGGACAGACTAAATCGAAGGGCTCTAAAGGGGTCATAAGTGTATTGCAAGTTTAGGTTGCTCAAACACACTATTACACACCCCATTTCCTCATAATCTCCATATCCTTTAAACTGAACATTGGGACATTTTTAAGTTCCTTCATACTAACTGATTTCAAGGTTTCTGTCCTCATGTGTTAAATTCTTCATTGGCATGAGTTCCGAAGAGAAAACCTGAAAAAGGCATGTTCATAATCTTTTGCTCCACCTATGGCGAGTTTCAATCACAAGCTGATGCTCCTAGATAAGCCATTAAATGCAGCCAAATTAGCAGAGTCCTTGGCATATAGTCGGAGGTCATAATACCTTCTTGCAGTATATCTTTAAAGTCCAGATCAGGTGTCTCCAACGGGTAGCTTTGGAGCTACTGGTAACTCACAAGAACCCTCCAAGTAACTCTCAGAGGTGAAGCCAAGCCCAGTACCTTATTCAGAAGCTCTGTGCATATTAAGGAAGGTAGCACTGCTGTTTTCAAGCCCCATTGAGTGCCATACAGTCAAACCAAATAGCAGGGACTCATGCTACTAAATATACATCACTGTGTCGACCTATGGAGTCTGTCACACGACCATCTGTGGCCACTCTTAATCTCGTTAATTCACAGGAAGATTTGCCATGTTGTTAGCCCTGCTGCATCAGTCACACCATGTGTCGACAATAGGGTAGGAAGGGAGAGCACCAGCAGAAACCTTGGCAGTAACCAGTGCTGACCCACTGAATTGTGGGACTGCAGGGAACAGAATAACAATGTTAGCTCAAGAGCCGAGGAGAGCAGGGTAGGGATTCAGAGCTGAGACAAGAGCCTCATGTACATTTGTCTGTGTGTGAATAAATGTGTGCCTGTGAGTTGCTGGGTTTCTGTTGCAGTAACCCCCCACTTTTTGCCAGACTGCTGATGCCCTTTGACTTGATGTGCCCTGGGTCCCTGCCAATAAGGTTCCCAGGGCCTGTGTTCTTTCCCCAAAACTGTACCTTGTACACCCAATTGGCACTCTCTGGCCACAGGTCAGCCCCTGGTAAATGGTAAACACAGGTACCCAGGGCACTGTGACCAGGGAGGGCCTCCAAGGGCTGCAGCACTTATTGTGCCACCCTTAGAGGTCCTTTACACTCACACACTGCCTTTGCAGGCTGCCTGTTTTGGTGCAGAACAAAGTGAAGAGTCAACATGGCAAACATCCATGTATGCCATGCCTACAACCCACTGCCCTGGCATAGATCAGTCACCCCTCTAGCTGGGTGCACTATACTAGTGGTGAGGGTACAGGTGCACGAGCCATGTACCCCTACAGTGTCTAAGTCCATTCTTAGACATTGTAAGTGCAGTGCTGCCATTAAGAGTATATGGTGCTGGGAGTTTGTCATTACGAACTCCACAGCACCATAATGGCTAGACTGAAAACGGAGAAGTTTGGTATCAGACTTCTCAGCACATTAAACCCACATTGATGCCAGTGTGGGTTTTAATGACCAATGCACTCAGGGAGCATCTTAGAGATGCTCTCTGAAAGGGACCAGCCTCTGGTGGGTTCCCTGATTGGTACACACCAGCCTGCCACCACGAGACATGTTTCTGGACCACTAGGGTGGGAGCCTTCGCTCCCTGAGCCCAGAAACAAAACCTTTCCTAGGCGGAGGTGTTCACACCTCCCCAAGGCCAGGACGAGCCATCTGTGGCACAGGTGCTTCAAAGGCCTGGCAGCCTTTGTAATGCGACCCCCAGCCTCTCCTGCTATCAGGAGCAGGCCCCCTTCCTGTCTCCCGTCCTTTTCGGCGGGAAGATAAGGGGGGGGGGGAAATTTAGCCAGCCCAGAAGTTGTGCCCACCTCTGCCTACCCCACTCCTCAGGTGGGGGAGGCGAGGTGAAGCCCACTCTTCAGTGCCCACCATCTTGCAGATGGCAGGCACTCCCCAATCAGGATTAGGGATTGTGCTCACTCCCCCATGTGGGGTGAGCACACCTAGGGTGTAGTCACCCTAAGGTCAACAGACCATTGGCTACTGACCTCAAGACCCCTAAAACGCCCCCTAAAAACATTATTTAGGGGGCAGCCCTGAACCAAGAAGGCATACAAGAAACCGAACAGCCGCGCCGAAGCTAACAAGAGGAAGATGCCTACTGACTTGGCCCCAGCCCTACCAGCCTGTCTCCACCTCGAACCTGCTCCTGCAAAATCCTAGTGTGTTTCCTGCAGCCAGCAACCTCGAGAAACCCGGAGGACCTGCCTGCCTTCCACCCCAAAGACTTTGTCTCCTGGGAACACCGAATTTGACATCTCCAACCTCTGGCCCCGAGTGGGCAAACACCACGAGGAGGTCTTTCTGGCGATCCTGACCCGAGATCCGGTGATCCTGACCGAGATCCAGCGATCCCTGACCTGCTTCAAGCCTCCAGCCGACGCCTGCAGCCTCAAACCGAAGGTCTCCCCAACCGCGACTAGGAGCTGGTAAGAGGATCCAACCCTAAAAGGCACCCCTGCACACTGCCCAACCAACAGTGCCTAGCCAACCCGCAACATCCCAACTTACCTCTCGAAGTGATGGTCGCACCCAGAAGACCTTCGTCCCCGAGCCTGCAGTGCCTTTACAAACCGGAGAATCCCCATTGCAAGTAACAGGGCGCCCGATGTCGAAACAGCACCCTACACACTGCCGCCCTAGTTCCGCTGAGGGTGTACCTTTGGTGCTACTTTGTTTCCCCATTTGCCCTGAGCTAAAGTCCAGGAGCTTTGATCACACAACCAAGTGGCCTGCTTGTCAGCAGCCACCAACTGGAAGCCACCTATCCCTCATTGTATAACATTGGGCCTCAGCACTGCACCCAGCCGCCCTAGTGCCGCTGAGGGTGTAACAAGAGTGCATCCCTAACCCTGGGGACCCCCGAGTCTACCCCCAGAACACCAAATCCCACAACCAAATACTTACGCTTAAACCGATAACACTAGTTTCCTCCATTGGATAACATTGACTGTTTTTCTGTGAAAAGTGTGGAGTTGGGAAATCTATGAAAAGCTTTTAAACGGTAACCAAATAACGAAAACGCTTTTACTTACCGGTTTACAGGAAACGTCCCAGTGCAGTATACAGGTATACGGCACTGTGTAAGAAAAGTAATTTCAAAAGTAACTTACCTGTAATTTTACTAGAAATCCTATACAAAGTATATGCACTGTATTTCCAAAGCATTGCATTCTCAGTACCAGTAGTGTAATCCAAACAAAGTGCATATACCATACAATTCAAACTGTTTACAAACTGCATTACTACAGTTAAGTATTTATTGCTTACCTGTGCCAGACTTGCTTGGTTCTAGAAAACTAAATAACTAAAAGAATATTTTTATACAAAAACAATTGGTCTGAAGTTTAGTCTTTGAGTGTGTGAAATCATTTGCTGACTGAGTTTGTACAACAAATGCTTAACACTGTCCTCTGATACAGCCTTACTGCTCGACCACACTACCACAAATAGAGTGTAAGGTGCTATCTACTTTTACCTCTGCTTCCCTTTGGGGTTCCACTGGACTCTGCACACTATACCTCATTTTGGTATAGTATATACAGCGCCAACTTCCTACAGTGCCCATTTATGTGTGTGTCTCCGAGTATCTGCCATAGTTTTGCTCCCTGGAAGCTATGCCTGGTGTCAAGGGCCACCAAATGAAAGCTTCCCCACCACACCCCATCATAAGGGAGTTGCCTCTGGCACAATTGTGCCTATTTATGGCATAGTAGTTGCAATGGCATAGTAATGGCCATCCTTAGTATATTTTGGGCATTTAGTTTAATTGTGGCACACTGGTTGTCATCATTGATATATTAAGAGTAGCCTAGTTTACTCATCCCTGCTATGACGACAGCCATCCCTCTCATAATAATGGTCGTGAATAACATAAGGTGGACGTTGAGGCCACTATGGTGTCCAGCATTGGAACAATAGTAACTGTGGTATAATGGTGAGCATTTCTGACAAACATGCATCCTTGTGTTATGGAGAACATCCATGGCCTATGATTGTAAGACCTAGGCATTTGAAGCAGAACCTGCCCACTGGAGGCATTCATACACATAAGTATTTGATTAAAATGACAAGTTGATGTTTAGGGAGTGAGTATTTCCTATAAATGAGAAACATTTAATTTAGAAGGCAACAATTATGTTTTCCCAGAAAACGTTTTTCTTCTGGAAAATGAAATTTGTTTGCCAAAATGTAAAGTCATATTTGATAAGAAAATGTGTGTATCTTCATAAACTAATATGCTGATGAAGACCAAAGTCTGCAAATTTAAAACACTTGTAAAATTGATAGGTGAATTAGAATTCAAACTGGGTTGGGGAGACTTATTGCTTGGTTATGCCTTTTGTGCCCAAGGGCATGTGGTGCTTTGGCTGTTATTTAATTAGTCAGGTGGAGGCAATCATTACTGATAAGCTTTCTTGACATTTCTGTTGGTAACACTATAGATGACAACGTATAGGGTCAGTATTTTACAGTGATACAATTTACTAGTAAAGAGACTTTTGTTGAGCAGAAGTAGCTTTCACTACAGAAAAGGTAGGAGAACCCAGGGTCTATAGTTCTCTATTGTGAATGTCTAGCTGTGCAGTGGAGCCTGTAACCTTCAAGACTGAGGTACAAGTTATACATTCTTATTGCCAACGGTATCCATTTTCGCGTTCTCTTTTTTTGGGAGGTGCCGAAGAGGAAAACCTGAAGGCATGGCATTACTACGGGGTGGTGGGCACAACCAAGAAATTGGCAAACTGTTTTCTCACAAGTAAGGATCCGATTCTGGAGGTCTATATTTATCTTTTGACGGGAGTCTGCTGATTTTATGGAGACTGCAGTTAAGAAGATAAGCACTGAGGGTTCCATAAGGATCGAAACCAGAGCAACCATGGGTCTTGATTGTGGTTTTAGTAGTATTTCAAAGATGATGGAAGTTTCTTAATTGGCAGATGCATTGCTATTCAATTTTCTAGCTGCCCAGTTCATAAGTACATGAAAAGAGAACAAATCTACTAGAGGTAGCTAGTCCGGAAATCTTACTGAGTATCCACTCTTCTGATTCTGATGAAGTAACGACTGTTCTCTTGAGGATGCGAGTGCTGAATTTGCTGGACCTTAGACAACTTCTCCCTCTAGAGCAGGGGTACTCACAAACTTTCTGTCGGGGGCCAAAATTACAGTGTGGTTAGTGGCCGAGGGCTGCACTGGTAGGGGTGGAGTCAGTGGGGGCGGGATCAGTAGGGGCGGAGCTAGAGTAAAAAAAAAACCTTTCAAAACATTAGACAATGCTGTATTTTACAATCGGATGCAACTACAAAGAGCACATTTTGATAATACATTTTTATTTGAAGGCATGAACTACACAAGAAACATGCTGAATCTGCGACGAGGGTGACATTGAGCAGTTTGGGGGTGTTATGCCGGTGAAATCACTGGAGAAATAAGCATTTTACAGCAAGATGCTCCCGTGTAGGGGAGGTGTAAGGGGTCATTTTGATTATTTGAGGTATGCCACCGAGTCCAATGAGTAGGTGACAACCTCCAAATGGGGATGAATTGACTGAGAGATGCCAACTCTACCTCGAAAGCAACTCAGTTTCAGGAGAGAAGAGGCTGCGCTCCAGCATCTACTCGGATTTGACTAAGCTCGGGTTTTAACCCAGCCTCTTTTTACCGCTCCATAAACCTCTTTAACCCCAACAACCCCCATCCACACGCACCTCTCCTCAGGCACTCTTCCAGGCGACTACGAGGAATCCTTTTAGCTCCGCCCCTTCCGGACTACACGCCTCTCTCACTTTCAATGGCGGTGCGTTCCTAGCCTCGTTCTGAGGTCTCTTCGTTGCACTAACTCACCGGTTCCGTGTGACTCTGAGGCAGGCAGGCCAATCAGAGGCAAGCAGTAATCAGAGACGATGGCCGCAGGAGGAAACGTTGTGAATACGTATTCAAGCGTATTCACAATGTTTGCTCCTGCGGCCATCTTCCCTGTTTACTCCAAGGAAGGAACTGCGGCATGTAATCGAACAAGGTCCGCGGGCCACCAATGAATGCGGGCCGTACTATGAGTAACCCTGCTCTAGAGCATCCTTTCTTCTTGGCAGCGTCATCTCTGGTTGCCCTACCTTATTTCTTTATTTTTTGTAGAACTCATGAAGGTTGCATTCGAGGATTAGTATCCACACGAGGCAATGTTGGTGGCGCAGGTAGACCCTCTAGGAAGTTGATTCATCTTCCACCAACGGCACTGGTAGGAACTCTTGCCTAGAAGGTTGCACTTCCAGAGAAGATAGATCATCAATGATGCGCCTCTAGGTTCTCACCTTTTTACTGTACATTGGCGCCTGACCTTTTGGCATCCTAGAATGTCCATAAAGAGCCTCATAGTACTCATGACACTCCCTCAGGTAGAACCACCAGAGGCTGATAGGGACACACTACAAATCGCCAACAATCTCTAGTACCAATGTCCAGACAACTAACGTCTTAATGACTAGGGCCCAGATCCTGAAGGTCTTGATGTTGACTGCCTCAACTTTGGCCAGGTGCAAAAACAACAATTGATGGACAGAATGCAGAACAATGTCATACATTCACCCCAGTACAGAGATCTGGGCCTAAATCCATCGTTTTTTTGCTCACCATGCCATTCCAGTTTGAACCCAGCCATATGCAAATCAGTCTTGACCCTGTACCACATGGGAACAGTCCAGCCCGAACTGCCAAGCCAGGTCCTCCCTGGACTGGAAACAAGCATCCTAGGACCGGTTTCGGGCTTTCAGCCCTCGTCAGCCAGGATAGCTTGATTCCTGTGGCATGGAGAGCAAGGGACTCACGTCTGAGCATACCCTTCCCACTCGGGGTGACAAATGCAAAAACAACAATTGATGGACAGAATGCAGAACAATGTCATACATTCACCCCAGTACAGAGATCTGGGCCTAAATCCATCGTTTTTTTGCTCACCATGCCATTCCAGTTTGAACCCAGCCATATGCAAATCAGTCTTGACCCTGTACCACATGGGAACAGTCCAGCCCGAACTGCCAAGCCAGGTCCTCCCTGGACTGGAAACAAGCATCCTAGGACCGGTTTCGGGCTTTCAGCCCTCGTCAGCCAGGATAGCTTGATTCCTGTGGCATGGAGAGCAAGGGAATCACGTCTGAGCATACCCTTCCCACTCGGGGTGACAAATGCAAAAACAACAATTGATGGACAGAATGCAGAACAATGTCATACATTCACCCCAGTACAGAGATCTGGGCCTAAATCCATCGTTTTTTTGCTCACCATGCCATTCCAGTTTGAACCCAGCCATATGCAAATCAGTCTTGACCCTGTACCACATGGGAACAGTCCAGCCCGAACTGCCAAGCCAGGTCCTCCCTGGACTGGAAACAAGCATCTGGTATTCCCAGACGTGGGACCCGTGCTCACTACGCCACTGGAGTCAAGCTATCCTGGCTGATGACGGCTGATAGCCAGAAACCGGTCCTAGGATGCTTGATTCCGGTCCAGGGAAGACATGGCTTGGCAGTTCGGGCTGGACTGTTCCCATGAGGCACAGGGTCAAGACTGATTTGCATATGGCCATGTCTAAACTGGGGTATTGTAGTGGGCAAAAGAACGATGGATTTAAATCAGATCTCTTGACTGGGGGAGAATGTCTGCATTGTCAGCATTCCGTCCATCATTTGTTTGTTGTAACGCTCAACTTTGGCCAGGGGCAGCTTCGGAGTCCCGAAGGGAAATCAGACCTGGTAACTCCAGGAGCTGAAAAAAAGAGGATGAAATACCTCTTGTCCCATCGAGCAGTGAGACCACCACTAGAGAAATGGCCAACATCCACCTAATTCACCCTGATCCAATAGGATATCTTCAGACACATTTCACATCCCATGATGGAGTGAGGATCTGGGAGACAGATGAGACAAACCTGGTGTTCATCCTTCCCGGAGTTCTTACTACCATGTGAGTGACTGTTTCTAAAAGAAACAGTATGGTGCTCGCAGGGGGAAAGGTGAGAAAAACGAATTCCTACTTGACCCTGCACTTCATGATGGGAAGTCTGGCAGCCTCTGGACTTCCTTAACCGTGCAGTGTCTAAGTAGCCCAGTGAGTGCTCAAGCGTACTACAGACTACATAATCCTTTTATTTTGGTTTTTTTAAATGTTCTAGTACAGTGGCGTTTTCAGCCAAACACCGGATTGTCAATTTGCTTTACTGGACTTACTTTTTAAAGCCCCAAAAAGAGAATACATACAAAGTGTTGCCTGTAATATGTAAGTAAAAATATTATTAGATTTGGTTTTCAGATCTCAAATGTGGTGATAATTCTGAACATCAGAGATTCCTCGATCGAACACAATGTCAATCCCAAAAATGTTTTAAAATCCAAATGCATTCTTCAAGGCAGTATTTTAATTTTTCTGCAGGAAAAAAGGCCAGTTAAGCACCAACCTCTGTAGAGGGAAGTTTTGATAGTGTTAGGCAGATACCTGCCTTTTCGGTCCAGTGTGAATTATTTAGAGGTCATTTTGACAGGCCAGCTAGTCGTCATCGCTGTTTCTGGTCTTATCGATGAGGTGGGATAGTTGATTATGAAGTTAATAAAAGGACCGATACTGGGGAAGAAGAAAGTTTCTTTTATTGTTGTGTGACCTTACTGAATATCTTCTCACAATTAATAAAATAGTAAGCTCACCAGGAGTTGAGTAGGCCAGAGAAATGTGATTAAAAACACAAGTGAAAAAGGAATGATTTATAAAAATTAACTTCAAAGGGGATTTAACCGATTTTTCAACAGTGAATTTTGCATGGTTGTAAGTGATAGAACTTGATTTGATGTTGTTTTCTTTCTTTCTCTTGATGTAGCCGTCTGAGGGTGTACTTGAAACTTAGATGCGACTTGTCTCCTAAAAGGTAAGTATTAATACACAACAGCCTTAGCATGAATGTAACACAACTAGGTCACTGTGTGCATTTAATTAATGTAGGTGGCTCTGAGGCTTCCTAGACTGTTGACCACATGAGCACAAAAGTAAGAGAGGCACATGTAAAGAGACAAATTCACAACAATCCTTGGAAACAGTCCACAACACACAAATGAGTGACGATGACAGGAACAAGGCTTGATGTAGTAAAGTACAAGTTACTTACCTTCGGTAACTATGTATCTGGTAGAGACGATTCTAGCCACAGATTCCTTAACGTAGAATTATCCCCAGGTGTGAGACTGGACCCGGAAAACTTTCTTGCTCAGCATCTCTGCGTGCCGGGGGGGGGCGGTACCTCGCGACTCCAACCCGACGTCCTCTGCGGGCGTGACGTCAGCGAGGTCACAGAAGCCCCACCTCACGTCAGTTTGCTTCAGTGAACTTTTCCGCGCCACAACGCGGAGCCATCACAACAAAACTGAGGAGAACATGGGAACAGTGCGCAAAAAAACCAGAGAAATAAGAAGAGAGACAAAAGGTGAGGAACAGCACCCGGTGGCACCGAGGCGCCCGGAGGCTACAACAGGAAAGCCAAAGCAGGGAAAAAGCAGAGCACCTCTGAGGAACAACTGTGCAAGCCAAAGTGAGAGCACCAGGCAGGACCAAAGTATCAGAAGGCCACAGCAGCAAAGCCACAGCAGGGAAGGCGTAAAGCACCACCCTGTGGAACCACCAAACAAGCCAAGGTGATAGCCAGTCTGGAGGCACAAGCATTGGAAGCGCCATAAGAGAAAGAGAGAGACTGCAACCACAGACAACACAGCGAAGGGCCACAAGCCCGTAACAGAGGAGCAACAGCCATCCACCCCTAGACTACACAGTCAAGGAGGGACATAGCCCCTGAAAGGAGCAGGGGGCCAAGGACAGGCTATAGAACCCCCAACGTAGCAGACTGCAAGGGGATCAGAAACTAACAACAAAGGGAAAAAAGAGCAAAAGCAGGCCCCTACACTGGAGAGAAACCAGCTGGAGGGAACCTGATGGAAAGAAAACGAAAAGGACCCCCACAGAAGACAAACCACCCAGAGGGAGGCACGCACAGAAAACCAAGCTGAGGGTCCTCGCAGAACGGGGAGGAAGGGCGGGTCATGAAGGAATCTGCGGCTAGAATTGTCTCTACCAGATACATCGTTACCGAAGGTAAGTAACTTGTACATCTGATAGAGACTACTAGCCGCAGATTCCTTAATGTAGAATAGATACCCTAGCCATACCCAGAAGGGAGGAGGGGCTGCAAGAGAGCCTCCCTACCAGGAGAGACCCAGGGCCCCAGAAGGGGACTTGTCACAAGGACAAGAAGGAAAAGGCCAGGAGATCCTAAGCCCAACCAAGGGAGAGCGCCCAACAACGCGCAGGGGAAGACAGCGCCCCAAACGCCTCAAGGAGCACAAGGGCCACCTCGAACCCCAGAGATAAAAAAAGAGCTGAATACACCTTGGCCACAAGCAGCGGGCAGGGCCGGAACAGCTCTACCGCCAACAGCACAGACGGAAGAAGAAAAGCACCGTTGCGCAAAGCCCCAGCGGAACCAGAGGCAGGGACGCAAGGGAACACATCAAAGAGCACAGCGGTGAAGTAGAACAAGCAAGTCTGCCGGGCAAGCGCCGCAGCACCACCACCACCACGGAACAGGGGACCCAGAACAAGGCAGACGGCAGCCGAAAGCAGAGGCCAGGAAGGGCCAGGCAAGACCCCAAGGAAGGGGCCGGCCCAGAAACCCACTGACCTGCGAAGAAGGGGAGGAGACCGGCAGAAAAGAAAGAGAGCGAGAGAGAGAGAGAGAGAGAGAGAAAGAGGACGGGCACAAGCCGGCCACCAGAACACAGAAGCCAAGGAAATCCAAAACCTCTGGGGCAGCAGACAGAGGAGCAAGCCAAAACACATGACAAAAACACAGAACCGCCATAACACAATGCTGCAGACCGCAGGCCAGACCGGCCGAGCGACGCTGTGACAAGGAGAAGGACAGACCCAGCGCAAACTGCACCAAGACAAGTGGCAAGAAGATCGCACCTGCGACATACCGTGACGCCACGGAGAGCAAGGAGCCCGAAAAAGGGGACCACTCCTCCCCAGCACAGGGCAGAGCTATATAATAGTTCCCAGTACCCCACACAGGGTAAGTTACGTCCCAAGAACTATGGGAACTCCTCTTAGGAAACATAGTCCGCAGCAGAGGACAAAACAGAAAGACCTGCAGAAAAAAAACCCAGACGGCTTACCAAGCAGCCAATAAAGAAGACGCCGAAGGCCTAATCTCAGGGCCTACCGGGTTACCAACAGCCAAAACAAGTCAACAAAGGGCCGGACCAGCAGCCAACAGCACCAAGGGCCCAACAAAAGGACCCCAAAGGCACATCAACCATATAAAACACACAACCTGGGCTACCCGTTACAAGGCCCCAGGAAAACAACGGAAGAACACCTCGCAAAACACAGACTGACAGTCAGGTCACTGAGGGGTGAGGAGGAGGAGGGGGGGGGGGCGAAGCCCGGCAAAAAACCTCTGAATGGCAGAATCCGCAGGGGCGTGAAACAACAGAGCGTCATCAAAGGGGAGGTCAAGCAGCCGTTCTCTAACGTTCTCAGGGAAAAACGATCCCGTAGCCAGGCATGGCGACGAAGGGCCACCGAAGTAGCCATGGTACAACCAAGCACCTCCGTAATGTCCAGAGCCGAGTAAAGAATAAACGCCGCCAGCTCCCGGCCATCCAACACATGGTGCCGCAGATCAACGCAGGCACCCTCCTGAGAAGCGGAAGACATAAGTTACTCCGCCGAATCCCATAAGCAAGAAGTGGCTCTGGCCAACACACAGAGTGTTAAGGGCCCGCAAAGCAGCACTGGAGGAGGCGAAGATGTTGCGCCCCCAGGAATCTAACCAGCAGGCCTCCCGTGACAGGGGAGACAACACCGAGGGCAAGGAGGGAAAGGCAGTTTGTAAAAGAGGGCACCTGGTAGAAGGGTGGAGGGAAAGACAGACCGGATCATGCGAAGCAGGACGGTGGTGGTGCAGAAGAGGCTGGGGCACCGGGTGCCCCGTGGCAGGATGCCCCCAAAAGAGAATTGTGGAGCGCAGCCTCGAAGGGAAGAAGCAGCTCCCGTCCACCAGAGCCCTGATGGAGAACCTCCAGCAGACGATCCGTGGGGAAATGGGCAGCTGGATCGCCCATGCGCAAGATTCTCACAGCCGTGGAAACAGCCCGAGCGAAGGCAGCACTCGCCTCCGTAGGGCCCCGCGGCGGGGAAAGCAGTTCCTCCGTGGGTGACGGCTGCAAGCTAAGGGGGCCGTCCCACAGCCCAACCGGAGGAAGGAAAGGCCAAGCTAGAAAAGGGGGACCGATGAATGGGGAACCTGAGGCGCCTCCGGCGAAGACTGCGGGTGCGGGTGACGGCGAAGAGCCGTCCTTAGAAGACGCTGGGGAAAAAGCCACGACGCGGTGACCCGTCTCCGGAGAAGACGAAACAAACAGCTGCCGAACCTCCGGAGAAGAGGGGGCATCTGAAGACGAATCAATGACCTGACGTCGGCCCAGCACTGTAGAGTCCGCCACTGGCGTCAGGGCACCGTCGACCGGTGCCGAAGGGGACGCCGGAACGACCTCCGCCACAACACGCGGCGCGGGAGACCGGGTCTGGGTCGGAGCCGGTGCGGCTAAGGAACGGTGCCGAAAAGGCGTTGACTCGACCTCCGACGAGGCAGCCGCATGCCCAGAGGACCGAAGGGGACTCGAGGACATGCCCGAGCCCTGGAAACCTCCCGCGACACCACAGGGACCCCCACGGGGGTTTGCGGCGAGGCAGAGGCGCCGTGGTCCGAAGGAGGGAACCCCGAAGGGCCGCACCCAGACGGCACCACATCCTCCGAACCTGGATCCGAACCTGTCGGCGCCAGGGCCGTAGCCGCCGGCGACGCCGCAGGAGTTCCCGCACACGGCAAGGGATCCGCAGACGTCCCAGGAAGAGAAGGAGAAGAAGGAAGAGCCAAAGAGGCCTGCAAGGCTGCCGCATAGGCCTCCATCTGGGCTCTGGTTGCGCCCTCGCCGGGGAACGGCGGATAGGGTGGCGAGGCGCGGGGCCGCACCACCCGCGGAGAACCCATGCCGCCAACAGGCCGGGGACCGGGCCTCGGGGACAAACTGCGACACTTACCAACAGGTGAGCGACGCCCTGGCGGCCTGGGAGAAGGACGATGTCGGAGACGGAAGCAGCGGTTCTTGAAGACGTCCGCGGGGGACAGATGCGGCGACGCCGCCGACCTGGACATGCGTGCCGAAAGGAGTCTCATCCGGCGCTCCCGTTGGGACTACGGCTTCATTTGCTGACACGCCTCGCAGTCCGTGGAGTCGTGGTGCTCCCCCAAACACCACATACAGATGGGGTGAGGATCCGTCGCCGACATCTGGCGTGCGCAAGACGGGCACATCTTGAGGCCCGAAGACATTCGCACACTGTACCCAAGAGAACGCTAAACGTAAAAAGAAGGCCTGAAACAGGCCAGGAACACGATCCGGGTCCGCGTTGCACGTGGAAAAGAAGAAAACTGACATCAGCGCGCCGGGGTGGGGCTTATATGACCTCGCTGACATCACGCCCGCGCAGGACATCGGGCGGAGTCGCGAGGTACCGCCCCCCGGCGCGCAGAGATGCTGGGCAAGAAAGTTTTCCGGGTCCAGTCTCACGCCTGGGGATAATTCTACGTTAAGGAATCTGCGGCTAGTAGTCTCTATCAGATTCCTTTCTTTGTAGTTTGGCTGCAACACAGCCAACGTGTTTCACCCTTGCGGGCTTCTTCAGGGCTGCATATGTGACACAAATAATACTATCACAAACTTTATAAATGTACAACATACTAGCACAAACCTCATTTCTTGACAAACACAAAACTGAACAGCATGTTAAATGGCTTGAGAAATAAACACATTGAAAGATGAATATTACAAAACAAAACATTTTCACGAAATTATTGATAAAATCCTGTGAACAGTGTGTCCATATATATTATTTGCATGGCACTAAGGCTACTTCAGCTATAATCAAGAAATGCCAAGGAAAAAGGCTATGAAAAGGCAAAAACCATTGATCCTGAAAAGAGAAGCAAGGATGAGACCGAAACAAAGTGAACATACAGATATGGAAACAGAATAGAAGAAAAAGAAAGAGAAAAACAGGCCACGTAAAGAAAAAAAGGATGAATAAAAAATACAAAGAATGTGGAGAAAAAAGCAAAAGCCAAGTTGACTAAAAAGACAGTGTATCCACAGCTCACTCCACAATTCATCAACACGAAGTATAGACACTAATGGAGATTGCTAGCATGTGCGATAAAAGAACTGTACTATAGGGCACTATCTATTATACAAGTGCCATTATCGTACTTACAATGGCACACTAAGCACAAATGTGCAATACCGTTTTAAAAAAACACAAATTAGACACTGCCTACATATAAGTGAAAAAGCTGTGAGAAAACCACGCAAGCTAAACGAAGGCCCTCCCAAGTGCAACAAGGGAAGAATTTCTCAACAAACAGAATAGACTATCATTACCATGTAGAACATCAGACAGAAATAGACTGTCATTACCATGTAGAACTGTGTCGTCCAGCAAGAACGGAGCACAGAGAGAACAGTCCACTGCAGGAAGGTATGAAAGAACTGGCACTGCCCCTACAGTAACGGAGGTCTGAAACAGAGGTCAACAGATCCCCAAAGAAGACGACTGTAGAGGAGACCAGAACCCTGAGAAAATAGAGAAGGCGGGGGGAGGGAAGTCAGCAGGAGAAGAAAAGAAAATGAAGATGAATCTCCAAGTGAAGGTTAATCAAAAGGCATCATTTTACAGGTAAGAAACTCTTGAGAGGGAGTCAGCTGTATTATGGCAAATCTCAAAGGGACGCAACAATGTGAGCACCCATGAGAGAAAAACCAATGGCAACTGAAAAAGGGGGCCAGCGGAGAACTCCATTTGGCAAGGTCCTCGCAGAACGGGGAGGCTGGGTGGGCGTTAAGGAATCTGCAGCTAGACAACATCTCTACCAGATACATCGTTACCGAAGGTAAGTAACTCGTACATCTTATAGAGACATCTAGCCGCAGATTCCTTGACTTAGAATAGATACCACATCCATACCCCAAAGGGGAGGTGGGTCTGTGACAGAACAACAGAAAGCGCCAAGCATTTGAGCCGACAAACAGAGTGGGGAAGGCTGTGGCGGTACAGCCAGACAGCAACCCAAATAGCTCAGAAGAGCAAAGGATAATGGGATGCAAGACAACCCAAAAATACCATAATCGTGCTACACCATACCTGTATAAGCAGGAGAGATAGAAACGGCAAAAAAACAACGGGAGAGGAAGGGAAAACAACACTACTACTCCCCTCAAGGGATAATCTCAAAAACAACAAAGTCCGTGTGTGTGTTAAACAGGGCCTCTTTAGGTTAACGGAGCACGGGTCTGCTGACTCACTACAATCCTGTATAATGTTCCAAAGGAAAGTAGACCTACATAAGTAGTATAGGTTTTATATAAAGCCCTCACTCGCCAACCTGGTTGGTGACATGCTTCATCATCGGGCTCCACTGGGCATGGCCGAATGCCATCCCAGTGTGCTACAACGCCAGGTTACTGCGGAGCGGGGTTCTTGTGAGGTGACAGTGAATTTAAAAACTTCCAATTGAGTCAAAAAAGCAGTTTTATTTGTTTTGCTAATTGGAAATATTAAAAATAAAGAGTGAGGGTTAAAAAATAGAAGACCGGATTCACTCTGTGGCGGTCAACATGTTTCTGCCTTAATGTATGATTAACAGGCTTTCGTCAGGACCAGAGTGGGGGTGCAGAGTCCCGGTGGTGTGGGCGCGCTAAGGCTCACCCTCCCGTGGACTAACAGTGTAAAAAATATATACAGTGAATAATCCGCCAATAGTTATAATGGAGGAGAGGAACGAGTTTATTTCGGAGGCATATCCATATGAAGCCTCAAGGATCCCGGGAGGGGGGTGGGAGCATATGGCACACCGCCCTCGTTGCTCAGCACCTGTTTGGTACCTGAGGAGCCTCTCGCACGGGTGCAACGGCTCCGGACAGGCGGCCGCCTGCCCAGAAGGCCGAGGCATGCACAAAGCGAGGCTTTGAGCACCAGCAACCACCTGCAACTCCACAGAGAGCCCCACGGGACTATGCAGAGGTGCAATGGGTCGTACGGAGGACCCTGCCGGGCCGCACCCTGATGACTCCATATGGATTGTAGAGGGGGACCCAGCCGGGCCGCGTCCTGACGATACCACATCTCCGACATCCCTGGAGGGCAAGGACTCATTTGACACCGGGGGTGAACCCACCAGCGAGTCTGTCTCGTACCCCACAGCTAGCGGAGGCCCCGAAGACGCCCCAGGGACAGGAGAGGACCCAAGGGAGGCCTGCAAAGCCGTGGCATAAGCCTCCTTTTGGGCCAGAGTAGCTCCCGGATAGGGAGGTTGGGGGGGGGGGGGGACGACTGTCGGGGGCGCACGTCCGGAATGTTTCGAGAGCCAGTGCCCCTGACAACAGATGAAGGTGAGGTTGAGGATCTCGGCGACAAGCATTGAAACTTACCGAGAAGAGGCGAATGATGGCCCCGGGCCCCAGAGGGCGATCGACGGCGGAACTGCGTTGAAGAGGCCGTGGGACGAGACGATTCCGACCAGGACAGCCGCACCGAAAGGAGCTTCATCCGGCACTCCCGCTGGGACTTCGGCTTGAGGTGTTGGCAGGCGTTGCAATCTGTGGAGTCGTGGTGCTCGCCCAGACACCACATGCAGATAAGATGCGGGTCCGTCGCGGATATTTGCCGCAAACAGGAAGTACAAGATTTAAAGCCCGAGAGAATCGCACTGTTCCAGACGCAAAGCGTCGAAAAAGGGCCTGAAAACAGGCCAGAGGAACCACTCACTCCGGATCTGCGATTTCACACGGAAAAGAAGGAAAACTAACATCAGTGCGCCGGGAGGGACTTATATGACCTTGCTGACGTCACGTACGTGGACGATGTCAGGGCGGGGTCGTGTGGTGCGGTCCCTCGGCGCGCAGAGGTGCTGCGGGTATTCTAGGTTAAGGAATCTGCGGCTAGATGTCTCTATCAGATACTCGTTCGTGTGTTGTGGACTGTTTCCAAGGATTGTTGTGAAATTGTCTCTTCACATATGCCTCTCTTAGTTTTGTGCCTATGTGTTTCATTAAAGAGCAATAATGGTGGCTGGTCTCTAGAGGTGGGCAACTTGTGAGAGACTGTATAGGAAATACCTATGTTACTGTTTGGAAAATACCGGTAGTAGTGCGGCGGCATATACCCTGCCATCGTGTCTTTGTGTGTTCTAGACTGTTGACCTCCTGCATCCACCGCATCGACCATGCCAGGTGGATTATGCAGCCTTTACATTAGGATCTGAAGTTTCAGTGGGCAGAGTACCAGGAGATCCAGTCAGATTCCATAGAGGTTTCAAAGGAGACTGCTAAGGATCTGCAGTGGTGGATGCTCGCCCGCAACTGGACTAGGGGCAGACTCCTCTCCAAAGCACACCCAGAGCTGACAGTGGTGATAGCTGCATCACTGCTGGGCTAGCGAGGCTTCTGGGAGAGGTGGAGATCAGAGGACTCTGGCGGAGACTCTTCTCCACATCAACTTGTTGGAGTTGTGGGCCATTCAGATGACGTTGAAAGCCTTCCTGCCACTTATCAAAGGCAGACTTGCACAGGTTCTCACAGACAACACCACCACCATGTGGTACTGCAACAGGCAAGGCAAGGTGGGGTCTTGGGCCCTGTGCCTCTGGAACTGGCTGAATTCTCATGGCATGTCCCTGATTGTATGCCACCTGGTATGATCTTTAGACACCAAGGTGGATGAACTCCACTGGTGATGCCTAGCGGATCACGAATTGCAGAACACCCAGAAGTGATGCAGGGCATCTTATAGCATGGGGAGAATCCTGGCTGTATCTCTTTGCCATTGTCAGAAACACGCAATGTCAACACTATTGCGTGCAGGGACTACCAAGAAAGTTCAATCTTGTAGACACATTTCACTTAGAGTGAAGCACGGGACTCCTGTATACCTTCCTGCAGCTACCCCCTGCCCGAGTTCAAAAGATCAAGAACGCATAAGCCCAAGTCTTCTTCATGGCTCCAGATTGGGCCAGGAGTGTGTGGTACTCAGAACATCTTGGCATGAGCATCTCCCTCCAATCTGGCTGCCATTTTAAGAGTATATTTCTGTTGCAGCAGACAAACTGGTGCCAAGGACTTGGGCAGTCTCTCTACCAGAGGTTGTGACTCCTTTTCATGTCATTTGGACCTAGAAGAGAGCTCAGCTTTTACATCGATCTATCAAAGACCATTGGGTAAATAATCAGCTCTTTGTAGGGTTTTCTGGGCCAAAGAAAGACAAGGCAGGCAGAACAGGACTTTATCCAGACGGATAGATCGTCTGCATTAAGATCTATTTTGTGTTAACCAAGATGCCGCCTACATGAAGATTGAAGTCCCATTCCACCAGGGCAGTCACGTCACTGCGCTGACATGTGGAATGTCTGTCCTGGATATCGTTCAGGCTGCAACATGGGCATCCGTGGATATGTTCGGAAAGCCTTATTCCCTGGACAGCCAAATTCGAATGGAAGGACATTTTGGCTGTTCGGTCCTGCAGAACTTTTTTTGTCGAAGTTATTCCACTGACCCACCACTGGGGGAGGTACATCTTTGGTATCTTTTCTAATAGTGGGGAATATGCTTTTAGAAGAATAAATAACTTACTTTTGGTAAAGCTCTTGCTAGTGGGTACTCTAATTGCAGATTCCTCACTGTCGTCCACCCTTCCCTTTCTGTGGAATAGACTTTTTTCCATCTAAAAAGAGGCCAAATTGGAGATCTGCACACTGGCATAAATAGTTGGTTTTGAGTTCTACGTCTGAGGGCACAGACAGTGTCAAGAAAGAAACTGATGTCAGCATGCTGGGGCTTATAAGCTAGTTCGGCGCACAGCAGTACAACACCACCTACCAGTGTGCAGGGGCTATGCTATAAAGTCTTCTGGATTCAGTCTGTGGCTTGAGGATGTATGAAAGATGTGGAATTTGTGGTTTGATAGAGTATCCCCAGAAAGAATGTTACTGAAGGTAACTTGTTCTTTTAGCCAGCTCTAATCCTAAAATGATCTTCTCAGCAAACAGCTTATAGATATAAGAAAAATAGTGAGGACGATGCCTTGGGGAGAAAACATGAAAATACACTTACCTCCAGGGAAATTGCCTTCTGAATGTTATGTTTACAAATGAAGCGTTCGTTGACACTGGGCTCCATCATATAATGTTTGTGTATCTACCTAAAATTAAAATAACCAGAGGAAGGGTTTTAAGATCTTTACCAGAGTGAAAAAAGGGCTGAGGGATTAACTGTCAATGGGATAGTGGTAGCTCTTGACTGCTTTAAAGTGACAGTGCAGTTTTTCCTTAATCAAAGTTTCTATGCCTAAATGGACAGTTTCCGTTGCTTTTTCGCTCCTACTTTGAGTCCATGTGTTTTTAAACTGACTTTTTTTATTATGTTTAACGTTTGTTAAAATATAAAATAGACTTAGTTAAAGTTGGAGATAAGTTTTGCTCGGTTGAAAAGTATTCCATAATCCTACCTGTGAGTGGGCATATTATAATGGTTATGAATATTAACAAAGACCCCATGATGGATAACTTTTTTATCCACTAGTAATGGAAGTAGTATTGATGGCCTTGTGGCACTAGTAAACCACACTATTAATAACCTCCGAGTAATTTATGACTGTCCTCAAGAAAGGTCCTCACACATTTTTTCCATTACTTTATCTTACACATGTCCTGCAAACTAATATCAGATTTGCTTTGTGATACACCTCCAATTTCTTTTTCAGTCAAGCAATCAACGTGCAGTGTCATCTTCCAGTGCCAAAGGGGGTCATAAGGTACGTGATACTTTGGATGCAGAAGAAAGGGTACTTAAGTCAAATACCATCTGATGAAGGAATCTGGCTTGGATTTAGAAGACCGGTAGAGCCAGTTGAGCAGCACAACTGGCCTGCTGCGACTTGAGAGGGGGCGGCTGAGTGTTAACCTTGGAATCTCATGTACCTTTCTCTTAGAATCTCATGTACCTACCTCTCTCTCCTCAGCGTATCACAGGAATTGAGCAGTCCAGACCAGTCAGCTGAGTTCCAGCAGAACCACAAGTCTGTGCTGTGGTCAATTCCTAGGATGAGAGGTGGCTCCCAGCTCTTTGCACTCTTTAAGGTAACAAACTATAGACCCTGGAAGACCTTGGCTAAAGCAAAAGCCAAGCTACATTTTGTAAAAACCAAACTGTTTCGTAATGTGTCCAAAAATGTATTCTGTAGGCACACGTGGATTAGCACGCACTAAGTGGAGGTGTATATTTCCAAATACATAGTTGATGAGATACTGTTAGGAAACGTAGAGACGTATAATCTCCTTTAAACATTCAGCTCGATTATTGTCCAGTGCATCTTTTTTTATAAGGATAAGTTCAGTGGAAGCGCACCATAATGTTCAATTTGAAAAGTAATACAAGAGTTCAGTTATCAAGAAAATGGACAAAAATGTAATGTGGTAAGAACAGTTACTTATCTTTTCTAATGCTCTTTCTGGTGAGTACTGTAATCACAGATTACTCACCTTTTAGATTATTCCTAGGCGCCAGACTGGATCTGAAAGATTTTTTAAACATAGCTCAAGCACGCTAGGTGGCGGCATTGTGCAGCTCCACATTGACTCCGCTCCGCTATCCAAGCAAGCATACATCTATTTGAGAGCCAAAAAAACAAAGTGCAGATCTCTAAACTAGGAAATTTTTTGATTAAAGTGTCCATTTCAGAAAACTAGGAGGCAGTGAGGAATCAGCAGTTAGATTTTCAACCACATAGAATATTACAGAAGGTAAGTAACTTTTTCTTCTGATGGACAATTCTAATTGCAGATTATTCGCCTTTAGAATAGATAACAAAGCTTTGCTTCCACTGGTGGTAGGTCTGTGTAATGACCTGCAGAACTGAATGGCTAAAATGCCTTTCCATCTGACCATACTGTCATGACAATAGTGCTTTGTAAAAGTATGCAATAACCCCCCTCATAGCAGCTGGATATATCCAGGACTTGCACTCCGCTTGCTAGCGCAATAGTAGCAGCCTTGGCTGTGGTGGAGTGAGCCCTCAATCTCGGAGAGCTGCTAATCGGCCAGTGTGTAGTTGATCTCAATGTAGAAGCCCATCCATAAAGTCCTTTTCTGCACTGCCATGACTTTCTTTGTCCCAGAGAACCCCACAAACTATTGATCGTCACAACGAAAGTCTTTGGTGCAATCAATGTAAAAGCTAAAGGCTAGTTTGGGGTCCAGCCAATAGTCTCTCACCTCTTTCGAGGGGTTAGGTGAGCCAAAGGACTTCAGGAGTGTGATGGACTGTCCAACGTGAAAGTAAAGTGAAATGTAGTGTACTCCTTTTGGCATGGTTACCCCCCGCTTTTTGCCTGACTGATGCATCTTTGACCTAATGTTCCTGCTAACCAGGTTCCAAGTGCCTACGTTCTTTCTCAAAACCGTACCTTTGTTTCCACAATTGGCACACCTCTGGCCCACATAGAAGTCCCTTGTAAAAGGTACCAAGGGCATTGTGACCAGAGAAGGTGCCTAAGGGCTGGAGCATGTATTGTGCCACCCTAAGAGACCCCCTCAAACACAAGCATTCTTCCACTGGAGCCTGTGTGTTTTGGTGAAGATAAAAGTGAAAAGCCGACCTGGCACAAAGGCATAAGTAAGTCTACAGCAGGCCCTGCAGCACTAAGGCAGGGTGCACTATACCGCATGTGAGGGCATAACTGCACGAGCAGATATGCCCCTAAAGAAAAAGTGCACAGTGAAGCCATACTGAGTACATGGGCTGGAATCTTGTGAATAAGAGTTCAACAGCTCCATGACGACTTCACCGAATTCCAAGTTGTTTGGTACCAAACATCTCAGATTGAGCCCATACTGATGCCAGCGTTGGATTAATTGATATATGCACTTAGAGGGCACCTCAAAGGTTCCCCCAGCAAAACTACCAAACCACTAGTGTGTGCCTGACTGGTCTGCACCAGCCTGCCACCTCTAGACATGTTTCAGTCCCCCTGAAGGTGGGAGCCTTTTGCTCTCATGGGTCAGAATCAAAGCCTGCTCTGAGTGGAGGAGATTCACACCTACCCTCAAGCAGGAACAGCAGAGGACGGAGGTGAGGCTCAAAGGCTTTCTGCCCTTTGTTATGCTGACTAGGGCCTCTCCAGCTAGTGGAGATGCCGGCCCCCCTGACCAAGGCACACTTTTGGTGGCAAGGTCGGTGAGAGAATTAGTAAGCAGCAGATGAGTGTCCCCTCTCAGCCCCTAAGGTGTCCTGAGCTGAATTGACCCTCTCCTTTGAAAATCCTCCATATTTCTTGGAGTATTTTCGCCAATGGGGTTAGGGGTATGCACCCTCCCCAGAGGGACTGGACATAGAAAGGGTGTAGTCACCCTAAAGGTAAGTAGCCCATTGGCTACAACCTTCTGACCCCTGTAACACCCTTAAAGCTAGTATTTGGGGGCACGCCTTAACCTTAATTCTCCCAATCGACGGAGGAGAAGAAGAAACCAAAGAAGACGTGCTGCTGGACCAATAACTGAGCCCTGCTGCAGAAAGAAACCGGCACAAACCCTGCCAGCGGCTGATGGACTCGATGATTGCGACCTGCTGTCAACCATGGACCCTACGAGGCCTCCAAGAACCCCGCAGTCCCTCCAGTCTTCGCTAGAGGCTCTAGTCCCTGGCACACCACGGGTAAAGAAACTGCCAAGGGGTGAGGACCGGCACAGACCCTGGCGATGCGACTCTCCACCAACCTTCCAGTTGCAACAACAAAGGTTTGTTGGCTTCCACACCGGTGACCGACCCTTCAGTTAATTTACCAGCCCGAGGGTTCCTCACAGCACCTGCGACCGATTCTGGAAACAGCCCTGCACTCAAAGCAGCATAGCAGACCGCTACCGGTGACAACCAAGACAACCGCCTACAACCCGCGGTACTTCCAATCCAACTGACTTTAAACTGCCTGCTGTACCCGAACCCTGGGCACTCCAAGACCTTCATCCTACCAGTGAAGAACTACCTGTGGCCTTGGTGAATCGGAACTCCCTGACGGAGTAGGTTTCTGTAGTATCTTCATGTAAGGTTATTACTGTTCTCCTGTATCTTGTAACTAACTGCTCAGCCAGTGTGAGAGTTCCATGTGGAATGTTGACGTGACTGGAATGTTGGAGGTTGGTGTGGTGTGAGACAGTTGAGAGGATGGGCTGAGCAGCTAGCAGGCTGCTCCTGGTGGGGCTATTCTATGGACTTTACTAACTTAATAAATACGCTTAAGATCTATCCTGGCTACGTCTGCTGTGTCACATCAACTTATGGAACCAGGTCACTTCAATTTCCCATTAAACCGCGATGGTAAATGTGTTGGCTGTCTCCTGCCCTCTAACTCAATACCTTTCTTTCCAGTAATCGCAGCGGTCACTGTATTGGTGGTACATCTGCCGCGAACTGAACTCTTGAATTATTGCTATTTCTCTGAACTTTGCAAATTTATGTCTCAATCAATCAGGGTTGGTAGAGTGCAGCTCCTCACCTGCAAAGGTCTCAAGGCAGGGCTGGGGGGTGGGGGCAGCTCCTTTGAGTGCTGTATTCATCCAAAGAGCCATGTTTAGAGGTCCTTCCTAAAATGGAGCAGTGTAGGGACTTGCCAGAGGTGGACTGGGGGGGGGGGGGGGGGGTGTCAATCCAGGCCTGCCTTGGCTGCAAGGTAGGAGAAAAACTTTCCTCCTGTTCTGGTCTTGTAGATGCGTGGAATGGTGATTAGAGAGAGGTCAGCTGATCTGAGGTGTCTCATGGGTGCGTGGAAGGTGAGGCGGTTTTTCAGGTATGCTGGTCTGATGTTGTGGAGGGCCTTGTATACGTGAGTGAGGATCTTGAAGGTTATTCTTTTGATTGGGAGCCAGTGGAGATCGCGGAGGTGTTGGGTTATGTTGTGTTGACGGGGGATGTCTAGGCTCAGTCTGGCTGTGACATTCTGGAGTTTGCAAAGTAGTTTCTTGTTGATTCCGGCATAGAGAGCGTTGCCGTAGTCCAGTTTGCTACTGATGAGGGCGTGTGTGACCTTTTTTCTGGACTCGGATGGGATCCATTTGAACTTTTTTGGGAGTATGCAGAGGGTGTTGAAACAGGCAGAGGATACTGCGTTGATATGGTGGTTCATCATGAGCGATGAGTCTAGTATGGTGCTGAGGTTTCATATGTGGTCCGTTGGGGTTGAGGGGTTTCCGAGGGTGGGGGCCCCCTGGTGTCGTCCCATGCGGATGGGGTGGAGCCAAGGATGAGGACTTCTGTTTTCTCCGAGTTGAGTTTCATGCAGCTCTTTATCCAGGTGGCGATGGCTTTCATCCCTTCTTGGAAGTTGAGCCTGGTGATGTTGAGTTCTTTGCTGAGGAAGAGAATGAGCTGGGTGTCGGAGTAGGAGACGATGTTGAGCCCATGGTTTCTGACGATGGTTGCGGGGGGGCCAAGTAGATGTTGGAGAGGGTGGGGCTGAGGGAGGATCCCTGGGGTATGCCACATCTGGTCTCTGTTGGTTCCATGAGGTAGGGCGGGGTCTGACTTGCTGCGTTCTGCTTGTGAGAAATCAGGATATCCAGTCAAGGGCCTTTCCATAGATGCTGGGGTCGTGGAGTCTGGTGGGTAGTGTGTGGTGGAAGACAGTGTCGAAGGCAGCTGAGAGGTCTACGAGGATGAGGGCTGCTGTTTGGCCCTGATAGAGGAGGGTGCGGATGTCGTCGGTGGAAGCGAGTAGGGCTGTCTCGGTGCTGTGAAAACCCAGATTGGGAGATGTCCAGGACGTAGTTGGCTTTGATAAAGTTTGCTAGCTAGGGGAGGATGGTCTTTTCAATGACCTTGGCTGCGAATGGAAGCAGGGAGATGGGCCTGAAGTTCTTGAGGTCCGTCGGGTCTGCGGAGGGTTTCTCCGGGGGGGTTGACTTCAGCGCGTTTCCTTTCATCAGGGAATGTGGCGGTTTCGAGATAGTAATTGATCGTTCGGTGTAGTTTGGTTGTGATGGTCGTGGCGGCTCTGTGGAAGATGTGGGTTGGGCAGGGGTCTGAGGGTGCTCAGGAGTGGATGCTCTTCATGTTCTTTAAGGTGTCTTCTGTTGTGAGTGGGGTCCAAGTGAGCAGGGTCTGTTGGGTGGTGCTGCTGGGGGGAGGGGGAGCTTCAGCAGTGCGGAGGTCTTGGTTGTCAAAGTTGTCATAGATCATCTTAATCTTGAAGTGAAAAAAGGTGTTGAGTCTGTAGCAGAGGTCTTGGGAGGGTGGGACATCTGTTTCGCAGCAGCGTGTGGCAGATTCCTTGATGATGAAGAAGAGTTCTTTGGTGTTGTGGGATTGGTGAGGATTCTGTCTTGGAGGAATTTCTTCTTTGTGGATTTGATGAGTTGGTGGTGTGCTGTGGTGGTTGCTTTGTAGGCGCTGCATGTTTCTGGGGTTTTGGTGCTCCTCCATGTTTTTGAGTCATCGGCAGGAGCACTTGGATTCTTGGAGTGCAGGGGTAACCAGCTTTCTTTCTTGATGTGTTGTCCTTTGGCTTTCTGAAGGGGGGCAAGGGGGGCAAGCGTGTCGGCGCAGTTTGTGATTCAGCAGTGGAGGTTCTTTGCCGCAGTGTTAGCACCTGGCGTCGTCAGTGGGGTGTTGATGAGGGCGGAGGTGAGCTGGTCTTTGGTGACTTTGTTCCAGTTTCTACGGGGGAGGCGGTGGGTGTGCTTGTGTACGGTGGGTTTTCAGAAGAAGTGGATGCAGTGGTGGTCTGTCCAGAGGAGTTCCGTGGTGTGGTTGTGGGAGATGCTGTTTCCTTCTGCGAAGACGTGGTGGAGTGTGTGACCACGCTGTGTGCGAGGGAGCGGTGACCAGTTGCTTCAGTCCTATGTTGACGAGGTTCTCTAGGAGGGTGTTGGGGTAGTCGTGGTTGTCCAGGTGGAAGTGTAGGTCTCTTAGTAGGAGGTAGTCTGTGGAGGTGAGGGTATGGGGTGCGATGAGGTCGGCAATGGTGTTGGTGAAAGGAGTGCAGGGGCCGGGCAACCTGTAGATGAGGGTTCCATGGAGAGTTGTTTCAATGTTGGTCTGGATATGCAAGGGGAGATGCTCCATGAAGGTCGTGATGTCGTTCGGGCCGGTGGCTGTCATGCGCAGGGTGCTTCTGTAGAAGATGGAAATGCCTCCTCCTAGGCGGGATGGGCGGTCTTCCTGCAGGATCTTGAATCAATCGGAAATGGCGGTGGCGATCTCGGGCGCGGAGTTGGCGTTGGTCCCAGGTTTCTGTGAGGAACGCGACGTCAGGCGCATGGGTGTTGAGAAGGTCCCAGATTTCTATGGCGTACTTGTGTAGGGAGCTCAATTTGAGGAGGATGCAGTTGAGTGGTTTGTGAACGGTGAGGTCCAAAACACTGGGTGCTGCTGGGGTCCGGAGGTGGGTGAAGGTGCAGCTTCAGTGGCAACAGGAGATCGGGTCTTGGGTGTTGCATGGTGTCAAAAGCTGACAGCTGTTGCCGCATCCGGATGTTGACAGCGTGGAGGGTGATGGAGTAGTAGCGGAGGTTCGTCGGAGGACCAGGGTCCCAGGCACTGGTCGTGGACGGGTGCCGACGGGCTTGCCTTCGGTGGGCAGCGGCTTCCATTAAGTTGGGGTCGGGGAAGGGCGGTCTGCTGGGAGGCTGGAGTGAGAAGGACACACTAAAGGGGCAGGGGCCGCAGCGGCGGAGACAAAACACAGCAAGTGTGAGAGAGAAAAGGTTAAGAGAGCAGAGAAAAGGATAAGAGAGCAGAGAAAGAAAAGAGGGCACAGAGAAAAGGCCAAGAGAGGTGGAACAGCAGAAGAGCAGAGTGGTCTCCTACTGGACCACCAGGGATGAGGCCCAGGCAGGAGCCTGCAGGTGGAGGAGGGCTTCCAACACCCTGTAACCGAGCTCAGGGGGCACCACTTAGTGGTGGAGCTGCGCGGGGGAGAGCAGTCACACTGACCAGGTCAGTGGTAAGTAGACGTCAGGGGTAGGGCGGTCAGCTGGGAGGCGGAAATGGGAAGGACAAACTGGAAGGGGGAGGGGCACAGGGGAAGCAGCGGTCAGGACTAATCGTGGACAGCGTAATAGAGAAAAGAGAGAGAAGAGAAAAAAGGAAAACAGAAAAGAGCAGAGAGCAAAAAGACAAAAGAGGGCACAGAGTGAAAAGCCAAGAGAGTGCTCTCCCACTGGACCACCAGGCATGAGGCGCAGGCAGGAGCCTGCGGGTGGAGGAGGCCCTCGAACACCCTGTAACGTAACTCAGGTGGCAGCACAGGAGAACGGGGCGGGCCGGCTCTGGGTCGGCGAAAAAACGGTGCCGAAAAGGCGCTGACTCGACCTCCGTCGAAGCAGCCGCCTGCGTGGAGAGATGAGAGGGACCCGGGGACACGCCCAGGCCCGGAGCCAGCACCCGTGGCGCCGCCAGTGCCGACAGCCGGCGGCACCTGTGCGGTGTCAGCACGGCTTGAGGTAAGGCCGCCGCCTGTCCAGAAGACCGAGGGGAACTCGGGGACGAGCCCCGAGTACCGGCGACCTATTGCGACACCACAGGGACCTCCCCCGCGGGGGTTTGCGGCGAGGCAGAGGTGCCGTGGGCCAAAGGAGGGATCCCCGTAGGACCGCACCCCGACCCCACCACACCTCCAAGACCTGAACCAGAACCTGTCGGCGCCGGGGCCTGAGCCGCCAGCGACTCCGCAGAAGGCCTCGCACGTGCCAAGGGATCTGCGGATGTTCCAGGAAGAGGAGGGGCAGCCAAGGAGGCCTGCAGGGCCGCAGCATAGGCCTCCATTTGGGCTCTGGTCGCCCCCACGCCGGGAAATGGCAGGTAGGGTGGCTATGCGCGATGTCTCGGGGACAAGCTGTGACACTTACCAACGGGTGAGCGACGCCCCTGCGGCCTCGGAGAGGGACGATGTCAGAGACGGAAACGGCAGTACTTGGACACTACCGCGGGGGACGGACGTGGTGACAACGCGGACCTGGACATTCAGGCCGAAAGGAGCTTCACCCAGCGCTCCCGCCGGGACTTTGGCTTCATCTGCTGACAAGCCTCGCAGTCCGTGGAGTCATGGTGCTCACCCCAACACCACACACAAATGGGGTGAGGGCCCGTCGCCAACATCTGGCGCGTGCAAGACGAGCACGTCTTGAAGCCCGAAGGCTTTCGCACACTGTTCCCAAAAAGAACGCAAAGCGTGAAGAGAAGGCCTGAAAACAGGTCACGGACAAGATCCGGATCTGCGTGGCATGCGGAAAAGAAGGAAACTGACGTCAGCGCGCCGGGGTGGGGCTTATGTGAACTCGCTGACTTCACGCCCGCAGAGGACGTCAGGGCAGAGTAGCGTGGTACTGCCCTCCAGCACGCAGAGATGCTGGGGCAAGAAAGTTTTCCGTTTCCAGTCTCACACCTGGGGATAATTCTGCGTTAAGGAATCTGCGGCTAGTAGTCTATATCAGATATCTTTTTGAATTGCAACATACAGAGCCAGCTTCCTACAGTCATCTCACATCTTTATAAAAGATCCAAAATTCAGCCAATCTGAATGAAGTCTCTCCCCTTTACCTCTCCTCACTAAGGACACCATAGTTCAGATTTCGTAGTACTAATCGAGGAATTCTATGTATAAAGGTGTTCCTGATTTAAAGAGAAAGGTTGTTTACATGTGAATCTATGAAAAGATACCATTACTGGCAAACTCACAGGAAAGAAGTTTTTTTCCTATCCAGTACAAGATGTAAAGCACAAGTTACTACTTGTGTAACGAAATATCTGTAAGAGACATTAGTTAGTGATAGATTCCTTACCTTAGAATATCCCCAGGCGTCAGATTGGATCCAGAAAGCTTTTCGTCAGCAGTACCCTTGCACGTCGGTAGGTGGCGTCATGCGGTTCCGCGTCCATCGCTGGCGTCGTAAGCGCCGAGATGACATCACGGAGACTACTTAGGCGCCACCAGTGCGTGCTGACGTCAGTTCTGTACATGACTTTTGTGAGAAGTTGGCCTGGTATATGCTGTTTACTAGTTAAAGTGGACACCTTGCACCAGTACAATTCGACTCTTATGGTATATGGGTTTAAGACAACCTTTTAAAGAAAGCTATCCTAGTGGTAGCTGTGGAGAGCAGCCTTCAGGCTAAGTCTTTAGAGGAATGTAAAGCAGCTTGTTTTACCGTATAATCTCTTGAATTACTAAATGAAAGGACACCACACAGGTATATATATAATATATATATGTATTTATTACTAGACACACTACTAATCTCTTTATGAGACTAGAAGTCAGGCTGGTGGGACTCTGTGTGCTTTTACTCGGACCCTGGGCAAGTGGACCCTCATCCCAAGGAATCTTGTGCCTGCACCTAATTGTTGTATCTGCCATCACTGTTCGCCGGACCCGCTTCACGGGTCCCGCTTCACGGGAAAAATCAGCGGAGAACCTGTAGTTTCTACGGCAGCTGGGGAGGTCTGTGGCAGTACAGCAGGGCTGCGAGCATTACTGCAGGGACTCCATCTCCCAGGAGTCCCTGCCTGGCCAATAGCTCACACCTGGCCCGCTCTCCCTGCAAGCCACGCCCCCAGCGTATACGTACATAATCACGCTCACGTCCGCGAACGCGGGTCGAACCTCGGAGCGAAGCCCGGGCAAAGGGCGGGCAGTCTGTGGCAGTCCGGGGCTGTCCAGGGCCGGGTCGGGCCACCCCCCTGACAACATCACTGGTATCTTTAGACACATAGGGGTTCATTATTATTATTAATATCTGGTCACCACTATAGCCTGTGTTAATGTCCACCCGTTCAGGGAAGAGCCTCAGGAGAGGAGGAGAGGGTGGAACCAGCTGTATTATATGCACTATGGATCAGTTCATTACACGGCTAGCTGCTGTCATAGAGAAGGAGATTGTAATGACAGAGCGGCGTCTCTCCCAAGAACGTCCTCCGTCGAAACGGTCCTCATTGGGTTCCCTGGCGCTTGTTACCTCGCCTGTATGTAGTTCAGATCCCCTCTCAATTACATCCCCTCCACTGGAGCTTCTTCGGGTTGCATCTCTGAGGGCCAGTATAGATAGGTTGGAGAGCTTGGCAGCCATATCTATTCCCCCTCCCGTTGATAGTAGTAGTTTTGACCCATGCTCCAGTGAATTCCCTGTCCTTACAACTCGTCCTATCTGAAAGAAACACGTTAGTTAGATTCCTCACCTTAGAATATCCCCAGGCGTCAGACTGGATCCGGAAGATTTTTCGTCAGCAATACCCCTTGCGCGTCGCTAGGCGTCGTCTGCGGCTCCGCGTCCGTCGTCGGCGTCGTGCGCCGGAATGACGTCGGAGTACTTAGACGCCGCCCTCGCGCGCTGACATCAGTTCTTCTTTTTTCCGCGCCAGTAAGCGCAGATCCGGGAGAGCTACTCCTTTAGTCAATTTTTGACTAACTTTTTGATCCTTTTTGATCCTGTCAATCGACTCCGGTGCCGGTAGGATGCCTGGTTTTAAAGCCTGTGCCGACTGTAACCGCCTGATGTCGGTTACGGACCATCACCGCCGGTGCCTGTACTGCTTGGGCCTCGACCACGACGCGGAGTCGTGCTCGGACTGTAAGGCCCTGACCTCGAAGGCTAGACGGGAGCGGTCCCGTAAGCTTCTCGAGATTCGCCACGCGGCTCCGCGCGCCTCTCGATCCCGGTCCAGGAGGAGGTCCAAGGATCGGCCGCGGAGCCGCAGCCGACATCACCATCGGTCGTCGGGATCCAAGTCTTCGGGTAAGTCGAAGCATTCCTAGAAGTCCAAGAGGCGACATCGCTCTTCGGACTCCCCTCGCCGGTCGCGCGACTCGGCCGAGGGTCAGGGTGGTTCCACCCCCGCGGCTCCGGCGGAGCCGCAGGCGCCGCGCACGTCCCCATACCCTCCGGTCCCTGGGACTAACGCGACGCCGGCGGAAGTCAGTGCCTTCCTCTCGGCCATGAGGAACCTGGCTCCGCCTTCGGGCCCCGCGGACCCGACTGGGCTGCCTTGCCTGCCGGTGGCTCCGGCCCCGGCGCTGTTGACGGCTCCGGCCTCGACGCCGCAAGCAAGCTCCACTGAGCCTCTGCTGCCGTTCAATGAGGCCCTCACTGACGTTCTACAGGGCACCTGGTCCAAGCCCTCCACAGTTCCTCCTGTGGACAGGAACGTCGCCAGGCGCCACCGCCCTGCTCCGGGCGACCCCAGTTTTCTGTCCCAACACCCTACCCCTGAGAGCCTGGTTATCCAGGCCTCCACCTCCCAATCCTCTTTCCCGACCGCCCCGCCGGACCGGGATTCCAAGAGACTAGAGCAGTTTGGCAAGAAGCTGTTCTCTTCCCTTAGTTTGGGCCTGCGGTCTTTGAACACCGCTTGTCTCTTGGACCGTTATTCCCACTCTCTGTGGGATGCGGTGGAGGACGCGCTGCCCCTGTGTCCGGAGGAGGTCCGGACACGACTTACCCAGGCTCTGGCCGATGGGAGGGATGCCGCGCGACATGCTATAAGATGTGGGCTTGACACCACGGACTCGCTGGGTAGGGCCATTTCTACCTCAGTGGTGCTTCGACGTCACTCCTGGCTGCGGTCCACGTCATTTTCGGGTGATGTCCAGAGCTCTCTCATGGACATGCCCTTTGATGGCACTCGCCTTTTTGGCGAGAAAGCGGACAGTGCGCTGAATCGCTTTAAGGACTCCCGGGCTACGGCCAAGTCCTTGGGCCTCTCGGCCCCGCGGTCGCAAACTTCCGCCTTTCGCCCCTTTCGTGGCCAAGGAAGGGGTGCCTCCTCACGTACGCCTAGCCACCAGCCGCAGAACCAACCTGCGCGCGGTCGCGGACGTGGTTTCCGCCGAGGCGGTTCTGGAGGACGACGAGGTCAGTCCACATCCACCCCGGCAGCATCCGCCTCAAAACCTTCCTAGTCCGAGCTTTCAGGCCCATTCCACGCCAGTGGGCGGCAGAGTTCGCCATCACCTGCTCCACTGGTGGTCCATCACATCGGACAGGTGGGTGCTGCAAATCGTCCGAAGGGGCTACTCCCTCCCCTTCGAGACGACCCATCCAGCCATGCCACCGCAGCACCACCGTATCTCGGGGGATCATTTGAATCTTCTCCACGAGGAAGTTTCGGCCCTCTTGGCCAAGGGGGCCGTCGAGCGCGTTCCGAGTCCGGAAGTAGGTCGTGGTTGTTATTCCCACTACTATCTGGTTCCCAAGAAGGGCAAAGGGGGCCTACGCCCTATCTTGGACCTCCGGAACGTCAATGCCTTCCTCCGGAAGGAAAGGTTCAAGATGTTGACTTTGGCTCAGGTTCTAGCTGCCCTAGACCCCGGAGACTGGATGGTAGCGTTGGACTTGCAGGACGCATATTTCCACATCCCCGTCCTGCCGGCCCACCGGCCTTACCTGCGGTTCACGGTGGGCCAAGAGCACTTTCAGTTTACCGTGCTCCCCTTCGGCCTCACCAGTGCCCCTCGGGTGTTCACGAAAGTGATGGCGGTGGTCGCAGCTCATCTGCGCAGATCAGGGGTTCCAGTCTTCCCCTATCTCGACGACTGGTTGTTGAAGGCGGGCTCGCCCCAGGCAGTCGTCTCCCACCTCCAGACTACGGCGGATCTCCTGCATTTGCTGGGGTTTTCCATCAACGTGCCGAAGTCACACCTGAGTCCCTCTCAGAAGCTCCTCTTCATCGGAGCGGTTCTCGATTCGGCGCAGTTCCGGGTCTATCCACCGGAACAGCGGGTCCGGGATATACAGGCCCTGATTCCCATCTTTCGGCCTCTATCCTGGGTTTCGGTCAGGCTAGTGTTGCGGCTTCTGGGGCTGATGGCCTCCTGCATCCTACTAGTGCATCACGCCAGGCGGCGCATGCGGGCTCTGCAGTGGGACCTGAAGTTTCAGTGGGCCCAGCATCACGGCAACATGTCCGACCATGTCTTGATCTCGGAGGGCACTGCACAGCAGTTGCAGTGGTGGCTCACGGACCGCGATTGGGTCATGGGCAGAAGCCTCTCCCTTCCCCAACCGGAGCATGTCGTAGTGACGGATGCGTCCCTCCTGGGATGGGGTGGCCATATGGGAGAGGCGGAGATCAGAGGCCTCTGGTCTCCGGCGGAGTCTCGTCTCCACATCAACCTGTTGGAGTTGAGAGCGATCCGACTTGCACTGAAAGCCTTCCTTCCCTCTGTCCGGGGAAGTGTCGTGCAGGTGTTCACGGACAACACCACCGCCATGTGGTATTGCAACAAACAGGGCGGGGTGGGGTCGTGGACCCTTTGTCAGGAGGCCCTGCGCCTCTGGACGTGGCTGGAACACCAGGGCGTCACCCTGGTGGTTCAACATCTGGCGGGCTCTCTGAACGCCAGAGCAGACGAACTCAGCCGCCGGTGCATGATGGATCACGAATGGCGTCTGAACTCCGAAGTGGCGCAAGGTCTCTTTCAGCAGTGGGGAGAGCCTTGGTTAGATCTATTCGCCACCGAAGAGAACGCGCAATGTCAGCAGTTCTGCACGTTGGAACTTCCAAGGCGGCACTCGCTCGGCGACGCTTTTCGTCACGAGTGGAGTTGCGGTCTGTTGTACGCCTTTCCGCCTATACCACTTCTGCCCAGAGTGCTGAAGAAGATCAGGCACGACCGGGCCCAAGTCATCTTGGTGGCTCCGGATTGGGCACGAAGGTACTGGTATCCCGAGCTACTCAGTATGTTGACCGATCCTCCGATACGTCTGCCCCTTCGGGAGGATCTTCTGTCGCAGCAGCAGGGGACGGTCCTCCACCCGAACCTGTCCAGCCTCCACCTCCATGCGTGGAGATTGAGCGGCGACAGTTGATGCCATTTGACTTGCCTCCTGAAGTCTGTGATATCATTCTGGCAGCCAGGCGTCCCTCCACAAAGTCGGTATACGCCTGCCGGTGGAACAAATTTGTGGCATGGTGCACAGCAAAGGCTGTGGATCCCCTTTCTGCCCCTCTTTCTGAGGTTCTCCTCTTTCTTCTTTCTTTGGCCCGGCAGGGCTCTGCCCTGGGCACCCTGAAAGGTTATCTTGCTGCCATCTCTGCCTTCTTGCGGCTTCCTGATCAGCCTTCTCTTTTCAAGTCCCTTGTGGTTACACGCTTTCTAAAAGGCATTACTCACACGTTCCCTCCTGTCCCTTTTGTAATGCCTCAGTGGGACTTGAATCTTGTTCTCACATTTCTAATGTGCGCTCCCTTTGAGCCTCTTCATAATTGTCCTCTTCGTCTGCTGACGCTTAAGACTGCTTTTCTGGTAGCCATCACCTCGGCTAGACGGGTGAGTGAGCTCCAGGCTTTATCTTCAAAGCCTCCTTTTCTGTCTGTTCATCCGGACAAGGTTGTCCTTCGGCCTCGTCCCTCCTTTCTTCCGAAAGTGGTGACTCCATTTCATCTTGGGCAGTCTGTCACCTTGCCCACCTTCTTTCCGCCTCCGCATCCTTCCAAAGAGGAAGAGAGGCTCCACCGTCTGGACCCAAAACGTGCGCTCTCCTTTTATTTGGACCGCACAAAGCAGTTCCGGGTGGACGACCAACTTTTTGTTGGATACGTGGGTGCTAAGAAGGGGAAAGCGGTGCACAAACGGACCATCTCTCGGTGGGTCGTTTTGTGCATCAAAATTTGCTACTCCTTGGCAAAAAAGGACCCCCCTGTTGGGCTGCGCGCCCACTCCACTCGGGCCACAGCGGCTACTACTGCTTTGGGACGGGGTGTCCCTTTGCAGGACATCTGTCAGGCGGCGACGTGGGCTTCGCTACACACGTTTGCCAGGCATTATTGCCTTGACAGCCAAGTCCGGAGGGATGGCTTCTTTGGCCGTTCTGTCCTCCAGGACTTTCTGGTGTGATCTTGGTTCGCAGACCCACCACCGGGGATGGTATTGCTTGGGTATCTATTCTAAGGTGAGGAATCTAACTAACGTGTTTCTTTCAGATGAACAAGTTACTTACCTTCGGTAACGATGTATCTGTAAGAAACATTAGTTAGTTAGATTCCTCACCGACCCACCCATCCTCCCCGTTCTGCGAACCGACATCTAGGGTTAAGGATATCCTTTTCAGGCCCCTAGATTTTCTTTTTGGCACCAGTGTCGGTCTTTGCATGGCTCTGCGTTCCTGGCGCGGAAAGCTATGTACAAGAACTGACGTCAGCGCGCGAGGGCGGCGTCTAAGTACTCCGACGACGTCATTCCTGCGCACGACGCCGACGACGGACGCGGAGCCGCAGACGACGCCTAGCGACGCGCAAGGGGTATTGCTGACGAAAAATCTTCCGGATCCAGTCTGACGCCTGGGGATATTCTAAGGTGAGGAATCTAACTAACTAATGTTTCTTACAGATACATCGTTACCGAAGGTAAGTAACTTGTTCATCATTCCTACTATCCAAGTTAATATCCCTCAGCCACCTGCCTTACCACTGACGGTATCCAAGAATGTAACTTATACCAAAAGGAAAAGGATTGCAAGCCCACGTAAAGGCAGCTTCCCAAAACTTTATAAGAGACCAAGGAAGTATGGTGCCAGGGGAATAGGAACTAAAGCGGGTGAGGGGTTGGGCGCGAAAAACCCCGGGATGGAAAAGGGGGGTGATCATTCAGGTCATATGATTGAGGAAGCATGTGTAGATCCAACATCAGTCTGTCATTTAGCTCCACCTAATGACTCTGTAACAATTACACAATTTGAAGACCTGATGACAACATTATTGTCCCCGATTGTAGAGAGAGTAAAAGGGTTGGGAGAGAGGTTGGATAGATTTGAACAGGCAACCTTGGATAATTTCTTCTCTCTGAAAACCCTTATCAAACTGCACTCGAAGATCGGGGAGGATGGACAGGGAGGGGATAGTGGCACCCGGATGTTCTCTGCATCCACACAGGCCACACCTACCGCCTCTAATACAGCAAACACTGTAAATATGTTGGCTGTGGCTAATGTACCTGCTGCACAGGTTGCGGATACCTCAGGCAGTACTAGTCATTCAGGCCTAGCACAACCAAGTGCACCTAAGCCTCTCAAAGTCCCGGTAAAGAAGCCTATCCGGGCTGAGCTGCCAGGTAGGAAGGGACCTCTGAAATATAAGGGAACCTCGAATGGGATTGCCAAAGGCAATGGTCCCGATCAAGCCCACTCGACCAGAACTTGTACTAACCTCCCCAGAGAAACCCAGCCAGAAGAATCTTCCCCCAAAGCGGCTCCAACTATTCCACCGGTGAATTTGCCCCCCGAGTGCAACCCGTATGTCGCCATACTTACTAACGTACCCACTTTGAAGGATGATCATTATGAATCCCACCAGGCTTTAAAAAATAAAACCATGCACTGGTTAAAGACCAATAGACCTCTTCCTAGGGGTCTGATGGGTTGATCCTAGGAGTGAGAAGGGTAGGGTGGGTAGGATATGGTCGCAAGCACCTAGAAGGAGATTGTGTGGTGGTAAACTTCAAAGACAATAGGGTTGCTCAAACTATTTGCAATCAAAAGTATGTAATTGGGGGGGGGCAAGCATTGGTGTAGTAGATTTAACCTATTTTTACCCTAGGACTGCAGCAAATAATAATGGTTTACATTCTGGCGGGGGTTGGAGCAATAACCCTATTTATCCTGAGAATCCTGTCATCCCTCAATTATTCCAACCGGCAGTCTGGCCCGGGTCTTATGGGGGGCCGTCGGGATATTGAACCGACACTTGCCATAGGGTGGCCTTCAGGGACCAAAGCCCAGGTGATGTTCCTGTGCCAAACGAGTCGAGTGATAGCAATGTCTTTCTTCCCTCTCAGTTAGACAAAGCCACTACCCTACCTCAGGACATTAACTCGCTTGCAGGAAGACTAAGCGGGGGCAGTAGATTAAGTCTTATAGATCTGACGGAGGGGGCACCTAACACCAAGCCGCAGGGAGCCGGTTGTGGCGGATCCAGACTTTAAGATTTTTAGCTGGAACGTCGTGGGTATCTCAAGGAAGCTGGGACTACCAGACTGGAACGTGCTTGTGGAGGGTTACTCCATTTGCATTTTTCAAGAAACATGGTGCAGGGAGCCCTGCCACTAGGTAGGATATTCGACATATTTTGTTCCCGCTGTCCCCCCTGTTTCAGGGAAGGGACGCCCTTCGGGCGGTCTCTTGATATGGGTTGATGTCGCTCTCGATTGCCAGGTGGTTCAGCACCCCACCAACTCTCCCGATCTCCTCAATATTACTGTAAAGGGTGCACGGGGTGGCCTCCTCCTGGACATCTTTAATATCTACGCCAGAGGCACGAAGGGTGGTATACCATCGGCCACAATATCCCTATTAGAAGGTCTGCTCAGGCAGCGCCCCAATAAATCTCGCATTTTGGTGGCAGGAGACCTGAATTGTACGTTCGAGCCTTTGGGCCTGGACGATACATTGGGAAGTGGTGAGGAGGACTCCAGGAGGGGGATTCCTGCCCTAGCGCTGCCTCCCATCAAGAGGTGGACCCAAGTGGCGGTACAGATTAATTCCCTCACCATGGAATTTGACCTTAGGGCTGTTAATGGGAGGTCCAAGTCTGACCTAGTGGGTGCTCATACTTATAATAGGCCGAATCATACGTCTAGAATAGATTATATTCTTCTTGACGTAACTCTATGGAGCATCCTGAAGGATATGGAGATCATACCGACAACTGAGAGTGATCATAATCTCCTCTCACTCGCTCTCTTTCCCCAGTGGTTAACTGATAAGGGGGGATTATCATCTTATGCTCCTGCATTTCCTCCTGAGGCGGAAGCCGGGAGTTTGTGTGTGCTTTTTAAAATCACTGTGTGTCACCATTACTGTGTTTTTAACTGTTGCACTTACCTTAATCCCTGGCATCGTTCAGGACCTCACTCTTTATTCGACCGCGCAGCGGAGCTAACGCTGCTGCGGTATCGCAGGTATTGAAAAGATCTTGCCGCCATTGACGCCCACTTGGATGCCGCACCCCCCGCCCACTGGTATATAACGCTGAAGGAGAGCGCTTCGTACCTTGACCTGCATTTCCTCCTGAGGCGGAAGCCAGGAGTTTGTGTGTGCTTTTTAAAATCACTGTGTGTCACCATTACTGTGTTTTTAACTGTTGCACTTACCTTAATCCCTGGCATCGTTCAGGACCTCACTCTTGATTCGACCGCGCAGCGGAGCTAACGCTGCTGCGGTATCGCAGATATTGAAAAGATCTTGCCGCCATTGACGGCCGGCGACGAGGCCACGCCCACTTGGAGGCCGCGCCCCCCGCCCACTGGTATATAACGCTGAAGGAGAGCGCTTCGTACCTTGACCTGCATTTCCTCCTGAGGCGGAAGCCGGGACTTTGTGTGTGCTTTTTAAAATCACTGTGTGTCACCATTACTGTGTTTTTAACTGTTGCACTTACCTTAATCCCTGGCATCGTTCAGGACCTCACTCTTGATTTGACCGCGCAGCGGAGCTAACGCTGCTGCGGTATCGCAGATATTGAAAAGATCTTGCCGCCATTGACGGCCGGCGACGAGGCCACGCCCACTTGGAGGCCGCGCCCCCCGCCCTCCTTTCACTTCCTGATAAGCATGTGTTTTCACCGGACGCGCAGCGGACGGGCGCAGCGGGCGCGCCGTTTGTGCGCCGAAGGCGCGCCTAAGGCAAGCCCGTCTGCGCCCGTCATCGCCAAGACATCGCCTCTCGCCAGTCCCCCTGTCCAACCTATTCGATTGGCACATCAATATGATAGAGATTGTCTCCTTGCACTAAATCCGGGCAAACGCTGTGATACGCTACTGGGCTGCACTGGACAGACCGCTCTGCAATGTAAATCCTGTACATTTGTTACACCTAGACCGTGTCTACCCGGACACAAAGCCAGTACATTAAAACACAGCCCGCTCACTATTCTTCAGCTTAATGTTAGATCTTTGGCAAAGCACCAATCTGAGGTCAATACTCTATTGACCGATGAGAACCCAGATATACTATTCTTGTGCGAAACCTGGCTGAAGGATGAGCTCACCAGCATTCCTAATCTTACGATGCCGGACGGATTCTCCATGATATCCATCAATAGAGACTCTAGGGGAGGGGGTATAGCTGTTATTCACAGAACGCTATTCTCCTGCTCTTTCATGAAGGAAGACATCGTGGGCTATGAGTGCGCCCGCTTCAAAATCACCACTAGCCCTCATTTCTCCCTCTCTGGCCTTTTCATTTACCGACCCCCGGGGCCTATACTTAAGTTCACGGAGGAGCTCCTAGAGGTTGCCCACACCCTGGTTGTGACCTCCGCTAATTTTACTATCTTAGGAGACTTTAATCTCCACTTCGATTCTCCCTCGGAACCTATCATTAGCAACCTTCTGGCAGACCTTGCAGCCTTACAGCTGATCCCTCTTATCCACTCCACAACGCACTCTGCTGGTCACCTTCTTGACCCTGTTTTTACCAATATCCTGGAGGCTAAAGCCGATCCACCCAAACCCATGGGTTGGACCGACCATTTCCTTATTAAATTTGCGATATCAGCTGACATCCAGCCCAATAAGGAGTTACCTTCCTCCTGTCTTAAACGGCCCTGGCACAAACTCCAAAACAAGGAACTCTACACTATCCTAAGAGAACTCAACTTTGTAACTACTAAAGACATTAATAAGTCTTATGCTTCTTTCCAGGACTGGATCATTAAAGGACTTGATACCATTATACCAGCTAAATGGACTAGAGGACGTAGCTCCCCCTCCAATCCCTGGTAGAACGACAGTTTGAAACTCTTAAGAAAGGAATGTAAAGTAGCAGAACGCAACTGGAGGAAGTATTATAAGGACAAGGACAAAGCCTCTTACCTGTCCAAGCTAAAATTTTACCATAAAGCTATACGCGTGGCCCGCGCAGCCTTCTATGCCAAAGAAATTGCTTCCAGCCCCAATCCCACAAAAACCATTTTTAAACTAGTTCAAAAGTTGCAATATTGTGGCAATCTTGCCTCGTGTGTCTCCTCTACACAGCAGTGTGAGGACCTCGCCACCTTCTTTATTGAAAAGGTAAGGAAAATTTATAGTACCTTCTCACAGAACTCCCTTGATTACATCAGCTCCTCTAATTCTCCCTTTAAAGGTACCAGACTTTTATGTCTACCGGAAATCTCCCACGGGGAGCTTCTCATACTTTGCAGAAAGGTTAAATCCGGCGCCCCCTCAGATCCCATGAGGCCGGCCCAATTTCTAGTGGCACTTGACTTTTTTCTTCCATCCCTGGCTACTCTTCTCAACCTCTCCTTTGCATCGGCAACTGTTCCTACTTGCTGGAAACAAGCATGGGTCACCCCCATTATCAAAAAGCCGACCTTGGACCCCAATAAGCCGGAGAACTATAGGCCCATCTCATTGCTTCCCTGGGTTTCCAAATTAGCAGAAGCCCATGCTAACGCCGTTCTATCAGATCATATGGCCCGAAACAACATCCTGGACCCTTCTCAGAATGGGTTCCGGCCAGGGCACAGTACGGAGTCTGCCCTTTTGTCTACCACCGAACATCTTCGGATGATACTGGATGCCGGTCAAAGTGCTGCACTGATACTGCTTGATCTCAGTGCAGCCTTCGACACAGTCTCCCACGACATCCTGCTGAAGCGCCTGGAAGATATAGGGATTAGTGACTTGGCCCTCGAATGGTTTCGTTCGTTCTTGACGGACAGATCCTTCCGTGTCTCAGCACCCCCGTTCACCTCCCGGTCTCACTCAATTGACCAAGGCGTCCCGCAAGGTTCGGCACTCAGTCCATCCCTTTTTAACGTGTATGTTCAACTCCTCGCGGCGGTGGCTAGAGAATGGGACCTCACGCTGGTCTCGTACGCTGACGACACTCAGCTGGTGATTACCCTTACTGAGACCCCCTCTACCTCTGCCGCGAGATTCAGGGATGGACTGGCCGCAGTCGCCCAATGGATGACGGGAAACTGCCTTCAACTGAATGCAGGGAAAACCGAGGTCCTGGTCCTCGGTAAGAACGCCAGCCGCTGGAGCAACCATTGGTGGCCTTCCTTGCTGGACCCCATCCCTCCCTCCAAAACTTTGGTTAAAAACCTGGGAGTTTGGCTGGACTCATCTTTGTGCTATCAAACCCATACCAAAAAAGTGGCAGCTACGTGTGTGGGCCTGCTGAGAAGCCTTAACCCCATTCTTGGCTTCTTCGATCCCAAAACACGCCAGCTTATAGTCCAATCTATTATTCTTTCCCGGCTGGACTATGCTAGTGTCCTACTACTAGGCACTAATAAAGCAGAGACTACTCGGCTTCAACGAATTCAGAACTCTGCAGCCAGGGCCATAGTCGGCCTTCCTAGAAGGTGCTCGGCGAGAGCCACCATACACAAGCTCCACTGGCTCCCAATGGAAGCCAGGATCCAATTTAAGGCTCTTATTACTGCCTTCAAAATCCTTAAAACTGAAGGCCCTGTACTTCTCCGTTCACTGCTACTACCCTACATCCCCCAGCGCAATCTACGTTCCCTAGGGCAACATCTGGTAGTGGTCCCCCGTACGAAATTCTGCCGTATCGGGGGGCGTTCCTTCAGAGTTCTGGGAGCCAAACTCTTCCCCTCAATATTCGTTGTCTTGATAATATATCTGCCTTCCGCAAGGCAATTAAAACTCATCTGTTCCCACCACCTTAAGCCTTTGCCCTCTCCGCCCTTTTCAGTAGGTAATGCTATGGTTTCTCAGCGCCGGGACGCCCCGTTGCTGGGGCAGCTGTCGCGCTTCAACAAACTCATAACATAACATATAGCTCCAAACCCCCACGAAGTTTTCCCATCCAATTGTGGTAGACGGCTGAAGTGGGCTAAGCTTATCATGTCCGAAGAGAAAGTGGCAGATATAGGGGCACTTCTGGCTGCAGCACAGTGCAAATTGGAGTCGCTGACCCGATCGCCTGAGGAGATCACGCTGACCTTCTGCGACTTAACTAGGGCGCTGAGCAACCTATTTATTCTCCCTAGCATGGCTCCTCCTGCTAACAACAGGAAGTTGCTGCCCAAAACACAGGGTTGGTTTACAAAAAAATGCAGAGTCAAGAAAAAAGCGCTGGTAGGGGCTGTCAAATCTAAATCCCAGGTTGCAATTAGGCTCGCAAGGAAAGATTACTCCCAGACTTTAAAGGCAGCAAAAAGAGAGGGGGAGGAGAAGTTCTGGGCGGACCTCTTGGCTGCAAGCTTGGACAGGAACGCTAGGGGATTTTGGAGTTTGGTAAGATCCAGGGAAAGGCCTGTTGGCACATTGCTGACATGTAATATCCCAGCTCAGAATTGGTTTAGCCACTTCTTGTCCCTTTATACCCCTGCCGAGGGGGTCCTTAATGACTCCTTTGCTCTGCTGGTCGAGGCAAGGGACACTGAGGTCGATGCCTTTACTGACAGAGAAGTGGAGGTCGTAATCAAGTCCCTGGTCCCCCTAAAAGCTGCTGGGCCTGACTGGATACCCGGCGACTTGTTACGTACCAATCCCAAGCAATGGGGGAAGTTGGTTTCCACTCTATTGAATGCTATTATGGGGGGAGCATCTGTACCTGAATCCTGGAAAGGGGCGGAGGTTGTCCCGATATTCAAGAAGGGATGTCGGGACAACCCCGCTAACTATAGGCCCATAAGCCTTATTGATTCATCCCAAAAGGTGGCAGGGAAGGTAATTCTGGGGAGGATCCTCCAATGGGTGGATGATAATAAGATTCTGTCAGATTTCCAGGCTGGTTTTCGCTCTGGAACCGGGACCATAGAGCAAGCCTTCAGACTGGCGCTCCTGCATTGGAAGGTGGTGGTGCTGGGCAAGGGCAGTCTTTATCTGGCCTTTATCGACCTCAAGACTGCCTTTGACCTGGTATCTAGGGAGGAACTGTGGAGGGTCTTGCAGGTTTTGGGGGTGCCTTCTTATATCCTATCACTCCTGATAAAACTACACAGGCAATTATGCGCAGGTGCGGTGGGGTAAGAATGGGGAGAAAACCGACAGAATTCCAGTGAGTAGGGGCGTCCGCCAGGGATGTGTGTTAGCTCCCACCCTATTCTCTCTCTATGTGAATGGTGTGGTTGAGTATCTGCTACAAGAACCTGCTGATGCACCCTCCCTGGCGGGCACTCGGATCCCCACACTGCTCTTTGCAGAGGACACCCTCCTCATTGCAAAGACCCCCCAGGGCCTCCAAAAACTTCTTAACCACTTCCAGGAGCTTTGTTCCCTTAGGGGATTGGTGATCAATGTTGACAAGACCAAATATTTGATCATGAATCCTCCTGGGAAACTGGGGCGCCCCCCGGTCTTGAACTCTGCTCACCTGGAGAGGGTGTCAGAGTTTGACTACCTGGGAATCCGCCTTAGCGACTCTATGAGTTGGACTCCGCACATCCACAAGATGCTCCTTAACCACAAAAGGGTGGGTGGTGTGTTGCTTAGGGAACATCGTTCTTCCACAAAACAATTTATTGCCCCAGTTGTGGAGATTTATAAAGCTAGAGGGGTTAGTGCTGCCTTGTATGGGGCGGAGCTGTGGGGTACAGGCAATCTCGATGTACTTGCAAAATCGGAGAGCAAATTTTTGAAAGATCTGATGGCTCTCCCTTTGAGCACACCCACAGTTTCAGTGTTGCTGGATCTAGGCTGCAGATCAATTGCGGACCAAGCTCGACTTCGTCCCTTGCTCCTGTGGGCCCGCTTGTGGAGGGTGCCCGAATTAGCCTCCTATGCGGAGGGACTGTCCGAGGTGATGTCAATGGGGGGCTGGCATAGGATTAAATGGTTGAGAGACGTTAAACATCTTTGGGGGGAGCTGGGCTTAGGTGAAGCTTGGGTTACTCGATCTGCCCCTCCTAAAGCCACTTTAAAGAAATTGTATTGGGATTGGGTTTCGTTTAAACTCACTGTCGATCCACGCCTATGTAAGTCAACTGTAGCCTTTTTGAGGATTAAAGACGTGGTAGCTTACGAACCCTATCTCAACATGATTTCCATTCCTTTTGATAGGGCTTTATATTTTAAATTTAGAGTAGGGATTCTACCTGTTGGTGACCTGATATCCCGGTGGAAATTGTCCCCCCAGTCCTCCCCCTTTTGGGCCCTCTGTTCCACGCGGGTCGAGACGGTGGCACATATTCTTTTTGAATGCCCTGACTATTGCTCTCCCAGGAGGCGCTGGCTCACACCACTTTGTAGACAGTTGGGAACTCGCTATCACACTGTGGCCCTACGTATTTTATTGTCCGACACATCCACTTTGGTGGCTTGTGCTGTGTCTAAATTCTTAAAGTGGACCTGGTTGATTCGTGCAAAAAGGCTTTCCGTATCAATTTAATCCTGGTTTTAACTGTATTAATTGTATTTATTAAGTTATTGTTTTTTACCTTCTTTTTCTTCTGGGAATGTGTTTTATTTGTTGTTTTTCTTAACTGTTGAACTGTTAACTGTTGAACTGCTTTTAAGATATTTTATGTATCGAAATAAAGCCTATCAATCAATAGAAGTCAGGAACATATGCACAAATCAACGTTTCACAACAAGTTAAGCACAAATATGGCTGGGGCCCAAGGGGCGTACCAGACCATATACTAAAAAAGATGTTTAGGAATATCGACTTGAGAAGAGACAAGGCCTAGGGCCTTCACTAATCCACCCAAGGCAGGTAAGTAAAGGACCCACAGGAGACGCATGCAGTGTGAGAACACAGCCGCGGATCCCAAGATTTCAATGGAGCAAGTCGCGGTTGGAATTTTTAAGTTTTAGGATACTTCGGGAGAGTCTACAAGCAAGTCACTTACTGGGTAAGTAGTTCTAGAGCCAACACACACAGGAGCACCGTAGTGCAGGAGTTACCTCAACTAGGGAAGCCGGGTGCATAGGTGTCTTTTGGTGTCTGGTCGCGGCGTTGTTTTTAATGGGAGCCAAAGAAGACTTGCTGCTTGTGAAGACAGGAGAAGTGTCCGGTGGAATCCAAGGCTGGATTCAGAAGAAAGAAGACCTGAAAGCAGAGGGGACAGGGTTCAAAGTCATTTGCCAGTGACCCGGGGCCAGGAAGCTGGATGCCCACAGTCGTCGGATGATCACAGGTGTCTTGACTCTTCAGCCACGAGGTCCAGGAGGCGTCGACGACGACCAGGAGCTGGATTCGGCGTGTCACACGAAGTCTGCAGCTTACTGCGGTGTCGGCGACCAGATTGGAGCCAACAAGCCTTGGCAACAGCAAGTCTCTTGGAAAGTGTAAAAAGTCAGCGGTGCAGACCAGCAAGGTCTGAAGGACTCACCCAGCGAGGGTAAGTCAGGGCAGGCCTGGAGCAACCAGGGGAGCCCTTTGGTTTCGTAGAAAAGTCTTCAGGGGACCCACAAGGCATCCAGCAAGGGATCGTGAAGACACCTCGGGAGAATTCACTCTACAGGAGCCCACAGTCACTCGGGACGAGGTAGGCCTCTGATCTTCGGTGGAAATCCTGCTGGAGGCTTGGACCACACGTGGTCCAATGCACAAGTTCGTAGAACGTCGTGAAGGGGTTGCACTCGAAAATAGTGCACGTTACCCAGGTATTGCTGCTCCTCGTCACTCGTGGGGTCCACTTGCCTCAGCTTCGCTGGGCACTCACAATGGCTTTGGAGAAGTCAGGAAATCCACTTCCGGGGCTGCAGGGACTTCGGACTCCGGCAAGAGCGGGAAAGTTTGCAACCGTTGATTCAAAGTTTTGTTGCCTGCCAAGCAGGGGAGCCACTCCTTGACTTCAAGGGAGATTCTTCCGTCTTCCAGAGGTAGTGGAACGTCGAAGGTCCAGGATTCTTCTTCAGAGCGTCGTCCAGGGTAATCTAGTTTGCAATGGCAAGGGTTCCCTAACTTATACTAAAAGAAAGGGAGGGACTAGCTCTATGACCCCTCCTATGGGAGGGTCAGGGGAGTGGGTGGTTACACCCACTTCCCTTTGTCTAGATTTGCGCCAGAGCAGGGGCAGGTAGCCCCTGAACCGGTTTGAGCTGGCATATGCACAGAGGAGCCTACTGCTCCCCCAGTGCAGGACTTCAAAGCACTCTAGGAGTGCACCCACCCAGCCCCAATACACTAAACCCTGTCTGGGAGGTGGTCACACCTCCCTGTGACAGGATACCTATTGTTGGGCCTCCTCCACTGCGAGTTTCGGTCATCAGCAGGAGGGCAGCCCAGTGTCTGTAACTGGTGGCATCCATTTTGTGATGCCAGGGCTCTTCAGGATTCTACTGTTTCCACAGTAGATACATGTCTATCCCTCTAGAAGGGTGGGATCATACTCCCACTCCAGTTACTGGTGTGGGGGTATGATTCCAAAGCGCTTGACACCAAACACGACATGTTTTGATGCAGCCATCCCAGAGTTATTTACTGCGAGGTTATAATGCACTCGCATCCACAAACAGCCACAGAGAATAGACTCTGGGAGCTGCAGAGGGGCCCTGCTCAAGCAGAGGCACCCCCTCACATGGAAACCACGCACCCTGCCCTCAGGATTGATAGGGCCTGCCTTAGGGGTGACTGATAGGTTTATATGTGTGTGCAGGTAGAGATATAGGGAACCTATATCTCAGTGAGGAGTGCTAGCACCACCTCACCCATGCTGCAGTAGCAGGCCTGTGGTGTCAGATTTAGTCTGCTTCCCAGGGGTGGCATAATACATGCTTCAGCCCCTGGTAGGCCTGTGAAGTAGCTATGCCCTTGGTACCTAAGGTACCATATACTAGGGGCTCATAAGATACCACAGTATCCAATCACTAATGCACCTAATATGCACACCATGTCATTTAAGGGAGTAAGCATATAGGCTGGGGTCCTGGATAGCAGGATCCTAGCCAGACTAGTCAAAAACCATCAAAACACCAGGAAAACACCAGGAAAAAAGTGGGGGCAACCATGCAGTCAGATTCCACCTTCCTACAACTTCCCACGCCAGGAATGCAGAGCCATGCCATGAAACTGCATGGAGCCATGAAGCAGGTGATCCCTGAAAGAGATGACCTTAACCCTAGAATCAGTACGCAGAACGGGGAGGATCGGAGGGGCGGTAAGGAATCTATCACTAACTAATGTCTTTTACAGATATATCGTTACACAAGTAGTAACTTGTGCATCTGAAAGAGACACGTTAGTGGTAGATTCCTTACCTTAGAATAGATACCCCAGCCATACGAACTCCGGTGGTGGGTCTGCGAACAAATTACACCAGAAAGTCACGGAGAACAGAACGGCCAAAGAAGCCAGCTCTCCGGACTTGCCTGTCAAGGCAGTAATGCTTGGTAAACGTGTGCAGCGAGGCCCACACAGCTGACTGACAAATATACTGCATGGGAACGCCGCGTCCCAAGGCAGTAGTGGCTGCAGTTGCCCTGGGATAATGAGTACCAGCCTCACAAGAGGCTCCTTCTTAGGCAAGGAGTAACATGCTTTGATGCACAGAACGACCTACAGAGAGATGGTTCGTTTGTGCACAGCCCGACCCCTTTTGGCGCCCACGTAGCCAACAAAGAGCTGGTCATCCACCCGGAACTGCAGTGTGCGCTGCAGATAGAACGAGAGCACACGTTTTGGGTCCAGACGGTGGAGCCTCTCTTCCTCTTTTGAAGGATGCGGAGGCGGAAAGAAGGTGGGCAAAGTGATGGTCTGCCTGATGTGGAAGGGTGTGACAACCTTTGGCAAAAAAGGACGGGTCCGTAAAACCACCTTGTCCAAATGAACAGAAAGGAAAGGAGGTTTAGAAGAAAGAGCCTGGAGCTCACTCATTCTTCTGGCAGAGGTGATAGCTACCAGGAAAGCCGTCTTTAGAGTGAGAAGATTTAAAGAACAGTTATGAAGAGGCTGAAAAGGAGCGCACATCAGATAGGTCAAGACAAGATGTAAGTCCCATTGAGGCATTATGAAAGGCACGGGAGGAAACGTGTGCATAATGCCTTTCAGGAAACGGTTAACAACCGGGGACATAAAGAGAGAAGGCTGATCTGGAAGCCTGAGAAAGGCGGAGATGGCCGAAAGATAACCTTTGAGAGTACCCAGAGCAGAGCCCTGCTGGGCCAAGGATAGTAGGAACAGGACCTCAGAAAGGGGACCCACAGACTTTGCTGTGCACCATGCCACAAACTTGTTCCACCGGCAGGTGTATACCGTCTTAGTGGATGGACGCCTGGCTGCCAGAATGACATCACAGACTTCGGGAGGAAGATCGAAAGCTGTCAACTGTCGCCGCTCAATCCCCACGCATGGAGGTGGAGGCTGGACAGATTCGGGTGGAGGACCGTCCCCTGCTGTTGCGACAGAAGATCCTCCCGAAGAGGCAAACTGATCCGGGGGAGTGATCGCCATGCTGAGTAGCTCGGGATACTAGTATCTTCGTGCCCAATCCGGAGTCACAAGGATAACTTGGGCCCGGTCGCACCGAATCTTCTTCAGCACTCTGGGCAGAAGTGGTATAGGCGGAAAGGCGTACAACAGACCTCAACTCCACTCGTGACGAAAAGCGTCGCCGAGCGAGTGCTGCCTTGGAAATTCCAACGCGCAGAACCGAGGACATTGCGCGTTCTCTTCGGTGGCGAATAGATCTAACCAAGGCTCTCCCCACTGCAGAAAGAGACCTTGCGCCACGTCCAAGTTCAGACGCCATTCGTGATCCATCAAGCACCGGCGGCTGAGTTTGTCCGCCCTGGCGTTCAGAGAACCTGCCAGGTGTTGAACCACCAAGGTAATGCCTCAATGTTCCAGTCAAGTCCAGAGGCGCAGAGCCTCCTGACATAGGGTCCACGACCCCACCCCGCCCTGCTTGTTGCAATACCACATGGTGGTGGTGTTGTCTGTGAACACCTGCACCACACTTCCCCGGACAAAGGGAAGGAATGCCTTCAGTGCAAGTCGGATCGCCTGATGCTCCAAAAGGTTGATATGGAGCCGGACTCCAACAGATACCAGCGTCCTCTGATCTCCGCCTCTCCCAAGTGGCCATCCCATCCCAGGAGGGACGCATCCGTCACCACTATGTGCTCCGGTTGGGGAAGGGAGAGGGATCTGCCATTGACCCAATCGCTATTTGTGAGCCACCACTGCAACTGTCATGCAGTGCCCTCCGAGATCCGGACATGATCGGACAGGTTGCCCTGATGCTGCGCCCACTGGAACTTCAGGTCCCACTGCAGAGCCCGCATATGCCATCGGGCATGTTGCAGGAGGCCATCAGGGCTAGGAGCCGGAGGGTCATCCTGACTGTAACCCGGGACAGAGGCTGAAAGATCGGAATCATAGCCTGAATATCCCGGACTCGCTGCTTGGGACGATAAACCCGAAACCGCGTCGAATCCAGAACCGCTCCGATGAAGGGGAGCTGCTGAGAGGGACTCAGGTGCGACTTCGGCACGTTGATGGAGAACCCCAGCAAATGCAGGAGGTCGGCCGTAGTTCGAAGGAGGGAGACGACTGCTTGGGGCGAGCCCGCCTTTGAATTTCTCCTCCAGAGGAAGCGATTGATGTTCCGGAGGTCCAAGATGGGATGCAGACCCCCTTTGTCCTTCTTGGGGACCAGAAAGTAGTGGGAATAACAACCACTCCCTACTTCCGGCCCAGGAACGCACTCGATTGCCCCCTTGGCCAAGAGGGTCATAACTTCCTGCTGGAGAGTCGCCAAGTGTGCCCCTGACATGTGGTGGTACTGAGGTGGCATGGCTGGACTGAAAGGTAGGAGAGTAACCCTTGCGTATGATTTGCAACACTCATTTGTCCAGTGGGGGAGGTGATGGCGGATCCTGCTACCCACTGGCGTGGGGTGCTCCACAAAGCTCGGATTAGGAAGGTTTGGAGGCAGAAGCAACGGGGGCTGCGGTGGACTGACCCCCCCTCTGATTCCAAGACCCGCCCCTGCAGAAAACGCGTCCGCGCTGAGGCTGGTTCTGCACAGGCTTGCTGAAGGAACATGCCTGGGCGCCCCTGTCGTGGCCACAAAAGGAACGAAAACCAGGAGTGGCTGGGCTTTTCGTGGAAAGACCTAAGGACTTGGCCGTAGCCCGCGAGTCCTTAAAACGCACCAGCGCACTGTCGGCCTTATCGCCAAACAGACTGGTGCCGTCAAAGGGCATGTCCATGAGTGAGCTTTGCACATCTGGCGAGAACCCAGTAGATCTCAACCAGGCGTGGCGACGAAGCGTCACAGTCGTAGAAATGGCTCTACCTAGTGAGTCCGCGGTGTCCAAACCACACCGAATGGCGAACTTAGCCGCATCTTTACCCTCAGCAACAGCTTGAAACAGCACAGCCTGTGCCTCCTCAGGACACTGAGGCAAAACATGTGCAACGGCATCCCACACTGCGTGGGAATAGCGGCCCAAGAGGCAAGCGGTGTTCACCGACCGCAGCCCTAAGCTGGCCTAAGAGAACAACCGCTTGCCGAACTGCTCCAGCTTCTTAAAATATTATCCGGCGGAGCCGTGGGAAAGGCACTCTGGGACGTCGAAGCTTGGATGACCAGGCTCTCGGGCGTAGGATGAGTAGTCAGAAAGGCAGGGTCCCCCGGCGCCGGGCGATGACGCTCGGCAACATGCTTATCCACTGGGGCCCCTGTGGCTGGCTGCGACCAAGTGTCCAGTAAGACGTCAGTGAGGATCGTTAAATGGCAGCAGGGGCTCCGACGAAGTGGATGCCGTCTGGAGCACCTCAGCGAGGAGATTAGTCTTTAGGGCCACCGTAGGGAGATCAAGGTGGAGGACCTCAGCGGCCTGACGAAGCACCATCGTGTACGAAGCGCCCTCCATGGTAGGCGGAGGAGAGACAAACCCCGGGTCAGAGAAGAGATCGAGGCCGCCGGCATCCTCTAAGTCGTCCGCCAAGTCCTGCTCGGAGTCACACTGACGAGCAAGAGTGTCCTCGGGCCACTGCCAGTCATCCTCCACCTCCGCCATATGTGGGACAGACTGCGGCGGCAGGGTAGGGACCGGAGAAGGAACAAACGGCTCCGGGAATGGCGCCGTACGGGGCCGAACCGGCACCGTGTCCCACTGCGGATCCCAGGTAGGGACAAAAGTGTCAGAGAACCTGTGCAGAAGCAGAACAAATGGTATCCAGGGCGGCGCTGGGGCCGGAGCCGGCAGTGCGGGACCTTGTGGTGCCGTGGCCAGAGCCAGCACCGCAGGATCCTGCGGCGCCGGGGCCGAAGCCGCTGGCGGCGCCGATGGCCTGACAGGATCCTGACACGGGACCGTGGGGCCCAAGGGCACGCCGGCGGGAGCCCGAGGCCTAAACAGGCGGTTCATGGTAGCAAGAAATTCTTGCACCTGTGCGGGAGTCGCCGACGGACCCGGGTAAGGTGGGTAGGCTGCGGGACCCCCGAGCTCCAAAGGAGCCGCAGTGACAGAACCCCTGTCCCCCTCGTCCGCATCCGGGGACCGACGGGGGGACGTCGGAGAGCGACAATGCTTCTTTGACTTCTTTTTGTGTCTTCTCTTACTCGAATCCGAGGGTGAAGACTTGGAGCCCGAGGAGCGATGATGGCGGCCACGCGAGCGTTCCCTGGAGCGGCCCCTGGACCATGAACGGTGCGGGGACGAGTGCCGGACCTCAAACAGCTTCTGGCACCGCTCCCTCAAGGCCTTCGGGGCCATGGCCAGACAGTCCATACAGGCCCTGGAGTCGTGGTCGCTCTCCAGGCAGTAGAGACAGACGTCGTGGGGGTCCGCCACCGACATATTGCGACGGCAGGCCCCACAGGACTTAAAACCAGGCATCCCTACATGCAGAGTAGAATCAACCCACAGGAGACAAAAAGTCTAAAAAAGATAGTAAAAAAGTGACTGAGGTACGTGCTCTAACCGGATCTGCGCTTACTGGCGTGGAAAAAGAAAGAACTGATATCAGCGCGCATGGGTGGCACCTAAGTAGTCTCCGTGACGTCATCTCGGCGCTTACGACGGACGCGGAGCCGCACGACGCCACCTACCGATGCACAGGGGTACTGAATGATGAAAAACTTTCCGGATCTAGTCTGACGCCTGGGGATATTCTAAGGTAAGGAATCTATTACTAACGTGTCTCTTTCAGATGCACAAGTTACTTACTTATGTAAAGATATATCTTTAAGAGACATTAGTTAGTGATAGATTCCTTACCGCTCGCCCGAAACTGGTCCCAGGATGCTTGTTTCTGGTCCAGGGAAGACATGGCTTGGCAGTTTGGGCTGGACTGTTCCCATGAGGGACAGGGTCAGACTGATTTCTATATGGCCATGTCAGAACTGGGGTGGTGGAGTGAGCTAAAGAATGATGATGGATTAAACCCAGATCAGTTGACTTGGGGTGAGTGTTTGATTTGCTCAAACGCTCCGTCCATCATCCCCTTTGGTATCGCTTTGTTCGCCCTAAGTTGGCAGGTTATGCCTAGACGTGGGTCCCTTGCTCCCTTTGCCACTGGATTCAAGATAGCCTGGCTGATGAGGGTTATGAACCCGAAACCGGTCCCAGGATGCTAGTTTCCGGTCCAGGGAAGACATGGCTTGGCAGTTTGGGCTGGACTGTTCCCATGAGGCACAGGGTCAAACTGATTTGCATATGGCCATGTCTGAACTGGGGTGGTGGAGTGAGCTAAAGAATGATGATGGATTAAACCCAGATCAGTTGACTGGGGGTGAGTGTTTGATTTGTTCAAACGCTCCGTCCATCATCCCCTTTGGTATCGCCCTGGTAGACTGGGTGCGTAGCCCAACTGGAGGTTCCATTTTAGCCAGAGAGTAACAGGCTTTAATGCACAAGACAACCCATCGGGAGATAGTTCGCTTGTGCACAGCCCGGCCTTTCTTGGCGCCCACATAGCCAACAAAGAGCTGGTCATCCACCCGGAACTGTTGTGTGCGGTTGAGATAGAACGAAAGTGCACTTTTTGGGTCCAGACAGTGGAGCCTCTCCTCTTCTCTTGAAGGAGGCGGAAAGAAAGTGGGCAGAGTAACAGTTTGCCCGAGATAAAAGGCAGAGACCACTTTTGGTAGAAAGGAGGGACGCGGTCGAAGCACAACCTTGTCCGGATGAATCGCCAGGAAAGGAGGTTTACAGGAAAGAGCCTGGAGCTCACTCACCCACCGAGCGGAGGTGATGGCCACCAGGAAGACAGTTTTCAAAGTCAATAACCGCAAAGGACAGTTATGAAGAGGCTGAAAGGGAGCGCACATCAAGTATGTGAGAACCAGGTTCAAGCCCCATTGAGGCATCACAAAAGGAATAGGAGGGAAAAGGTGAGTAATGCCTTTGAGAAATCTATCGACAACCCAGGACTTCAAAAGAGAGGGCTGATCAGGCAGCCTAAGAAAGGCTGAAAGAGTAGACAGGTAGCCCTCGATAGTGCTCAGAGCAGAGCCCTGCTGGGCCAAAGAGAGAAGGAACAATAGGACCTCAGAAAGAGGGGCAGAAAGAGGATCTACAGCTTTCGCTGTGCACCATGCCACAATTTTTTTGCACCGACAGGCGTATACCGTTTTAGTGGAGGGACGCCTGGCTGCCAGAATTACATTACAAACTTTAGGAGGCAAATCAAATGGAATCAGCTGCCGCTGCTCAATCTCCAAGCAAGGAGGTGGAGGCTGGACAGGTTCGGGTGGAGCACCGTCCCATGTTGCTGCGACAGGAGATCCTCCGAAAGAGGCAGTCGGATCGGGGGATCTACGCTCATACTGAGTAGCTCGGGATACCGAACTCTTCAAGCCCAGTCCGTCGCTACAAGAATGACTTGGACCCGATCGCATCTGATCTTTTTCAGCACTCTGGCCAGAAGTGGTATAGTCGGAAAGGCGTACAATAGACCGCAACTCCACTCGCGATGAAAAGCATCTCCGAGCGAGTGCCACCATGGAAACTCCAAGGTGCAGAACTCCTGACATTGCGCTTTCTCTGCAGTGGTGAATAGATCTAATCAAGGTTCTCCCCAATGGTGAAAGAGACCTTGCACCACCTCCGAGTGAAGACGCCATTTGTGATCCAACATGCACCTGCGGCTGAGTTTGTCCGCCCTGGAGTTCAGTGTACCTGCCAGGTGTTGAACCATCAAGGAAATGCCTTGATGTTCCAGCCATGTCCAGAGACGTAGAGCCTCCTGATATAGGGTCCACGACCCCACACCGCCTTGTTTGTGGCACTACCACATGGCAGTGGTGTTGTCTGTGAACACCTGCACCACTCTCCCCTTGACAGAGGGAAGGAATGCTTTCAGTTCAACTAGGATCGCCCTGAGCTCCAAAAGATTGATATGGAGCTTGGACTCCGCCGGAGACAAGAGGCCTCTGATCTCCTCCTCACCCATGTGGCCACCCCATCCCTGGAGAGACGCGTCTGTCACTACTGTGTGCTCCAGTTGGGGAAGGGAGAGGGATCTGCCGCTGACCCAACGCTGGTTCGTGAGCCACCCCTGCAAGTCCTGTGCAGTGCCCTCCGAGAGCTGGATGTAGTCGGACAGGTTCCCCCGATGCTGCATCCACTGGAACTTGAGGTCCCACTGCAGAGCCATCTGGCATGATAGATCAGAAGGATGCAGGAGGCCATGAGGCCCAGCAGCCTCAGGGTCTTCCTGACCGAAACCCAGGACCAGGGCCTAAAGATCGGGATCATAGCCCGAATGTCCTGGACTCGCTGTTCGAGAGGATAAATTCGAAACTGCGCTGTATCCAGAACCGCTCCGATGAAGAAGAGCTTCTGAGAGGGAATCAGGTGCAACTTTGGCACGTTGATGGAAAACCCCAGCAAATGCAGGAGGTCAGCCGTAGTCTGGAGGTGGGAGACTACTGTCTGGGGTGAGCCCGCCTTCAACAGACAGTCATCGAGATAGGGGAAGACTGAAACCCCTGATCTGCGCAGATGAGCTGCGACCACTGCCATCACTTTCGTGGACAACCGAGGGGCGCTGGTAAGGCCGAAAGGGAGCACGGGGAACTGAAAGTGCTTGTGGCCTACCGTGAACCGTAGGTAACGCCGGTGGGCCGGCAGGATGGGTATATGAAAATAAGCTTCCTGCAAGTCCAACGCTACCAGCCAGTCTTGCGGGTCTAGGGCAGACTAGACCTGAGAAAGCGTGAGCATCTTGAACTTCTCCTTCCGGAGGAAACGACTGACGTTCCGGAGGTCTAAGATAGGACGCAGGCCCTTGTCCTTCGGAACCACGAAGTAGTGGGAATAACAACCATGACCTACTTCTGGTGTCAGAATGCGCTCGATGGCCCCCTTGGCCAAGAGGGCCGCAACTTCCTGCTGGAGAAGTGACAAGTGATCCCCCGACATGCGGTGGTACTGAGGTGGCATGGCTGGAGGGGTAGACTCGAAGGGGAGGGAGTAGCCCCTTCGGACTATTTGCAGAACCCACCTGTCCGAGGGGATGGTGCACCAGTGGGAAAGGTGATGGCGAATCCTGCCACCCACTGGCGTCTGGTGGGCCTGAAACACTGGACTAGGAAGGTTTTGAGGTGGCAGGGGAGGTGAATGGATTGACCCGCCCGCTGTTCTCTGGACCCACCGTGGCGGGTCCCAAGTCCGCGGCTCGAAAGGAGCGAAAAGCGGACCCCGAGGGAGTGTGCGAGGTGGCGAGACCCAAGGACTGGGCTGGGCCATAGCCCAAGAGTCCTTAAAGCGTTCCAGGGTGCTATCCGCGTGTGCCATCAAAGGGCATGTCCAACACCGTTGTGGAAAGTGCCATGCCGAGAGAATCGGCCGTGTCAAGCCCACAACAGATAGTAAATGTAGCAGCATCTCTCTCTTTGGTAATGGCCTGGGAGAGAACCGGCCGTGCTTCCAAAGCGCACTGAGGCAGCACCTGTGCCACAGTGCCCCACACAGAATGGGAATAGCGGCCCAACAGGCACGCAGTATTAACCGCTCGCAACCCGGAACTGGCAGAAGTGAAAATCTTTTTCCCAAACTGCTCCAGTTTCCTAGATTCCTTATACGGAGGAGCAGAAGGGACTACTTTGGCGAGGCGGAAGCCTGGACAACCAGACACTCAGGCGTCTGGTGTTGTGTGAGACAGCTGGGATCGCCCGGCGCTGGCGGCGTGCCACACCCTTGTCTACAGGAACCCCTGTGTTAGGTTTGCTCCAGGTGCTCAACAGGATGTCGGTAAGCGCCTCATTGAAGGGCAGCAACGGCTCCGCAGAGGTCAAGAGATTGGTCCTGACAGGTACAGAAGGGAGCTCGAGGTTAAGGGCCTCAGCCGTCCGACGCAACACCACTGAAAAAGTCCCAACCTCCTCCCTAGCCACGGAAGAAGGGGACAGTGTACCAGGGTGTGGAGATAATTCCAGATTTACTGGACCCTCCACGTCGCCTTCCCATTCAGGCTCATCCTCGCATTGAGCTGCGAAAGGGTCCTCAGACCCCTCCCAGTACTCCCCTTCATCCACCGGTTGTTGAGGAGGGCGGTATGGACGAGGTGCCCGGGGAAAGGGGACAAACTCCCCACCAAGAAATTGAATGGGACGGTAAGATACCAGTCCCGGTTCGGTGCCGTCCGGTGTCAGTGGCAGCACGGCGCTCCGGCGGTGGCACCGAGGCCGGCGGCACCGCAGGGTATGGTGCTGGCATAGCCGAGGCCAAAGGTGGCTGCACGGGGGCAGACCCTCCCAACGGGTCTGTGGGGCCCGAAGGCGCTCCGGAGGGACCCGATGGGACAGACATATGGCGCAAGGCCGACACAAAGGCCTGCACCTCATCCGAAGTCGCGTGCGGTTCTGGAAAGGGTGGGTAGGCCGCAGGCAACAACGAAGGGTCCAACGGAGCTGCGGGGGAGTGACCACCCGCCCCCTCCACCGCGTCCCGCGACCGGTGAGGGTTAGAGGAAGAGCGACGTCGTCTCTTCCACTTTTTATGGCGCCTAGACTTACCTGTCCCCGAATCCGGCAAGTGATGCTGATGGCTCCGTGACTGGTCCCTCGACCTCCCACGGGAGCAGGACCTCGATCGGCGTGGAACCGATTGCCGGACCTTCAACAACTTTCAGGAACACTCCCGCAAAGCTTTCGGTGCCATGGCCCGACAATCGGAGCACGCCTCAGGGTCATGGGCGTGCCCCAAGCAGAAGAGACACGTCGTGCGGGTCCGCTACCGACATGTTCCGACGGCAGGCCCTACAGGACTTAAACCTGGGCATCTCTACTGCACCAGGAGTAAAGTACACGACAAAACAAGTTGTCAGAAACCAAGTTAAAACTTTTAACTAGGGGTACCGCTCTCTCTCGGATGTGCTCTGCTGCGCGGAAAAAGAAAGAACTGTACACGGAGCCGTATGACGACGCCTACCGACGCGCAGGGGTACTGCTGACGAAGACTTTCCGGATCCAGCCTAACGCCTGGGGATATTTTAAGGTAAGGAATCTATCACTAACGTGTCTTTTTCAGATGCGTCTTTTCTTCCATATTGTTGCCCTGCATATGTTGAATATGGCTATAACAGTAAAGAGGGCTGTAAACACACACGGTCGATTGGGCATTAAACGTCCCTTGGAATATCTGGCCACCTTCTTTATTAACAGAACACCATCATTGAAGACACCCAGCGAGCTATACTCTGTTTTGACAATGGTAGACTTTTCCGTTGGTTACCGCAGGCTACAAGTAATTGGTTAGACTTCCTTATCTGTTTAGTTTTATCAATGTAAAATTGTTAACATATTTTACTATTCAGAGTATGAAGTGCTTTCTCTGCTGTATTGGTTGTGTTAAAAAAGTCTCTAAAACCACTGATTTATTTAGATGCAAGTCTGATGGAACCTCGGGTAAGAAGAAAGGACAAGTTTTTGAGACAATCTTGTCTTCTCTTAACTGGAGGAATGGTTCTTCGAAGTATGAATCTCACTGACCCTTCTAGTGGTATAAGGGCTAAAAGGAAGGCTAACTTCCATCATACGTAATTAAGGCTTCCCTGAGTATTGGGACAAAGTGCTTTTCAATCAGTTACCAATATTTAGCTGCAATGAAAAATGAGGACGTCTTATTGGTCGGAAAACCCTAAAGTGGCCTTTAGAAAATTCTTTAATAGGTTTGTTAGACCACAGATGTGGTTCAGGTCTTGTCCTCTTGAAAAGAAAAATAGCAGCCAAATGTACTCTGACTGAAGCATTAGTCAGTCTTGTATTTGATATGTGCAGAAGATGTGGTAGTATTTCTTGAGGCAGAAAAGTTATAGGATTAAATTTCTGTGGAGCACACCACAAGCAAAACAATGTTTACATTTTGCTGTGAACATCTTATTGATGGACCCCACTCTTGCTTGCTTTTAAAGGTATTTTTCTATAGACTTCTGGAATTTCTTACTGCTGGAATTCATTAAATTCAGGAGTCGTGCAGTCCAATTCAGAGAGGGAGGGTCCGGATTGGAAAATGTGTTTGTTGCGACAAGACTGTAGGAATTGTGTTGTTTCCAGTGGTATTTGAGGTTGTTCCGACAGGTGAAGTAGATCCTGGACAAGTATTGTCTTGGCCACCAAGAAGCTATGAGAATTATCAAACATGGCTCTCTCCTCATTTTCAACAGTACCCTCAGTATCAGTGGGATCAGGAGAAATGAGTATGCAATGAGTATGCATAGGGTACTGACTAGTTATTCAAAAAGGCATTCCACCATAATCCTGGTAGAGGGTGCCTGCTTGCGTAATATTGCTATTTTTGGCTCTGACTCGTTGCGAACAGGCCTAGATTTGGTATTCGCTGTAACTAAATATTTTCTTTAGCTGGGCTTGACTGAACTCTCACTTGTGACATTGCTGTTGTCTTGCTGAGGCTGTGGGTCCATGAATTTGATAGGCCTAGAAGATGCTCTATCTTTATTTGGATGCAGTGTTCTATAGTTCATTCCCATATTGCCTATGCCTTCTTGGATTAATGGAGGGATCGTGTTCCTCCTGGTTTGTTTATATAGTACATGCTTGTTCTATGTATGTATTAGCATTGCAGATTCATGACAGAAAAGAGCAGAGTCTGAGAGCAATTGGCTCAACTCTATGATACTTATGTGCATTGGAGTCTCTTTTTCTGGCCATTCTCCACTGATAATTCCTGCTGAAAAGCGCGTCCCAACCCTCCTACAAGTCATTTAACATGTCAAAGCGAGCTTCTTCTTAAAGGAAATAAAGCCCGTTCCTGCACTGAAACAGACAAGTGAGGGCTCTCTTCATCTGAGGTCTTATTCGATCATCAAAAGAATCTGCCTCCTACATACACTTTTGGGCTAATGCCTCTTGAAATGGGTTTCTGTGAAATCGGAAGTACGGTATCAAATGAACGCATCCATAAAGAGGACTTGAAATTCATACTGTAGTTGTCTATTCTTTTTACAGGCTAATTGCTAGAGCGCACATGTGAGAAATGCGTTTATTCTTGGGTCTAGAACACGCCTGAGAAATTAAATGCTCCTTCAAAGGTGTAGAGAGGATTGCAGTTTGTTTTACGCTCTATAGCTGCTCTTAATCTTTCTGAGGCACACAGCTACTGGTGCCACGCACTTTGTAAAAATTCTTGGGCAGATTTGACTACCTTGTATTGATAATGGTGATCAGCCACCTGAAATATCAGAAATGTTCGATTGAGGGGGTTAATGGAAATATGAAATTATGCGTCCTCTAGGTCCAAAGATGTCATGTAGTCCTTGTTTCATAGGAATTGTTGAACCACCTACAATGTCACAATGGGGAACATTTGCTTTCTCAGATAATTGTTGTAATTTCGAAAACCTAAAATTGGTAAACCCTCTCGGGAATTTTTCCTGGTAAGGAAAAAATGGAAAGAAAAGCCCAAGTTCCTTTGTGTCCTTGGAACCAATTATATTACTCCTTTTCTCAGCATGATGTTGATTTCCATCTGCAACATATGTAGGTGCCGATGTTTCATCTTCTTCCGTGATTTCATTGGAGAGGTTTTTCTACAAATTCTAACATGTGAGTTTATTTTATAAGACCCATTACCCAATGATCTGATGAAATCTTGACCCTGTTTTAATGAAGGGAGAACTTTCCACCAACAGGCATGATCTGAAGTACTGTGGCCATAGCCAATTTGTCATTACCTCCCTAAAATTTCATTGCTCTTAGACATGTTGCCAGTTCTCTTGCACAGGGCTTGTTTACAGTATGAGGTAGATGGTGGAGCCCTGTTTGGCTGTTGATAGGGCTGGCAATACCGATATTGAGGGGTAGTATTCTGCTGGTATCTGAATAGCTGATAGCCCCCTTTGTATGAATGCATACTTCTCCCTCATATCCCTCGAAAGGACTGTGTGTGTCTTTAAAGTACTCCAAGGGATCTGGTTGTTTCTGGGTCTGCTTTAATAAACTGCATGGTCTCACCTGTATGGGGGCCAACCAAAGTCTTGCTGTCGTATGGCATAACTAATATTCTGCTTTGCACTTCAGGTCAAAAGGAAGTGGCTTGCAGTCAATCTTGACTATTTAATACAGCTGCTCCGTCTAGTTGTCTGAAACCAGTTTAGGTCATATCCATAGCCGCACCAATATTTGCAGAGAATGTTCGTTCTCCTTCCTGAAAAATTACCTGCGTGTCTGCTTTATCATTTGGGAAATGCTCTAGGTATGGTCCTATGCCTGACCACATCTGATGGTCGTACCAAGTGAGTATCGCTAAAGTGCATGAGGCCCTGACGGAGGTGGCTGCTGTGGCAGAAACTCATTTGCCAATGTTGTTTAGCCTCCTTCCTTCACTCTCTGGTGGTGCTGCACATTGGGATACTAGGTTTGTAGATCGCCTTAGGCCAGCTTGCATGACAGACTAGTCTTCTTGGGAGTGGCCAATGAGACATACAGGAGTGCTCTCTATTGCTTTGTATTTCTTGTCCAGCTGTAGCTGGTGTCTTTATAATTGTTATGCCATCCATCCAGATGTGATCGATTATTGGGATTGATTTAATAGTTTTTCTGGCATTTTCATTAAAATCATAAAAGAAACAGCCATTCTTCTTTGCTATTACTGGTAAGTCAAATCTTTTTGACGCAATTTCTGTTAAATTGCGGAAATCCTGGATGTCACCTGGGGAGGTTCCACTGCTGGTGGGGTGAGGTCATCCGTTGTGGTAAGTAGAGAAAGAGAGGGAGGTCCCCTTTTGGTCCAATCAGGGACAGGGGATAGTACTTGAAACAAAAAAGTCCCTAAACACAGTTCAGTACTGTTATGGTGTGACACAGTCTATTCAAAATTGCTGGTGGTCAAATATTCAGAAACAAACGGAACCAATAATGCTAACAATGTCAAGAAAAAACATTACACATAAACTGTTTTTCCACAACGACATATTTGTAAATGAATGTTTTTATGATATATGTATACAATGGTATTGCATTGAATACATTTTGCCTTTTTATATATGATTTGTTATTGCTATTTTTTATTTATTTATTTATTTAATCCTCATGTGTAATGTTTTTTCTTGACATTGTTAGCATTATTGGTTCAGTTTGTTTCTGAATATTTGACCACCAGCAATTTTGAATAGACTGTGTCACACCATAACAGTACTGAACTGTGTTTAGGGACTTTTTTGTTTCAAACATCTGTTGTGGTAGCCACAGTCATCCCATTCAGGGCCTGAATACTGGTAGGCATTTCTGGTCCTCATTTATATCTAGTGCCTGGAGTAATGGACTGTGGCGTCAAACGTGAATGATGCGTTGAATGAGTCATCGGATCACTAGGAAGCAGATAATGCACTTGGGTGGGTGGTGGTGTTGGTTTTGTGTGTGTCTGGAACCTGTGAGTTTCGTAGGTTTAAAAAGTCTGACAGACTGAGGCACAAGTCTTTGACCAAGGTCAAGGGTACCTCTATCGTCTCATCTTGTGGTGTTTGCATTATGTGGTCAAAAGTGTTCAAACCATCTGCTATCCATCTTCCTCACCATCACTCTCATCCGGATGTTGTACAGAAGACTGATAAGTGAGTCTTTGATCTTATGAATTATGGTTTTCCATAGTCATCACCCTCTTCCGGATTGTGGTATTTCAACTTTAAGTGAGTAGTACAGTAAAAATGTCCAAAATTCCCTTTCTCGTCTGAGACCTCTGTACCAAAGAGGAGTTGTGGTAGGTAAGATGACTGTGTTTTCATTGACTATGTTCCTGCCGTCGATGGTGCTCTTGTCGGCATCAAAAGAGGTGGTGTTTTCGCCGATGGTGTTGAATTTGATGACTGTGTCCTTTTCGGTGTCATTGTCAAGGGATTATACATTACAGGTATCTTCCTTGATTATGGTGTCTTCATTACTCTCAAAGTTGAAGATTGTCTTGAGGTCTCTGGAGCCTTATATATGACAAGCATTTGCAATGCAATAGGTCTCTCATTTACGTAAGTTTAAGCTATTGGCATTGTAAATGACAATGCCTTTTATTTATGTTTTAAAAACCAAAACATAAATAAAGGGCATTGTCATTTACAATGCCAATAGCTGAAACTCGCGTAAATGCAAGACCTATTGCAGTGCAAATGCTTGTTGTTGTGGAAGTAATCTCTAAAAATTGACCTGGTTTGAAGAATAAGCCATCACAAAAAAACCTGAGTTTCTGCAGACATACTAACATTTTCCAGTGAAGAAACCCCTTCTGCCACCCACAGCAAATTTTGGGATATTTCCTTTCCCCTACCCACCCTTGAAGGGCATTTAATCATGCCCATGACACACCTACATTTTCAACAATTTTTCAGGGTCAGAATTAGTCGTACCCTCAAAGTTGTAAGTTTGTATGTGTTTACAAAATTCCTGGCATTTCAAACCCTTGCACAGGCATTCACGCCCACAGGAGGAAATGTATTCGCACAGAAAGCTCTGTGTAAAAGTGACTTCTGTGCATTATAGAATTTCACATAAAAGTTAATTTGACCTTAATTAAAGGGCTTTTTTCGGGCGTGAGTCGTTTGGCACAAGTTAATGGTTTGATGAACGAGAACCATTGGTGTCACTTCCAACTTCACAGCCTTCAGCATGTATACATGGATACTGCCTTTCAGTGTTGGCTTTATTGCACACATTCTAGAACTTAAACATATTGTAATGAGCTAGTTTCTCATTATAGTAAGCATTTTTTTGTATTAGACTTCAAGATAGAAGGCACGTTAATTTAAGTCGACATGTCTGACTGTTTTAATTTACTTGTTGCACAAAATACTAATTTGGGCAGAAAGAAATACAGGCGCTGTAATTTGTTTAAAAGAATTAGTGTTTTCTGTAAAAAGAAAAATAGTGATGAAAGATAGTGGCGGACATCTGCTTCCACCGCATTCGCCTCTCCCCACACCAAACATGTCAAGCTATTTTTTTTAATTTAGAGAGCCACATATATCTCATTTGCTTTACAATCCGCTGTCAGGTGCCACCATTTTAATCTTTCAGGAAAGCAGCAGAGTAACAATTTTGAATAAAGTACGGTCCCTGCTCTGGTCTGGCAGTGGCATCAGTTCTACAACTACAGGCATGTACTGTAACTCATAATGAAAGTAACTTGAGGCCTCTGCCAACCATTCACCTCCTGACTGTAATAATTGCATGGGAATCACAAAAGCTTTCAGTTAAAAATATAGGTATAGGTATAGCGGACGCGCTATAATTTAAATATATACATTAGTAAAACCAGAGGGCCTGCTGAGATGTCGTGGGTGGAATAGGGAAGATCCTTAAAGAAAAAAAGTGCTTACCGACTTATGAAGGAGACTGTATAACGCCACAACTTAAAGATTCAATCCTCATGGGCGGTAACAAATGGCGACAAGGCGGTAACAAGGAAAGACTGACAAGCCTCTTAATCAATTGGAAGTCAGCATTTACCAAGGACAATGACACCTGTCAATGAAAGATATGGGAGGAGAGTGGGCGGTGTCTTCCACAGCATACTCTACTGTAGTATGCCTCGCAGAGTGAGCAGTGCATGCACGCTGCCGCTAGGCTCGACCTAAAAAACTGGACACTGTCATAGCAATACACCTATTCAGGTAAGTCTGAAAATATGGCAACTCTCAAAGCAAACCGACAATGCCCCGAGTACCAACTAGGCCTGGGCGGTAAATTCCGTTCCCCTCGTTTAATTAGCAGAATTTGGGTAATTTCGCGTTCAGCCAAAAATTGGGCGACCCGCAGCTTCGCGGGATTTTTAGCTTGTTCGCGCTTTCAAAATGCGTGTTCGTTAGATATTTTCCCCCCGAGCACCCAAACAGCGTTAGCGAACAGGAAAAAAGCATCGCGAACGGGCGGAACAAGCAATTCCGCGTGTTCGTGGAACTCTGCGGGCTCGTGGAGATTTTTTACCGTTTCGTGGAGCTTTGCGTAGCACGACTACGCAAATTCCGCCCAACCATAGGAGAGGGGAAAAAGGAGGGGGGGGACCCCTCCAAGAACAGAATGGGGCCAGAGCACAAGACAACATTGCCTGTTAGAAGAATCTCCACAGGCACGTACTTCCCAAGGGGAACCCATGAGAGTGCGCTTGTCCTAAAGCACGTACCAATAATTAGACCTAGACAACAAGAAGGTATGACGGAGTATTCCACAATCACCTAACGGAATATCCAGAAGATAAACTCCCACAAGACAGATAAATCCCCATTGGATGAGCAATCATGGAATATAATATACATATAGAAGATATGTTCTTACAAGAATCGCTCAACAGCCATGAGAATAGGAGAGCACATCTCACAACAGTCGAGAGGCAAGGACAACAGGTCATGCAATGACTGCGAGAGAAGAATAGCATGTCACGGAATAGCTGTCTGGTAGAGTGCGAAGAGAAAGGAGAAAAACTATGTCGTTATACAATCAATCGCCAACCAGACCAACCCTGCGGAGCGTCCACAGCAGTGGGGACGGTCAATATCTGGGCCATCCTGGATATTCCCCAACATCAGAGGAATTTAAACCCCTGACTTGGGGAGGACTGTACCACCCGAGATTTTAAAGACAACCCTCTGGCACTTTGCCAGTGGTGGTGGGACTTGAACCCTTGCATTGAAGGGGCCTGTCCCACCAAAGGCACATGACCACAAGGCGGCACTCTCGAATCCGAAGCAATGGGACAAACAAGGTTCCACGAAACTCTCCAATCCTTCCTCTAGCTAGGAGAGGAGGTATAGTTAGTGAGGGCTTTGCTGAAATGGAGTAGTTGTTTATAGGTGGTCTAGCCAGGTTATAACACTTCCATGAGGATTTTGATTTTTACCTCCATGGAAGGCAACTATAAATCTAATAATTCAGCTGCTTGTCTGATGACTAAGAAAGGGCCATGGGGAGAACCCAGCCCAGTATGAGGGGAAGTGTTAAACCCATTGGTCTCTAGTCGGTCAAGACAAAAATTGTCCTCTGAATTTGTCCCCACCATAAGCTGGTTGGCTATGACCAGAGTCCAATTGCAACAATTGTTGGAGCACTGTAAAGTGGGGCTTCTAGGAAAAGGCACTGTCTTAGCAGAGTCAGAGTGTTTTGGGGCCAGGTGCGTCAGAACTTTGCCAAAGTGTACCTTCAGCCTAGGTAGAGACTAATTTGGTTTGGAGTTGGACAAAACAATGCTATTAACATACTCCTCCGGCATCGACGTAGCACGATCCTGCATGGAGTTAGTTGCAAAGTCAGTGCTGAACCAGGAGTGGGTTCAGGAGGCACAGACGGAGCAGAGATCAACCCCCCCCCCTTCCCCCCCCCCCCCCCCCCCCCCCCCCAAGCGATAACCCTACTGGAAGCCTCCACAGATCCTTGGGACTTGAAGGCAAGGCAGAGAGATTTGGTAGGGTGCTGAAGAACCAGAACCACGATCTCCCCAAAAGAGTCGTGGCCTGAACACAGACACCAGAGACTCATCTCGTGGGGCCCTCTCACAGACATTTGTCTGCAACAGTCCCTACAAGGCTTAAACCATGTAATTTTAGGATGGGACATTATCCCTTGCAAACTGGAATGACATTTTGAAAAGAAAAAGCTTGTCAACAGACTAAAAAAAGGAGGAGCTAGGTCCACAAACATGTACAAAATCGCAGAAAGAAAGGAACAATGTCAGCATGAATGAGTGGCACCTATACACAGCTTCAGTCGTCACTTCTGGGGTGGAGCAGAGTTGACGGGGAACTGCACGACGCTACCTACTGGTGCCCCGGAGTTATACTTAAAAATCTTCTGGATCCAGTATGGTGCATGGAGATATTCTGTAGTTGAGGAGTCTGCAGTTAAAAGTATTCATCATAAGTAGGAAAGGTTCAGTCAACCTGATTAATATTATAGGTATCAAAGTTACGGTATAGCCATAAGTACTAATTATGGAACAGCTCGCTAATTGGCTAGGGAACTATAGACTACTGTCCCTTCCTGGCACCTGGGACATACCGGGTACTCCTTGCTATATAATTAGTACTTCTAATTTCTGCAAGTAACTTATCCACCCGTCGAACAAGTTACTTACCTTCGGTAACAATATATCTGTAAGAAACAGTTAGTTATAGATTCCTTACCTTAGAATTACCCCCAGGCATCAGACTGAATTCGGAAAGTTTTTTCGTCAGCAGTACCTCTGCGCGACGGTAGGTGGCGTCGGATGGCTCCGCGTCCGTCGTGGTCGCCGGGATGATGTCGCGGTAGCTACTTAGACGCCACCCTCACGTGCTGATGTCTGTTCTGTACACAACTTTCCCCGCCAGAACGCAGTGCCATGCAAGACACTGACCACTGATGCACAAAACTAGGGCCCTGAAAGGATATCCTTAATCCTAGAAATCAGTTCGCAGAACGGGGAGGATGGGTGGGGCGGTAAGGAATCTATAACTAACTAATGTTTCTTACAGATATATCTTTACCGAAGGTAAGTAACTTGTTCATCTGAAAGAAACGTACAAGTTACTTACCTTCGGTAACGGTGTATCAGGTAGAGACGATTCTAGCCGCAGATTCCTTAACGTAGAATTATCCCCAGGCATGAGACTGGACCTGGAAACTTTCTTGCCCAGCATCTGTGGGCGCCGGGGGCTGGCACCTCGCGACTCCGCCCTGACGTCCTACGCGGGCATGATGTCAGCGAGGTCACATAAGCCCCACCCCGGCGCGCTGACGTCAGTTTGCTTCGGAGAACCTTTCCGCGTCACAACGCAGAGCCATCACAACAAAACTGAGGAGAGCATGAGAACAGTGTGCGAAAACCAGAGAAACAAAAAGAGAGAGACAAAAGATGAGGAACAGCATCAGGTGGCACAGAGTCGCCAGGAGGCTACAACAGGAAAGCCAAAGCAGCAAGAGAGTAGACCACCTCTGAGGAACAACCGTGCAAGCCAAGTGGCAGCACCAAGCAACACAAAAGTACCAAAAGGCCACATCAGTGAAGCCACAGCAGGGAAGCATAAAGCACCCCTCCGCAGAACCACCGTGTAAGCCAAGGCGAGAGCCAGGCTTGAGCCACAAGCAGTGGAAGCGCTGTAAGAGAAGGAGAGAGAGAGAGACTGCCACCATAGACCACACAGCTAAGGGCTACAAGCCCGGCACAGAGGAGCAACAGCAATCCACCCCCAGACTACACAGTCAAAGAGGGCTCTGAAAGGAGCAGGGTGCCAAGGACAGGGAAAAGAACCTCCAGCGTAGAAGATCGCAAGGGGATCAGAAATTGCAACAACAAAGGGAAAAGAGCAAAAGCAGGTCCCTACACTGGAGAGAGCCCAGCTGGAGGGAAGCCCGACAGGCAGAAAACGAAAAGGACCCCCACAGAAGACAAGCCACCCAGAGAGAGGCGAGCGCAGAAAACCAAGCTGAGGGTCCTCGCAGAACGGGGAGGAAGGGCGGGTCGTGAAGGAATCTGCGGCTAGAATCGTCTCTACCAGATACATCGTTACCGAAGGTAAGTAACTTGTACATCTGATAGAGACTACTAGCCGCAGATTCCTTAACGTAGAATAGATACCCTAGCCATACCCAGAAGGGAGGAGGGCCTGTGAGAGAGCCTCCCCGCCAGAAGAGACAAGGGCCCCAGTAGGGGGCATGGCACAAAAACCAGAAAGAAAGGCCAGGATATCCTAAGCCCAACCAAGGGAGAGCGCCCAACACCCCGCAGGGGCAGACAGCATCCCAAAAACCTCAAGGAACACAAGGGCCACCCCGAACCCAGTGAGAAGAGGTAGAGCCAGAGGCAGGGCCTACTGGAAGAAACATAAGCACAGGGATAGAAAAAAGCCGAAAACACCGAGGCCGCAAGCAGCGGAGAAGGCCGGAACGGCGCCACCGCCAAGAGCACAGGCGGAAGAAGAAAAGCACCGTAGCACGAAGCCACAGCAGAGGCAGGGGCGCAAGGAAACACAGCAAGAGCACAATGGTGGAGCAGAACAAGCAGTCCCGCATGGGCACGCGCCGCCAGCAACAGGCAGCACCACGGAACAGCGCACCCAGGAAAAGGCAGACGCCAGCCGAAGGCAGAGGCCAGGGAGGATCAGGACACACCCCAAGGAAGGGGCAGGGCCAGAGACACACACAAACAGACCCCCAAAGAAGTAGAGGAACCAACAGAAAATAAGAGACGAAGGATGGGCCCAAGCCAGCCATCAGAACACAGGCCAAGGAAAGCCAACTGTAAGATTCTTCTTAAATAAATCCAGGATCAGAAGTGAACAGGAAAATATGATATTTATTCCATAAGAGAAGATCCCATCCAAGAGCCAGTGAGGCAAACCTGTAACTGCTCATTTACAGAACTTCACCACATACAACAATCCATGACATAGATGAGATTCCCATATGACATAATCCCTTCACATAACATCTAGCATCCAATGTATAATGCATCCTATGTGAAATGCCACACATCTTCCTCCCTTGAAAAGAAGAATTTTTTTTTTTTTAATTTAAACATCTAACAAAATTAAACAATAATATTAACAAAATCATTAAGATAACTTGGTCTTTTCACCACCCTGGAAGACGTCCTAGAACCATTTGAACCCTCTCCCTCTTCCCCCTTAGATTGGCGAGGGAAAGAACTTTCTTTATAGGATACCACACCCTTATTTTCTTGCAACACCTCTCTACACACAGAAACTCTATTTAAGTTCCAAATTCGATGATCCTGCGTTTGAATTGCATTATTAAATATTTTGATCACCTTCATTGGTTTCATGAATTTGGATGAAGAGTTTCCCCACAAGCCAGGACATTTAATTCTGACCCAATCACCTACGTTTACATTAGTTTTCTTCACAGCATGTTTGACATCAAAATATGCCTTTCTCAAATTAGCTTTTTCTTCTTCTACTTTTGACGTGAGATTCCCGTCACACACACCCTCTTTTCCTTTTGACAATTCATACTTGTTAACCCAAGACGGCTCAACACACGTATTGGGCACCCTACCACGAAACAAGAAAGGAGTTTTCCCAGTTGTTGCATGTGGAGTTAATCTGTATTCCTCAACCTTACCAATGACCTCTTTCTTCCAATCAATACCCACTCCTCTGGCCAACGCAATGGTCTCCTTGATTACTTTATTAAATCTTTCCACCATCCCATTGGCCTCTGGGTGATAGAGAGCACAAGTTTTGTGAACAATCCCTCTAGACGCTAGAAATTGCTCCATTTCCCTTGAAACCAGTTGAACACCATTGTCAGACAAAATAGACATAGGCAAACCTTCCCTAGCGAATAGACTCTTCAAACATTCAATCACATTACCAGTATTAATTGTTGTTAAAAAAAAAAAAACCTCAGGCCACCTCGAGAACATGTCAATAACCACCAATATGTACAGTGGAGATCCCTTACCTTGTAAAGGACCAACAATATCCAAAGCAATCTCTTCCCACGGGCCATTGGGACGTTTCCTCACAACCATTGGTTGTATATGAGTAATCTTATTCTTGTCACTGATGGCACAAGAAACACAGTCTCTTATAATACGTTCAATCATTCTATCCATCCCAGGCCACCAATATGACATGCGAAGTCTTCCCTTACTCTTGGACAAACCTGAATGAGCCACATGCACAAGATCAATTAATTCCTTTCTGAGGCTGATAGGAGGAATCAATCTGGTTCCCCGAAATAACAAATTATTATCAACAGACAATTCATTCCGAATAGCCCAAAAATCTTTTGTTCCTTCTGATCCCTCTTTACTAGAACTCCAACCTTTTCCTAATAAAGATCTCACTTCAAGCAGGGTTGCATCACTCTCTAATTCCTTCAACCATCTTTCTTCAGAAATGATGTTTTGGTCCACCATACAGACAATCTCATCATCATCATCCTCATCCAGACACTTTTCCTGCTCACTACAACCCGGAACTAAACGTGAAAGTACATCAGCAACGCCATTTTCAATTCCAGGAATATATTTTATCCCAAAGTTGTACTCTTGCAAACCAATTATCCATTTGGTTATTCTTCCGGATACCAAATCCAAGCCCTTCTTGCTAAATATTTCAATTAGGGGTTTATGATCTGTGTGGACCTCAAAATCCAAACCCCACAAGAATTTCTTCAGTTTCTTTATTGCCCAAAAAACAGCTAAAGCCTCCCTTTCCACCACTGAATATCTTGTTTCAGGATCTCTAAGACTTCTAGACAAAAACATAATAGTCCGTATGCCATCAGTACCACACTGCTTCAGAACAGCTCCAAGCCCTTTCTCACTAGCATCAGTCACAAGAATAGATTTACTCGCTGGATTAAAACTTCTTAGAGAGGGAGCCTGACTAAGCTTCATCTTGATGGCAACAAATTCCTTTTCACACTGATCTGTCCATACAAACTCCACACCTTTGCGCAACAGTTGTCTCATGTTTACCGTTGCTACCGCAAAACCCAACACAAACTTAGCATAATATTCAATCATTCCTAGAAATTTCATTAATTCAGTTTTATCCGTTGGAGAACACATTTTCATGATAGTTTCAACTAACTCAGGTTTAGGTTTTACGCCATCCCCAGAAATGTTATGACCAAGGTAATTGATAGTGTTCGATTTAAATCTGCACTTTTCCCCTTTGACTGTCAAGTTATGATTGCACAAATTCTTCAGAACAGACTTCAATCTACTATCGTGTTCGAAATCATCTTTAGCAAACACCAAAATGTCATCCTGGTATACACATACCCCTGGGAGATCTTTTAGCACTTTTTCCATTACACGTTGGAACACTGAGGAAGCTGAGACCAAGCCAAAGGGCATTCTCTTAAATCTAAATGTGCCAAAAGGTGTGATAAATGATGTATATACTCGAGATGACTCTTCTAGTTCTATTTGATGGTATGCTGAGGTAAGATCTATTGTGCTAAATACCTTCGCCCCATCCAGAAGGGTCAACAACTCAGAGATATTCGGCAATGGATATCTATCTACTGTGAGAAGTTGGCCTGATGTATGATGTCACTAGTTATAGTGTACACCTTATATCAGTCCAAATACCCTTATGGTGATTGGTTGTAAAGTCAACCTTATAGACCAGCTATCCTAGTGGTAGCATGGACAAGAGCAGTCTTAGGCTAAACTCTGAATGGCATGTGAAGCCAGCTGTGATACCATATATAATCCCTTGAATACCAAATGAAAGGACACCACAACAGATATATATATATAAAATAAAGTGTATTTATTCTAAGCAAACCCTCAGCACTCTTTATGAGATTAGAGGTAAGTACAACACAGTCTTATTAATGCATACAGTAAGTCACACAGGTAAGTAATACAGTTAGGCCCTAGGGGCCACGCAAACCATATACTAAGTAAGTGGTATAAGAACCACTGTCACGGAAATAGAATAGGCCTAGGCCTAGGGAATCGCTGGGGCTACACTACACTAGCGTTAGTTAGGAAGTGGGAGGCCCCACGGGATTCGTGTGCAGAGTGGAAACACTCACGCGTAATGCGTAAAAGTCAATAGCAATAGTACAGTTTAGAAAACGGTAGATTTAGGACACTTCCGGAGTAGCTAGGAAGTTGAGACTTGAAAACTAGACACTAGGATAGTCACTATCCTGATGAGCACCGGAGTACCCAAGTTACCTAGCCCACAGGCTGCGGGTGCATAGGGGTGAAGATGCGTCGTTTTCGTCGTCGGCTCCTATGGATGCCTGAAGAAAGATGCTGACAGGCAGTCAGTGAAGAGTGTCCGGTGGATCCCAAGGCTGGGATCAAGAAGAGAAGAAACCTGCAAGCAGAAGGGACAGAGTCAAGGTCACTAGCCAGTGACCACGTGGAACCAGGAAGGAACCAGGCGATGTCGTGAAGAGTTGCAGGTGAAGGTGAAGCTTGTCGCTGCAGCCAGGAGGACCAGGAAGCGTCGAGGACGACCAGGACCAGGAGGCGAGCTGTCCCACGAAGGCTCTTGCTGTCGGCGGCGTCGAAGTTGGACTAGGACTCACCAAGCCTTGGCAAGCGGAACCCACGAAGAACAAAGGACTTGCTTCTGGTGCAGACCAGGAAGGTCTGGGGTGCTTCTTCTTTGCAGAGAGGCGGGAGCCAGTCTGGAGGAGCCAAACCAGCGCAGAAGATTTCAGGGTGCGTCGTCACAGAGGCCACTAGCCAGCGGGCAAGCAACCGGACAGACGCGGCAAGCAGGAAAATGCTGAAGGGCCCCACGCAGGACTCGTGGAGTGTGGGGGGCTGATCTTCGGTGCAGATGGTGCTTGGGGTTGGGGCTTCTCAATCCCCGGTGCACAACTTCGAGGGTACCTCAGAAGCTGCGCTGTAAGTTACTAGCCACTTTTCCCAGGTAGCCGGTCCCACGTCGCTCGTCGCCTCCACAGATCTCAGCTCTGCTACAGATGTGGATGAGGGTCGGAGGAGTCTGGAAGTCAAGGCTCTGGTCGGGCTCTGCAGTCGGTTCCTCGTAGAACGGTCGCAAAGCAAAGGGTAGTCTCTTGATGGTGCCTGTTTGCACAGGGTAGCCACTCCTTGGCTACAAGGGAGATTCTTCAGTCTTCTTCTTTCATCGAATGTCGAAGGTCCAGAGTTTCTGTTCAGTTTTGCAGGTTCAGGATAATCTAAAGTCTTGAGGCCCAACTCCCACTCTTATACTAATCTGGGGGGCTGGGATACCTGCTAGGTCACGCCTTATGGGTGGGACCTGGGAGGGGGTGGTTACACCCACTTCCCTTTGTCCAGTTTCGCGCCAGAGCTGGGGCTGGAGTGCCCCAGCGCCGGTTTGAACTGGACTATGCAAGGAACACCTTGTGTGCCCCAGGCATGTCTCATTCCTTTCAGCCCACCCTGCCCCAATACACTAAAGGCTGTCTGGAGAGGTGCTAGCACCTCCCCAAGCAGGAAACCTATTGTCCAGGCCTCCCTGGCTGGGATCACTCCCAGCTGCAGGAGGTCAGACTTGTGTCGTGGCAGCAGCATCCATTTTGTGATGCTGAGGCTTTGGTCAGAGGCTAACAGTTGAAGTATGATTTTAACATGTCTTTCCCTCTAGAAGGGGGGAATAATATTCTCATGTCCAGAAATGGCATGGGGGTATTATTCCCTAGTGTTAGACACCTTACACGACATGTTTTGATAAAGCCAAACCATAGTTACCATAACCGTCTAAGATTATAAGGCACTTTAAGAGTATATGGTAGGCTATATCATAGAACAGCTATAAGGACTTGGTTCCGAAAGCTGCAGACAGGCTCAGCTCATGCTAGAGCACCATCTCACATGTTACCAAGCACTCTGCCTCCAGGATTGTTAAGGCCTGCCATAGGAGTGACTGATAGGTACACATGTGTCTATATGTAAGTTAGGTATAGGAATACTACACCTAAGCAAGGGGTGATTACACGACCTTGCCCCAGCTGAGTGATCAGCCAGTTGTGTCAAAATGGAAGGCCAGGCCAGGGGTGGCATAATACATTCTGCAGCCCCTGGTAGGCCTAGGGTACACCTATGCCCTGGGTACCTAGGGTACACTGTACAGGGGCCAATAAGGTGATCCTTACCAATTGGTTATGTACCTAGGGTACATGGAGTCCATTTTAGAGAGAGAGCAGACAGCCTGAGACCCTGGATGGCAGGATCTCAGGCCAACTAAGTCGAAAAACCAGCTAGACACTAGGCAAAAAGTTGGGGGTAACCATAGTCAGATATCCACCTTCCTACATCTACAACCACACACTTATTAAGTTGCCTCAAGTCGATGCAAAGACGCAAATTTCCGTTGGGCTTGCGTGCTGCAACGACCGGAGCCAACCATTCAGATCCCTCTATTTCCTCAATTATTCCACAACAGCTTAGCTTTTCTATTTTCATATCCTCTCTAACAGACAGTGGAACATTTCTTACTTTACAACATACGGGAATTGCATCACTTTTTAGTTGAATCTTATGTTGATAACCTTTTAAACATCCTAAGGTTTCCTTGAACACGTTTGGAAATTCTACTTTAAGATTATGTACATACTCATCATCAATTTCCTTGTCTACAGATTGAACTCTGTCTCTTAACTGTATAGAGGGATTCGCATTTGGATCAAGGAATACTCCTAGCTCACTCTGATGAATCCAGCTGATGATGCTATCACCACGCTGAGAGATGTAAATTTTCCCAGATACCAGTCTTTCTTTGTATTCTATCAAACCTAAAAAATACCCATGCAGCTTTATCGGTTCTCCTCCATATGCTAAGGGAATTATGTCCGGTTTCATTAATGTAATTTTCCCCTTCAGCTTAGAGTTGTAGAATTCATTCGATATAATGGTTATCTTTGCACCAGAATCGAACAGTACCCTAGTGAGTTCACCTTCTACCAAAATATCATCATAAGGACAGGATTTGTTACTACCCTTGTCCTCTACTTGTATCACAATCTGTCCACAAACCTGCTCCTCTGAATTTGATTCTCCACACTCTCCTTGATATACTTCAATCACTTTTACCTTGGGTTTACCTTTTGTTTTGCAAAAAGCTGTAAAATGCCCCTTTAACTTGCACTTTGCACATGTTTGATTGAGAGCTGGACATTTTTTATCATTAGCCAGGTGTCCTGCCTTACCACATCTATAACATTTCCTTTCAGACCAACCTTTCTCACAATCGGCCTTTCCCGCTAAATTACTACCCTCAGATTTAACCTTGACTATTTCTACCTTGGTCCCCTTTTCCGAATCCTTTTTGATTACCGCAACACATTTTAGAGAATGTTCAACACGTTTAGCAACTGTTAGCACCTCATCAAGAGTTGGTTCATCTCTCAGCCATAGTTCTTCTCTAATTTTCTCAATAGTACAACCGAACATGAACTGATCTCTAATGCGTTCATCGGCCAAACCTTCAAATCTGCACGAGGAAGCTAACTTTCTTAACTGGGTTATATAGTCTTCAATAGTCTCATCAGAAGACTGCATCCTTTTTGCGAATTGGTATCTTTCCAGAATAGTGCTGACCTTGGGTAGATAATGTTTGTCCAACTTCTTAATACACACCTCATAGTCCTTTAATCTACCAGCCTCCTCAGTTGAAAGATCAGGCAAATGATCAAACACATCCTGACCCTCCGACCCTAAATAGTGCAGTAACAATGCTGATTTCCTTTCTGCACTTAATGAGGGACCGCAGACTCTGGCGTATCTTTCAAAGACAACCTTCCATTTTTTCCATTTAATAGGAGGAGAACCAGGACAAGATAAAAAAAAAGGAGCAGCTGTAACATTCTGCATATTTGCTGCTTATTACTCAACCAAATTAAATTATGCAGAGCCTACCAAGTACCCATGTTAAACCAACTGTTTTAAATGACATGAAACAAATGCTCACAATAGAACATATATTTGTATGTAATGAGCTATCTAATATTTGCCTTTATAAGGAAAACATGAATATGTTTTAATTAATTGCCTTTAAAGAACACCCATTTAAGCAAACTCTAGATCAAGCGAATTACCCTTGAATTCCCATAACCTGGCCTCACCATTAGCAATTGTTAGCGCGCACTCTTTATCTATCAATATTGTGGGTTCCTCCAGTCAACGCTAATACGTGACACGAACCATTAGTCTCGCCCCTTTTTTTTTTTTACTACAAAAACAACTTCAAGCTGACACGGGTTGCTCAGCAACCACAAAATGGCCGCCACGCACGCACGACTCCGCGTGTGCGTAACGACGTGTTAGTCGGAACAGAGGAGACAGAATGACGTGACCACAGAGAAACTCCAGCTCGGTGCGAGGAATCGAAGTTCCAGGGAACGATGTGAAAGTTCCAGGGAGCGATGTAGAGTTCTGTTCGGAGTGAAGAATCGACGTTCCAGGTAAAGGCTTGGCTCCTTAGTAACCAATGTTGTTTTTTTTCAAAGTTCAAAAATACACGCAAATAGTTTGTAACGTTGCTCGTAGAGTGGGCAAATGCGATGTACTCCACCAAACACCAAAGTGCCAACGAGAGATTACTTCGAAGCAATTCCTGTGCGATTTCCAGAGATAGCAGCTTGTCCGATATCAGCTTGTCCGGCAATTTTTCACAATAAAAGAAAACTTAGTAACTCTGCAGCTGTGCAAGGGCCTAAACTCATTGCAGTAATCCTCCTACAGCGGCGATTTTAACACACGCGTCTACATCGTAATGACGCCAAGAATTTAAAATGTGTGTAGGAAGTTCATAACCGCATACAATCTGCAGCAACAACCCCTTAAACTCCACACAGCCAGTTGAAGCAAGAGCACCTACAAGAGTTTTGTGCTAAGCAAGACAGATGGCGAAGTATGTTGAATTAGATCCCATAGAACTCACTTCTGCTCACTGTAAACCTCGCACTCACTTCTCCTCGCTGTAAAAGAGTTCATTCCTTTTTCTTCTTCAACTTGAATTAAGTGAAAATATAACAACACTTCTTGTTGAGATCTTCTCCTTACGATTCCTGAGCAGACTACGCCAGTGTAAGATTCTTCTTAAATAAATCCAGGATCAGAAGTGAACAGGAAAATATGATATTTATTCCATAAGAGAAGATCCCATCCAAGAGCCAGTGAGGCAAACCTGTAACTGCTCATTTACAGAACTTCACCACATACAACAATCCATGACATAGATGAGATTCCAATATGACATAATCCCTTCACATAACATCTAGCATCCAATGTATAATGCATCCTATGTGAAATGCCACACCAACCCTCTGGAGAATCAGGCAGAGGACCATGCCAAAACACAGGACCTAAGTGCGGAACCGCCACAACACGATGCCACAGACAGCAGGCCAGACCGGCCAAACAACATGGCGACAAGGAGGAGGACAGACCGAGTGCAAGCCGCACCAAGACAATTGGCAAGAAAATCGCACCTGCGACATACCGTGATGCCACGGAGAGCAAGGAACCCAAAAGGGTGACCACACCTCCCCAGCACATGACAGAGCTATGTAATAGCTACAAGTACCCCACATAGGGTAGGTTACGTCCCAAGAACCATGGGAACACCTCTTAGGAAAAACTTTCCGCAGCAGAGGACAAAACCGAAAGACCTGCAGAAAAAAACCGCAGACGGCTTATCAAGCAGCCAATAAGGAAGAGACAGAAGGCCCAATCTCAAGGCCTAGCAGGCTTACCAACAGCCACAATCCAAGACAACAAAGGGCCGGACCAGCAGCCAACAGCACCAAGGGCTCAACAAAAGGACCCTAAGGCACATCAACCATACAGAATACACAACCTGGGCTACCCGTTACAAGGCCCCGGGAAAACAACGGAAGAACACCTCCCAAAACAAAGACCGACAGTCAGGTCACTGAGGTGGAGGAGGAGGGCGAAGCCACGCAAGAAACCTCTGAATGGCAGAATCCGCAGGGGCGTGGAACAACAGAGCACCATCAAAGGGAAGGTTAACCAGCCGTTCCCTAACGTTTTCAGGGAAAACACTATCCCGTAGCCAGGAATGGCGACGAAGGGCCACCGAAGTAGCCATGGTACGACCAAGCACCTCCGAAACGTCCAGAGCCGAGCGAAGAATGAACGCCGCCAGCTGTCTGCCATCCAACACATGGTGCTGCAGATCAAAGCAGGCACCCTCCTGAGAAGCGGAAGACAGAAGTGACTCCGCCGAGTCCCATAAGCAAGTAGTGGCTCTGGCCAACACACAAAGAGTGTTAAGGGCCCGCAAAGCAGAGCTGGAAGAGGCGAAGATGTTGCGCCCCCAGGAATCCAACCAGCGGGCCTCCCGCGATGGTGGAGACAACACCGATGGCAGGGAGGGAAAGGCAGTCTGTAAAAGAGGGCCCCTGGTAGAAGGATGGAGGGAAAGAGACAGGATCATGCGGAGCAGGCCGGTGGCAGTGCAGAAGAGGCTGGGGCACCCGGTCGCCCGTGGCAGGACGTCTCCAGGGCCCCAAAAGAGAATTGTGGAGCGCAGCCTCGAAGGGTAGAAGCAGCTCCCGTCCACCAGAGCCCTGATGGAGAACCTCCAGCAGATGATCAGTGGGGAAAAGGGCAGCCGGATCGCCCATACGCAAGATTCCCGCAGCCGTGGAAACAGCCCGATCGAAGGCAGCACTCGCCTCCGTAGGGCCCCGCGGCGGGGAAAGCAGCTCCTCCGTGGGCGACAGCTGCAAGCTAAGGCGGCCGTCCCCCAGCCCAACCGGAGGAAGGAAAGGCCAAGCTCAAAAAGGAGGAGGGTGGACCGATGAATGGGGAACTTGAGGTGCCTCCGGCGAAGACTGTGGGCGCGGGGACGGCGAAGAGCCGTCCTTAGAAGACGCCACGGAAAAAGCCACGATGCGGTGATCCATCTCCGGAGAAGATGAAACAAACAGCTGCCGAACCTCTGGAGAAGAGGGGACATCTGAAGACTAATCAACAACCAGACGTTTGCCCGGCGCCGTAGAGCCCGCCACTGGCGTCAGGTCAACATCGGCCGGCGCCGAAGGGGACGCCGGAACGACCTCCACCACAACGCACGGCGCGGGGGGCTGGGTCGGAGCCGAGGCGGCTAAGGAACTGCGCCGAAAAGGCATCGACTCGACCTCCGACGAGGCCGCCGCCGCCTGCGTGGAGGGACGAGGGGGGCCTGGGGACGCAGCCCGGCCCCTAGTCGGCCCCTGCAGCGCTGCCAGGGCCAGCAGCCGCCGGCGCCTAAGCGGCTTCACCTCGGCCTCGGACAAGACCACCGCCTGCCCAGAGGACCAAGGGGGACTCAAGGACACACCCCGAGCCCCGGCAACCTTCCGTGACACCAGAGGGACCCCGCGGGGTTTGCGGCGAGGCAGAGGCACCGTGGTCCGAAGGAGGGAACCCCCGAAGGGCAGCACCCCGACGGCACCACATCCTCCGAACCTGTCGGCGCCGGAGCAGGAGCCGCCGCCGGCACCGCAGGAGCTCCCGCACGCGGCAAGGAATTCGCAGACGTCCCAGGAAGAGAAGGAGGAAGAGCCAACAAGGCCTGCAAGGCCGCCGCATAGGCCTCCATCTGGGCTCTGGTCGCCCCCGTGCCAGGGAACGGCGGATAGGGTGGCAACGCGTGGGGCCGCACCACCCGTGGAGAACACACGCCCCCAACAGGCCTGGGACCAGGACTCGGGGACAAACTGCGACACCAACAGGTGAGCGGCGCCCTTGCGGCCTGGGAGAAGGGCAATGTCGGAGACAGAAGCGTCGGTTCTTGAAGCCGTGCGCGGGGGACGGACGTGGTGACGCCGCCAACCTGGACATGCGTGCCGAAAGGAGTTTCATCCGGCGCTCCCGCCAGGACTTCGGCTTCATTTGCTGACACGCCTCACAGTCCGTTGAGTCGTGGTGCTCCCCCAAACACCACATACAGATGGAATGAGGATCCGTCGCCGACATCTGGCGCGCGCAAGACAAGCACGTCTTGAAGCCCGAAGGCATTCGCACACTGTACCCAGAAAAACGCTAAGCGTAAAAAGAAGGCCTGAAACAGGCCAGGACACAATTCGGGTCCGCGTTGCACGCGGAAAAGAAGAAAACTGGCGTTAGCGCGCTGGGGTTGGGCTTATGTGACGTCACGCCCGCGGAGGACGTTGGCGGAGTCGCGAGGTGCGGCCCCCCAGCGCGCAGAGATGCTGGGCAAGAAAGTTTTCCGGGTCCAGTCTCACGCCTGGGGATAATTCTACGTTAAGGAATCTGCGGCTAGTAGTCTCAATCAGAGATATACGTTATTTATAGATTCCTAACCTTAGAATAGATACCCCAGCAATACCAACTCCGATGGTGGGTCTGCGAACCAAGATCACACCAGTAAGTCCTGGAGAACAGAATGGCCAAAGAAGCCATCTCTTCGGACTCGGCTGTCCAGACAGTAGTGTTTCGTAAGCATGTGCAGCGATGCCCACGTAGTTGCCTGACAGATGTAATGCAGAGGAACTCCTCTTCCCAAGGCCGTAGTGGCTGCCGTCGCCCTGGTGGAATGGGTGCATAGCCCCACTGAAGGCTCCTTTTTAGCCAGAGAATAGCATACTTTAATACACAAAAAGAACCATCGAGAAAGGTTCGCTTGTGTACGGTCCGACCTTTCTTGGTGCCCACGGAGCCAACAAAGAGTTGGTCATCCACCCAGAACTGTTTTGTGCGATCCAGATAGAAAGAAAACGCACGTTTTGGCTCCAGACGGTGGAGCCTCTCTTCTTCTTTCAAAGGATGCGGCGGCGGAAAGAAGGTGGGCAAAGTGATGGTCTGCCCGATGTGAAAGGCAGTGACAACCTTAGGAAGGAAGGATGGACTAGTCTTGAGAACCACCTTGTCCTGATGGACAGACAGGGAAGGAGGCTTGGAGGAAAGAGCCTGGAGCTCACTCACTCTTCTGGCAGATGTGATGGCTACCAGGAATGCAGTTTAAGTGTCAGAAGCCTTAAAGGACAGTTGTGAAGCAGCTTAAAGGGAGCACACATTAAATAGGTTAAGACTAGATTCAAGTCCCACTGAGGCATAACGAAGAGAATAGGAGGAAAGAGATGAGTTATGCCTTTCAAGAAACGATTAACCACCGGGGACTTGAAAAGAGAAGGCTGATCGGGAAGCCGAAGAAAGGCAGAAATGGCTGACAGATAGCCCTTGATAGTGCCCACAGAAGAGCCCTTCTGGGCAAAAGAAAGAAGAAGAGAACCTCAGAAAGAGGGGTGGAAAGGGGATCCACAGCCTTTGCTGTGCACCATGCCACAAACTTGTTCCGCCGGCAGGCGTATACCGTGTTAGTGGAGGGATGCCTGGCTGGCAAGATTACATCGCAAACTTCGGGAGGCAGGTCAAAAGACGTCAACTACCGCTGCTCAATCTCCACGCAAGGAGGCGGAGGCTGGAAAGGTTCGGTGGAGGACCGTCCCCTGTTGCTGCGACAGAAGATCCCCCAGAAGAGGTAGACTGGTTGGAGGATTGATGGCCATGTTGAGCAGCTTGGGATACCAGACTCTTTGTGCCCAATCCGGAGCCACAAGGATGACTTGGGCCCGGTCGCGCCTGATCTTCTTCAGCACTCTGTGCAGAAGTGGCATAGGTGGAAAGGCGTACAACAGACCACAACTCCACTCGCGACAAAAAGCGTCGCCTAGCGAGTGCCGCCTTGTAAATTCCAACACGCAGAATTGCTGACATTGCGCGTTCTCTTCTGTGGAGAATAGATCTAACCAAGGCTCTCCCCACTGTCGAAAGAGACCTTGCACCACCTCCGAGTGAAGACGCCATTCGTGATCCATGATGAACCTGCGGCTGAGTTCGTCCACCCTGGCTTTCAGGGACCCTGCCAGATGTTGCACCACCACCAGGGATATGCCCTGATGGTGGAGGGCAGAGGCGGAGGGCCTCCTGACATAGGGTCCCCACCCGCCCTGTTTGTTGCTGTACCACATGGCGGTGGTGTAGTCTGTGAACACATGCACTACTCTTCCCCAGACAGAGGGAAGGAATGCTTTGTGTGTAAAACGAATCACCCAAAGCTCCAGAAGTTTGATGGGGAGCTCGGACTCCGCTGGAGACCAGAGGCCTCTGATCTCCGCCTCTCCCATGTGGCCACCCCATTCCAGAAGGGATGCATCGGTCACCACTGTGTACTCTGGTTGGGGAAGGGAGAGGGATCTGCTTTTGACCCAATCCTGGTTCGTGAGCCACCACTTCAATCGTCGAGCAGTGGCCTCAAGAGATCTGGATGCAATCGGGCAGATTCCCCTGATGCAGCGCCCACTGGAACTTCAGATCCCACTGCAGACCCCGCATATGCCACCTGGCATGATCAACCAGCAGGATGCTGGAGGCCATGAGGCCCAGCAGCCTCAGCGTCATCCAGGCCGAAACCCAGGATCGAGGCTGAAAGATCAGAATCATAGCCCAAATATTCCGGACTCGCTGTTCGGGAGGATAAACCTTAAACCGCGTCGTGTCCAGAACCGCTCTGATGCAGAGGAGCTTCTGAGAGAGAATCAGGTGCGGCTTCGGCACATTGATGGAGAACCCCAGTGAATGTAGGAGGTCGGCCGTAGTCTGGAGGTGGGAGATGACAGCCAGGGGCGAGCCCGCCTTTAACAGCCAGTCGTCGATATAGGGGAAGACTGGAACCCCTTATCTGCGCAGATGAGCTGCGACCACCACCATCACTTTCGTGAACACCTGAGGGGCGCATGTAAGGCCAAAGGGGAGCATGGTAAACTGAAAATGCTTGTGGCCTACCGTGAACCGCAGGTAACGCCGGTGGGCCAGCAGGACAGGGATGTGAAAATAAGCGTCTTGCAAGTCCAACGCTACCATCCAGTCTCTAGGGTCAAGGCAGACAAGACCTGAGCGAGCGTCAACATCTTGAACTTCTCCTTCTGGAGGAAGCGTTTGACTTTTCCTGAGATCCAAGACAGGACGCAGACCCCTGTCCTTCTTGAGTAAGTAGTGAGATTAACAACCATGACGTACTTCTGGAGCAGGAACGAGCTCGATGGTTCCCTTGGCCAAGAGAGCCAAAACTTCCTGTTGGAGAAGTGCCAGGTGATCCTCCGACATGCGGTTCACCTGAATCACGTAAAGCATAAGATATTCAAGTGACACAATGTGTCTATATGTATAAGTCTTTATGTGTGTTATGTCTGTTTTTTCCTTTTACAGGCGTTACTAGCCCCTTAATTACAGGATGGCTCATGCGGTAAAACAGTGAGTCCTACCGCTCTAACACACCATTGGTTTGGGTGCACCTTAGCGTGTGCATACCGCCGTGGTGTTCCCTATGGTCCTGATGAATGCTTAGCCGACTGGGCTCATTAAGCAGAAACATGTTGACCTTCCCCCATTTGGATAAGCCTTGTCCCACCTAATTGGCCGGCTTCTGTCCAACCCACTTGTTTTTAGTTCGGTATTTGGTTTGCCAAAATTAAATTGGTTATTGGTTAAAACCACTCACCTTTTAAATTTTTCACTCCCCTTTCCATCAAAAACCAGCTCCGCTGTAGTTCAGGCGTTGTAGCACACCAGAGAGGCATTCGGCCTCTCTGGTGGAACCCGATGATGAAGCATGTCACCAACCAGGTTGGTGAGTGAGGGTTCTCTTAAAAACACAACTTTTTGCTCACGCTGTTACTTCTAGTTTGCTCCTTACTTTGTTCACTCTTTTGTTGTTGATGTATCATTAACCATGGGGGATCAAGAGTGACTGTCCCTCACCCTCTCGTTGTTATTGTGATATTTGGCAGCGCACAGCTGCGAGGGTATTTTTTTCCCTTTTTTTGCCTTTATATTTAGCGACTCTTCAACACAACATCATGGATAACCTGGGCCTCTCTTACTCCAATGAGGAAGTAGATGCCCTTTTGGCAGATCCCTCACTGTTTTCTGATCCTTCTATTGCTCAAACTATTTCACAAACCACTGAGTGGGATAAATTAAGTGAGCAGAAACTGGGACGGATACGCACTATTCTCCACGGCACAATTCTTACAGAATATCTCAGGAACAATATAGCACCCAAAGGGTTACTGGTCACCAATGCCCCCCGAATTTTCCTAGATGATGCACAGTTTAGGAAGGAATGGGCCCAAATTGCCTGGCACTGCACCAGGGATTGGCTGGTGCTGATTATTAAAACAGCACTGAGGCTCTCAGAGGCCATAATGGTGGAAATCCAACTAACGGAAACCCATTTCAAATCGACATTAGTGGGATTTAAGAAACGACTAGAAGAACTGAACAGAGAAATGACTGAATACAAAGACTCTCTCACTCACTCAAAAGCCCAAAAATTCCAGAAAGATCTGTCCAAATGGTCCTATGTGCGAGCATATCCTTACACCAGCCCAGACTATACTCCGCCGACCAAAAATGATTTCGGCACTGATAGTTCAGCTGACGAATCCACTGGTAGTGATTCAAGCAGTGGCAGCTACAAGGCTCGACATCGGGGGAGAGGAAGAAACAGACGACAATACAATAACCAGTCTTGGCTTCCCTACCAACAACCCCCCTTTCAACCACCCCCGTTCCACCCAATGATGGGTTGGAACCCTGGTTTCTTTCCACCTCCACAGTTCCAGCAGAACCAATACCGCCCTCCTTTTTTAGAGAGGGGCAGGAGAGGCAGGGGCCGAAGAAGAGGCTCCACCCAGGTCCATTGGCAGCAAGACGAAGCAGTGGGGGACAACACGAGGAGCAAGACACAACGGGCAGGCCCCAGCAACCAATGAGTCTGATCACTAATTTATCATCCATAACACTTACGTCCGATGAAACTTCAGTCCTGGAGAAGGGGCTAGGTTTCATACCTACAGCCAATTTTGATCGCTTTAAACTAAGATGCGAACTCTCCAACTTTTTCAGAAAACTCAAGCTCAAAAGCTTTTTTGAGAAAACACCTTCGGACAGTACCGACTCTCCGTCAAGTGATACTGGATTTAAGATCAAATCCAATTTTACTCCTCCCCCACACTCTATACCGCCGGAAATCATAGCATTCGAACAGGCGGTTTCTAACGATGTCGAAGCCTTCATTGAACCCGACCGTTTCAAGAACATGACGGCGGGCGAATTTCAAGCGCTTCTCTCTCTGCAGTCAAACACAGACATCGTGATTAAACCGGCAGACAAGGGTGGAGGAGTAGTCATTCAGGATACCACTGCCTACGACAGGGAATGTAGACGTCTCCTTAATGATCCCATTAGTTATAAACCTTTGACTACGGATCCATCTTTGGAACTCCAAGGTATCATTCATGATTTGGTCAATGACGCCGAAACTAATGGCTATATCACCAAACAAGAAGCAACTTTCCTCACTACTAGTGAAGGGAAGATTCCTTATTTCTATACCTTACCAAAAACGCACAAGAACAAGACACCACCTCCTGGTCGACCCATTGTGTCAGGGATTGGCTCATTGCTGGAACCCCTGTCACGTTACTGTGATTTTTTTCTGAAGCCACTGATTCAATCAACAAGCACTTATCTGAAAGACACCAAAAGTCTGTTATCACTACTTCAAGGGATGGTTCTCCCGGAAGATGTATCCTTCCTTGTGACAATGGATATCGAAAGTCTGTACACCTGCATCCCGCAGGATGACACCATCAATGTCGTGAGACGCACCCTTGAGTCCAGTGATTGGAACTACACGACTCCGCGAGAATTCATTGTCAGCTGTGCCACTCTCGCACTAAAGAGGAACTTTTTCGAATATAAGGGTGACCTTTTTCAACAAATCACAGGAACTTCAATGGGCAGCACTTTTGCGCCTTCGGTAGCCGGGTTGTATGTTTTCGACTTCGAAGGAAAATTCATTTTGGATCCCAACAACCCCTTTCAGTCAAACCTCTTCTTTTGGAAAAGGTACATTGACGATGTGCTGATCATTTGGCAGGGCTCTGAGGACTGCCTCAAAGATTTCTTTGGATGGATAAATACTTGCGATCCCCATCTCAGATTCACCCACACACATGACAAGGACGAGATGATCTTCCTTGATGTGGTAATCACTAGAACAGGTGATACCCTCCAAACCAGGACTCACCATAAACCGACGGCAAAGAATAATCTGTTACATTTTTCCAGTTACCACCCTCGCCCTCTGAGGGAAAACCTCCCCTTTGGGCAATTTTTGCGTCTCCGTCGGAACTGTAGCGAAGTGTCTACATACAAGAAACAAGCACAAGAGCTTACATCGAAATTGAAATCTCGGGGTTACCCTGATAGAATCCTTTCCAGGAGCAACAAGCGGGCCCGGAATCAGAATCGAGACGCTCTACTAGAAGACCATGTGAGAGATGATCAGGATTCCATACCTCTCACTTGTGTAACGACTTTCAATGCAGCATCAAACGCAGTCAGTAAGTCCATTAAAAAGCACTGGAATATCCTGACGAGCAACAAGCACAACTGGGATAAACCTTTATTCTCTTACAAAAGAGCAAGGAGTTTAAAGGATGCCTTGGTCCACACTCGCCCGAAGATATCAGACAAAGATCAAAACCAGTCTATTACTGGTGCGTGGGGCCTTCCTCCTATTGTTGGTCACTACCCTTGCGGCTCATGTAGCGTCTGCCACCTGACTTCCCCCTCGAAATACCTTGAACTTGAACCAGGGAGACAATGGGTGCAGAGAACGCACACAAACTGTAACTCTACAGACGTTGTTTACCTCATCACTTGTCCATGCGGACTAAGATACGTCGGGATGACAGGGAGGAAAATTAAACAGCGCATATGCGAACATCGCAGTACCATTCGCTGTCGAAAACTAAGCACGAAATTGACAGAACATTTCCTTTTGGCCAATCATACCACGAACGATATGACTTGGTCAATCATTGAAAAATTGAAACCAGGACAAAAGACCCAGCAACTACTCTTTGAAAAAGAGCAAAGGTGGGTCTATCGCCTTTCGACTCACCTCACAGGTCTTAATGATAACATCCCGTGGAACTCCGTCTTGAAGAATTGAAATATGGGTTGCTTTCCACCATTAGGACAAACACCTTGATGGCCTCTTTGTAGCACTGCCTAGGATTCCTTTAGACCCCCTATGTTCTCATCGGAACTGACCAATGCAGTGGGTCACCATCAGACACTAAACGCAAAGCGCCTCTCTTTAATGTCCTCATTAAACCAGCAATCACTTAGGGAACCCTCCCGTAAAGTGTAAAGGAAACATTTTTTTCTTTGAAAAGTTTTCAGATATCACGTGGCATTTTAAAGTAGTCAACAATCACCGGCCATTTCCAAACATAAGTAAACATGACGAAATATTGTCGCCATTATTTGTCATGCTCGCTGAAAAAACTAACATATCTTACTTCAGCCCACCACTTTCTAAACTACCAATCCCAATGGGACTAGGTCTGGGGGCTCGGCCGCCAACACACGCCCCTGTTGATGATGTCACGCGTTCACGGACGCTGTTGCTATCACGTGACACGCATTTCCGCATCACGTGAAAGGTTTGCATCTGTATTTATTCCGGCTCTCACTCCATACTCACCAAGATCCGGGCCGAGCAGGACCGATCCAGGTACCTTGCGGGAGTGTGCGAGCATGGAAGTAAGTAGTTTCCCTTTACCATCGCGTCCCTCTGGTCCCAGTGAGTTTCTTTTACGAGTACCCAGACCAACAAGGTTCTCTTATTTATCTACTCCCATAGATACTATAGCTCACTACCCCCCTCTCGGACCCATGACGCAACAAATACTGGTTTACTGAGTAAGAATTCAGCCCCCTTTTTTTCCATGTTGTTGTTGTTTTTAGTACCAAATTGATAGTCATGCACTGGAGCAACAGCGCCTGGCAAACACCATGTGTGCTCATTTCAGCATGTACTCCACTGGCACGAGTCCGCTATATATGTATATATGTGTGTATATATATTTTTAAAGGCAAACACTACGGCTAATATAGCCCACGCCGACAGCACATCGCTGGCCGGCTAGTCAATACATTGTTATTTTGACTTCACTGACACAATTTGTGCGCAGGACCACTACGAAAACACGTTGATAAAAGTACAGGTCCCACAGCTCACACAGAGCACCACTCTCTTTTTTTGTGTGGGAGTCTTGATAACCACTTAACGTTATTTGACACCCACTCCCCCTTCACAGCATGGGCCAACCAATTGTGTTCACCTGAATCACGTAAAGCATAAGATATTCAAGTGACACAATGTGTCTATATGTATAAGTCTTTATGTGTGTTATGTCTGTTTTTTCCTTTTACAGGCGTTACTAGCCCCTTAATTACAGGATGGCTCATGCGGTAAAACAGTGAGTCCTACCGCTCTAACACACCATTGGTTTGGGTGCACCTTAGCGTGTGCATACCGCCGTGGTGTTCCCTATGGTCCTGATGAATGCTTAGCCGACTGGGCTCATTAAGCAGAAACATGTTGACCTTCCCCCATTTGGATAAGCCTTGTCCCACCTAATTGGCCGGCTTCTGTCCAACCCACTTGTTTTTAGTTCGGTATTTGGTTTGCCAAAATTAAATTGGTTATTGGTTAAAACCACTCACCTTTTAAATTTTTCACTCCCCTTTCCATCAAAAACCAGCTCCGCTGTAGTTCAGGCGTTGTAGCACACCAGAGAGGCATTCGGCCTCTCTGGTGGAACCCGATGATGAAGCATGTCACCAACCAGGTTGGTGAGTGAGGGTTCTCTTAAAAACACAACTTTTTGCTCACGCTGTTACTTCTAGTTTGCTCCTTACTTTGTTCACTCTTTTGTTGTTGATGTATCATTAACCATGGGGGATCAAGAGTGACTGTCCCTCACCCTCTCGTTGTTATTGTGTAAAACGAATCACCCAAAGCTCCAGAAGTTTGATGGGGAGCTCGGACTCCGCTGGAGACCAGAGGCCTCTGATCTCCGCCTCTCCCATGTGGCCACCCCATTCCAGAAGGGATGCATCGGTCACCACTGTGTACTCTGGTTGGGGAAGGGAGAGGGATCTGCTTTTGACCCAATCCTGGTTCGTGAGCCACCACTTCAATCGTCGAGCAGTGGCCTCAAGAGATCTGGATGCAATCGGGCAGATTCCCCTGATGCAGCGCCCACTGGAACTTCAGATCCCACTGCAGACCCCGCATATGCCACCTGGCATGATCAACCAGCAGGATGCTGGAGGCCATGAGGCCCAGCAGCCTCAGCGTCATCCAGGCCGAAACCCAGGATCGAGGCTGAAAGATCAGAATCATAGCCCAAATATTCCGGACTCGCTGTTCGGGAGGATAAACCTTAAACCGCGTCGTGTCCAGAACCGCTCTGATGCAGAGGAGCTTCTGAGAGAGAATCAGGTGCGGCTTCGGCACATTGATGGAGAACCCCAGTGAATGTAGGAGGTCGGCCGTAGTCTGGAGGTGGGAGATGACAGCCAGGGGCGAGCCCGCCTTTAACAGCCAGTCGTCGATATAGGGGAAGACTGGAACCCCTTATCTGCGCAGATGAGCTGCGACCACCACCATCACTTTCGTGAACACCTGAGGGGCGCATGTAAGGCCAAAGGGGAGCATGGTAAACTGAAAATGCTTGTGGCCTACCGTGAACCGCAGGTAACGCCGGTGGGCCAGCAGGACAGGGATGTGAAAATAAGCGTCTTGCAAGTCCAACGCTACCATCCAGTCTCTAGGGTCAAGGCAGACAAGACCTGAGCGAGCGTCAACATCTTGAACTTCTCCTTCTGGAGGAAGCGTTTGACTTTCCTGAGATCCAAGACAGGACGCAGACCCCTGTCCTTCTTGAGTAAGTAGTGAGATTAACAACCATGACGTACTTCTGGAGCAGGAACGAGCTCGATGGTTCCCTTGGCCAAGAGAGCCAAAACTTCCTGTTGGAGAAGTGCCAGGTGATCCTCCGACATGCGGTGATATTGAGGTGGCATAGCTGGAGGGGTAGCCTCGAAGGGGAGGGAGTAGCCCCTTCGGACTATTTACAAAACCCACCTGTCAGACGTGATGGTTCCCACATCCCTGCGGAGGTTGCGAAACTTGCTGCGGCCTGTGGCTCTGGGCGGGACATAGTGAGGCACCTCATCCGTAGCCACGAAAGGAGCAAAAAGCAGACTGCGTTGGGCGGCTGGAGAGGCACAAGGACTTAGCCATAGCCCGTGAGTCCTTTAAGCGCTTTAGAGTGTTGTCCGCTTTGCCGCCAAAAAGGCGAGGGCCATCAACGGGCATGTCCATGAGGGTGTACTGGACATCCCCCGAAAAAGCCAGTCGATCTCATCCAGGCGTAGCAACGAAGGTCTACAGACGTGGAAATTGTCCTACCTAGAGTCGGTGGTATCCAGCCCACAATGGATGGTAAACTTCGCCGCATCTATCATGGCGGCGACAACCTGGGAGAGCACTGTCCGTGCCTCCTCCGGACACTGAGGCAGCACCTGCGCAACCATATCCCACACAGTGTAGGAGTAACGGCCCAATAGACAAGCGGTGTTTACCGACCGCAGTCCCAAGCTGGTGGAAGCGAAAATCTTCTTCCCAAGATGATCCAGCTTTTTGGATTCCGTTTCCGGTGGAGCGGTAGGAAATGCGCTCTTGGAAGTAGAGGCTTGGACCACCAAGCTCTCCGTGGTGGGGTGTTGGGAGAGGAATGTGGGGTTGCCCGGAGCCGGGTGGTGGCGTCCACCGGAGCTCCTGTGTTAGGCCTGGACCATGTGCCCAAAAGGACGTCGGTAAGGGCCTCATTAAATGGCAGCAGGGGCTCCGAAGAGGTCACAGCCAGCTGAAGCACCTCTGTAAGGAGGTTAGTCCTGACCGCCACCGTAAGAAGCTCGAGGTTGAGAGCCTTGGCCGCCCTACACAACACCACTGCGTATGACGTAGCCAGAGTAGGAGGAGACAACATGTCAAGGTGAGGGGCAGTGTCAAGACCACTGGCATCCCCAAGTTCCTCTCTCCAGTCCTGTTCATATCCTAGCTTATCAATTAAAGTGTCACCTGACCCCTCCCAGTCCTCCTCCTCATCCTCAGCTTGCCAATCTGGCCAAAAAGGGACCCCAGGAGTGAACAGGGGCACAGAAACCCCACTCTGCGCCGGCTCCAAGTCCACATCGGGATGGAGGCCGGGGTCGACAACTGCCGGGGACATGACCAGCGTCAGTTACGGTTCCGGAGAAAGCGGCACCGGTGGAGGTGTAATAAGGTCAACCGGCGGCAATACGGATCCAGGCCTGGATCCACGGGGGCTGAGCTGACAGCGGAGAAGACCTAGGCCCCCCCAACCAAGTCAGCGGGGCCCAAAGGCGCGCCGGCGGGTTCGGGCTGCCCAAAGATGGCGTGCATCGCCTCTTAAAATTTGCGAAGCTGGGCAGGAGTTGCTCCGGGTCCCGGGAAGGGAGGGAAGCCCGGAGTCGACTCTTTAGGCTCCACACGCGGAGCCATGGGAGGGCCACCGCCGACATCCCTCGTCGCCGACCGACGGGGAGAAGTCGAAGAGTGACTATGCTTCATCGACTTCTCTTTGTGCTTCAACTTACCCGACCCAGAGTGCGAAGACTTCAATGACTTGCACGAGTGGTGATGGCTCCACAACCAGTCCCTCGCGACCGGGACCTTGAAAGCCACGGAGCTGACTGCCGGCGCTCAAGCAGCTTTCGGGACCGCTCCCGCAAAGCTTTCGGAGCCATGGACCGGCAGTCGGAGCACAACTTGTAGTCGTGCTCCAAACAAAAGAGTCACACATGGTGTGGATCCGTAACCGACATCAGTGAGGTACAGGAACCGCATGCCTTGAATCCGGGAATCCCTCGTGCACCAGGACTCGTAGACTAAAAAAAGACGTCAACAAAAGTTACTCAAAAAGTTCAGTCAAAAAATGACTGGAGGTACCGCTCTCTCCGGATCTGCGCTGGCTGGCTCGGAAATCAAAAGAACTGAGGTCAGCGTGCAAGAGCGGTGTCTAAGTAGCTACCACGACGTCATCCCGGCGACCACGACACCAACGACAGATTCGGAACTGACCGACGCCACCTTCCGACGCGCAGAAGTACTGCTGACGAAAAAACTTTCCGGATCCAGTCTGACGCCTGGGGGTAATTCTAAGGTAAGGAATCTATAACTAACGTATTTCTTTTAGATACAGCGCTTCTGTAACTTAGTAGTCTTTTAGCAGAACCTGCCTCACCATAACACTCTTAACCCAATTGTTCACTCTCTTCAGCTAGCACCTACTTATGAAACTATTGCTCTAATTACAGCAGTAGCTCAAACTACATGCTACACTCTTCAAGAATTGCACCTTCTTGAAGAGCATCCTTTTACTACATACCTTTTGATTACAACAATCGCCTTGAGAAAGTCCCTCTAGCCAAAATGCACGTTGGCTGGACCATAAGTTTGATGCCTACATTCTAACCGGGCTGACAGAACTTTTGTCAATAAAGAAGTTTCCTACTTATTACTACATTACTTTTCTGGACTATTTTATGGATAAAAACCTGACTACTTGTATCCCATTTCTCACCGTCAACAGTGAAATTACTTTACGTTTTTTAGTCAGCAGGGATGACGGTAGAGGAGTTGAGGTTGGGGAATGCCTCCTTTTTTGTAGTTTACCTGGGGCTTTTGTACCGGTTTGCTTTTTAAATTATTTTTTTGTAGTATTTTTCCTTTCCTCCCCATGAGGAAAGCTCAGTTCTGGTTCCTCATGCTTTTTTCTCTCAGATTTAGAAGAATTACCCTCAGATTATTTTGGATCCATCTGAGAAGTCTTCCCTCACACTCATTGATGGTCTTGGCAGAAAAGGTCCTACAGTTCTTGCAACCTTTGACTTGGTGGTCAGGTTAGAGGCAGCAAATGAATTTATTGGGACAGTCATCAGAAAAAACCCTCATTTTGGTACATGCCTTAAATTTCCTTCGGATTTCTCAATTGAGGCCATTTATCAGAGACTTTATAATGTAATGAGTACCTTGAGTCTAAGAAAAAAGACTTTGACAATGGGTAATGATTGAAGCATTTTATCTGTGAAAGATCCAATGCTGGAGAAACAACGTTATGGTGTGCTTCCACTGAATTGTTTTATTTGTGAATGATTGTCATTTCAATCACTCAAGCAACTCTTTTTGGTAGCAAGGTGTTGTCAGTGGTTGCAGCAACCATTTCAATTTTAACAAATACATTGGGTCTAACATATACCTGTGATCTAGATTATTTACTTATATTAATCAATAGTTAACACTTGGTACTTGTTGTGGATGTGCAACACTTTCTTGATACTATTGGCACATCTTTCATATAATATCTTCATGAGTTGGTACCATGGAGGGTGTGGGGTTTGACAATATAATCTTGACAAAATTGGCTTCTGCAGGTGTGCATGTTCCAGTGAGTTGTGATAAGATCTCTCTTCAATGGAAGGACCGGGTTGAGACTAGGGTGTAGAATGAAGGGCACAGAAGGTTTGCTGTTGTCAGCTCACACATTACTGCCCTGTACATTTCAAAGACTCTACAATATTGTACCTATTTGGGTGCAAGGCTTGTGATTTGTCTTAATAAAATGCACTCCAGTTCACATTGTGGTATTTAATGTGCTTGTTTTCTTCTCCTCTTTCCATAGTTGGAGATCCCGCGGCTTGGCACTACTTCCCTTTTAGAAGTGGGGCCAGTCAGTATGTCCTTTGAACTTCCCATGCACACCTGTTCCGGGCTTCAGATCCGCTTTCTCCGGTTATCTGCACTGGAGCCGGTGCTGCCCCACCGGTGGGTTCGCTATGTGACGCACAGTGATTCGTACATCATCCGCGTATGAGGGAACACAAGGTGAAAGCTAGCTGTGCCAAGTGTGAGTTGAGTCGATACTAGATTAAGCCTGCATGGTGCAACTGGATTCACACTACAGCTCTCCTTTTTTGAGTTTTAAGGAATGTGGAAGGTCTTTAAAAACTCTGCACCACAAACTAAACCTGCACACATTTATTTATGAAATAATATTATTCAATCAACCAGCTTCACCTTAGAAACCTCAGCGAACAATGACAGAGAAACTGAGCAATTTTTCTATTTTACAATGAACAAATGTACTGTGGCAGGTGCTACACTACAAAACAATTAAAGTGCTTTTTGCAAACTCATCCTTTTCAGTATGAACTTGATGGATAAAGATGACTTTTTATTGGTCTCAAGCATGGTGGGGTGGACAGTCAGACCATCCAAATCATAATAATTAAGGGTTCCACTAATAACATGGAGTTCATCTTTTTCATTTTCAACAGCCTCATAAGACTAGATGATCAGTTGTTGAAGAAAGTCTTTCCTGTTGTAAGCATAACATGCCCAACACACTCTCACATTTTGAAGCTATAATAAACAATATACAAACCTAACTTGCAATTTCATCTGTGAAAAGAAAGTTGGGGGGGGGGGGGGTCTGGGAGGGGATGAATAAGGAAGCTATTTGATTTGAAAAGACAATGAAAGACTGAAGGTTGTTACTGCTTCCTGTGCAGTAATAATCGGTCTCCTCCACCACTGGGGCTTAGGTTAAGTGCATCAACAAACAAAAAGTCCTTATTCTTCCTGGAGTGCAGGTGGACTACAAAATGCGAGGACGACTGTTGACGAATGCCATGATGGGACCTTCTTCTCTATGGATAAGTGCCAATGAAGCATTTCTTCAAACACTTCCTTTCCTCAGAAGTCTTCCTGTTGGAACACAGATGGTTTATAGTTAGTAAGATATCTAATACTTAACCTCAGCTCACATACTTTCCTATATGAAATTCTATATAATGAACAAAATGTTTAATTTCAGTAACATTTTTCCTGTTCGATAGGGTAGTTTGCACAGATTCCTCATACAAACTTTCTTCCTAGGCTGGATCATGAACATGTTTCTGCAGCGTTAAGCAACTGATGCCAGGTGGTTTTGCACAATGTCCTATGTGGATTTAAGCAGTTTCACCAAAAGCAATGGACTTAAATTGTCCTATGACATGTTAGGGTGCATAAGAAGGAAAAAATAAATAAAATCAAAAGAAAAGGATATTTATTTGTAGTAGATCTGGTTCTGCGTTATAAGAATCTTCCTTAAAATCACAAATGTTAGAATACTGTGCTCTGGGTTCCCGGAATACTTCAACAATGTAGGTCTTATATTTGTTCCATAATTTAGTAGGAATGGTCAGAAATCCAACATATTGCTGTACATTTTCTAAAAACCTTTCATAGGCAAGTTTATCCAAATCCCAGAGTTTAAAAACACTAGAAATCTTTTCTCAGACTACATTGAAGTACAAAATATAAAACCTGCTGTGTTATGTATAAGCAATGAGAAAAGCATAGCCTGACAAACTTGCATTGAAAGTTTTAATTGTAGCCTGTCCCTTTAAGGCTCCAGGAACTTCCCCTACCCATGATGCCTTGTACTGGTATGTGAGATGAGATAAATGAAGCACAAGGTGTTATTCCTGATGCCCAAGTATGCAAAGCTGAAGAGGAGTCAGGGTTGTTTCGGATTTCAATTTAGATTCCTGTGATGCATAACCAGCACTACAAGTGGCCATTTCTTCTGCATCATAGGATCTTCATTGCTAGTCACACATTAGAACAGTGTATCAAGAAAAAAACCTGCCATATATCTGTGGGTCTTAGGCATAAGAAAGAAACACTACACAACACATCCTATCATATACTCTATGTAGCAATGAGGTTCCTTAGAGCAGTCTGGCTAACTATAAAATCAGCTTTTGTATCAGGGCCAGTTCTAGGGCAGTGCAACCCTTTTTTAAAAATATATTATGGAGTTAAAAGCACCTGCTGCAGTATTCCTTGCCTCCAGCAATTTTCTGGCAATAATAAAAATGTCAAGATAAAAATGGACCAGCTGGAGAGAGATGGAGTTTTGTCTGCGTGGCCAGCAGCCAACGAAGATAGCCGCAGCCTAGGGAAGCTCCGTGCCTGAAACCTGCCCGCCCAACAATCCTGACATAAATCCGGCGAAAACTGAGAGGCGATACGGCGGTGGCGGTCTGGAAAGAGCCGCGGCGGTGATCGGGAGTAATTACAACCCCGTGCGGACATCTGGGTGAGGCGCTACGGAACCAAGAGACTGAGGCCTGGTGGCGGCGAAGGGACCGGGACCTCGATTTCACATATACTGCGGGATGCGCTGAAAAGTGTGGAGCTCTTGCGCATGCTGTTGCTGGCCGGTGCGCTTCGTGGGCTCTGGCGGCGGTGTAGCGGTATGGGCCCGGAGGCGCGGGCTGTTGCCTGGTGGCGGCTCCGCCCTACATCCGGACGAACGGAGATAGAGCGACTGAGGGCTCGCGACGGCAGGCGGGCCGGGGCCTCGAATCGTAAGGAGCCGCCGAGGACGGTGAGGATCGCGCGCACACTCATCCCAATCCCTGGGGCCCGCGTGCTGCATCCTCCTGGACTCCATGCCTGATGCAGGGGCGGGACTGAGAGAAGAGGCCGGACGACTCCCCCGGGAAAGTGGCGGAGAGGTGAGGAAGACCCCGCGATGCCTGGGGGAGCATGCTACACATAAGCCTATTGTGGTGGGCTCTGCTGCGGGAAAGACTCACGGAGGACAAACGCTGTTGAGAGGGAGGCAGGCCGGCCGCTCCCCGTGTCTCACCGCTGCGTATACAGAGGTCACTGCCTGAAGAGGCGACCCTGCATATTGGTGTAAGAAATAGTGTTGCGGGATGCATGTCCTCTGTCGCCTGGGCCCCTGGGATTGAAAAACACCGCCAGCGAAGGGATAGACGAGGTGGCATTGGAGACAGGGGAGCTTCGTGTGGGGCGGACCCCTGCGGCCCGGCAGGGTCCCGGGGACCAAGATCCGGTGTGGAGACAACAGGTACCATCCAACTGTGTCTAAATTTAAGAAGGTGAGAGGCCCCCCAAGAGATTGTGTGTGGGACAAGTAAAGGCACCCCGGGGGACAGCTTAAGACTGTGTGAGACGGCTGGGTGAAGATCTGCTATATCTATGAAGGTGAGGGGCCCCCAAGAGATTGTTGTGTGAGACAAGCAAAGGCAACCCGGAGGGAAGCTTAAGACTGAGGGAGACGAACGGGTGAAGACTTGCTACATCACAAACTACGAAAACGAACAGAAGAGGCCAAGGCTGTCTGGACCCCGCGAAACCTGCCAGTCAGGGACCAGTAAAACCGACAGGCCGCACGTAGAAACCCCCTCGTGGCAGGCGGCGGCGACTGCTGGCTCCCCCCTTATTGGTGAATTCACTGGTGTGCCGGATCTCGCTTTCACCCACTGGGTTGTGATGGGGGCAGGGGGCAGCGCACGATGTCACACAACAAATTGGACAAATACTCATATCATAAAGGGTGCACTGAGGCGCCATCACCGCAAGAGGCCGTAGGCCCAGATCCGCCACCCGAAAAACCACCGGAGATCACTCTCAAAGATGTGATGGCCACGCTGGCTCAGATGCAGGGAACCATCTCGACCGATGTCGCGCTGCTCCGCGCGAACATCTCTAAAATGAGCACGCGAGTTAAAGAGGTGGAAATAACCACAGAGACTCTTACCAAAGACACAGCAGCCTTTAAAAAACAGATACAAGCATTGGAAGTGATGCAGAAACAATTGATTGACAAGCTGGAAGATCAGGAGGGACGGTCCAGAAGGAATAACATACGCCTGGTAGGCATGCCGGAGAGCGTTAGGGGACCGGCCCTAGATCTATTCGTGGAGAAACTGATTATGGACCAGCTACAACCTCGTGGCCTGTCCAACTTCTTTTCCGTGGAAAGGGCGCATCGGGTGCCCGGGGGTAAGCCCCGACCAGGAGCCCCCCCCACAGCCGATCCTGGCAAGAATATTCAACTTTCGGGACCGGGATGCCATCCTACAGCGGGCACGCACTGCCACTCCCCTCCCCCCCTGAGAGTGGACAATAGTACTATAACACTGTACCCGGATTACACGGCTGCAGTGACCAAACAACGTCGAGATTTCATGGATATAAAAAAGGAGCTCCGCAGCCGTGAACTCAAATACGCAATGCTCTACCCAGCAAAATTGCGTGTAGAGGCGGAAGGGAAGACGTGGTTCTTCAATACGCCCGCAGAGGCCTTTGACTGGTTGGAAGGCTGGCGATCAGCAAAAGACTCAAGACGTGCAGATCCTGCACACAAACAGCGGTCCCAGCTATCGACACCATACAGCTGAATGAGATACGCACTGCAGACTGATTCACTGATGCTGAACAGGCGACAGATGAAGGAGATGCTTTAGGATGGCCAACGTGTGAATCCGCATACATTGCTCTGCACGAGACTCATGCCTTTTGAACTCTAAGTTTCTCGCACTAAACTGCGGCATATCCCGGGGGTGGTTGAATGGCGCGAAGTGACTCTTTCCCCCTACGCAAGTATAAAGTTATGGGGACTAAGCGCTCTGCTGAGTTGGGGTGGCAGGTAGTTCTGAATCCGCCGGGCGGGGAGGGGGGAGGAGGGATGGGCACAGTTTCTAATGGTTGTTATTGGTTTAATCAGTGGCATTGTTGCGATACATAGAATAATACCAAACGGCATTCATGGCATTGCAATAGGAGGTACGACATACATCTTACGGTTTTACATTGCAGTAAATGACAGACAGGACACGAATTCAGACCCCAACGGCTGAAACAGGACCGAACATGCAGACTCCCCGCACGCCCACCCCACTATTCACAATACTGTCCTGGAACGTGAATGGATTAGGTGATAGAATAAAACGAGGGCTGGTAGTGCAATACATCAAGCGTAAGGGTCTGGCTGTGGCATTGATCCAGGAGTCACACTTGACAGGCTCGGCTTGTAGAGCCCTAGATAGGTGGGTTTTTAAAATGTTGATACACTCTGACTTTACCTCAGCTTCATGAGGAGTGGGTATACTGGTGAATAAGCGCTTCCCGTTGATAATAACTGATTCCCGCAAAGACGACCAGGGATGTTTTGCGGCAATAACCTGCCAATGGGAGGGGGAAGACATACAACATAGTGACAGTATACATCCCTCCTACACTGCACCAGACTACTTTCCGGCCATTGGGAGAATTCCTCCTCTCACTTCTGCACGGAGAATTAATAATAGGGGGGATTTTAACGCGACAATGGACGGATGTGTTTTGCATTATTGACTGAGTGGCGGGTGGCCTGGTATATTTTCCCTCTCAAACTCCTTTTTTGAATATAAACAACTGGCTGATCACTCAGCTGGGGCAAGGCCGTGTAATCACCCCTTGCTTAGGTGTAGTATCCCTATACCTACCTCATATATAGACACATGGGTAACCTGTCAGCCACTCCTATAGCAGGCCTTAACAATCCTGGAGGCAGAGTGCTTGGTAACATGTGAGATGGTGCTCTAGCATGAGCTGAGCCTGTCTGCAGCTTTCGGAACCATGTCCTTATAGCTGTTCTATGATATCGCCTACCATATACTCTTAAAGTGCCTTATAATCTTAAACGGTTATGGTAACTATGGTTTGGCTTTATCAAAACATGTTGTGTAAGGTGTCTAACACTTTGGAATACTACCCCCACACCATTTCTGGCGGTGAGGATAGTATTCCCCCCTTCTAGAGGGGGAAGACATGTTGAAATCCTACTTCCCGGTTAAAGTTAACCAGAGCCCCAGCGTCACAAAATGGATGCTGCTGCCACAGACACAAGACTGACCTCCTGCTGCTGGGAGTCCTTCCAGCGAGGGAGGCTTGGACAATAGGTTTCCTGCCTTGGGATGGTGCTAGCACCACCCCAGACAGGACTTAGTGTATTGGGGCAGGGAGGGATGAAAGAAACGAGACACTGCCTGGGGCACACAAGGTGTCCCATGCATAGCCCGGTTCAAACCGGTGCTGGGGCACTCCAGCCCCAGTCCTGGCGCGAAACTGGACAAAGGGAAGGGGGTGTAACCACCCCCTCCCTGTTCCCACCCATACGAGGGACCTAGCAGGTAACCCAGCCCCCTATTTTAGTATAAGAGTGGGAGCTGAGTCCCTAGGTCTTTGGATGATCCTGAACTGAAACAAGACACAAAACTCTGGACCGACGACAAGAAGAAGACTGAACAATCTCCCTTGTGGCCAAGGAGTGGCCACCCTGTGCAAACAGGCACCATCAAGCAACCTGTCGTTTGCTTTGCCCAAAGTTCTACGAGGAACCGACTGCAGAGCCCAACCAGCGCCTTAACTTCCAGACTTCTCCGGCCCTGATCCACATCCACAGCCGAGCTGAGATCCGTGGAGGCGACGAGACACGTGGGGCTGGCTACCTGGGAAAATTGGCTAGTAGCTTCCAGCGCAGCTTCTGAGGCATCCTCGAAGTTGTACTCTGGAGATTGAGAAGCCCCAACCCTGAGCACCATCTGCACGGAAAGATCAGCCCTCCACACTCCACGAGTTCTGCGTGGGGCCCTTCTGCATTTTCCTGCTCGACGCGTCTGTCCGGTTGCTGGCCCGCTGGCTAGTAGCCTCTGTGACGACGAACCTTTAACTTTCCACTGCTGGTTTGGTTCACCCAGACTGGCCCTTGCTTCCCTGTTAAAGAAAAGTACCCCAGATCTTCCTGGTCTGCACCTGAAGCGAATTTCCCTTTCCGCGTGGGTTGCCTTTGCCAAGGCTTGTTGACTCCCATGGGGACGTCGACTCCGCCATCAGCAAGATCCTTCGTGGGACAGCTCGTCTCCTGGTTCTTGTCGTCCTCGACGCCTCCTGGTCCACGCAGCTGCAGCGACAAGCTTCACGACATCACCTGTGTTCTGCACGACATCGCCTGGTTCCTTCCTGGTTCCACACGGTCACTGGCTAGTGACCCAGACTTTGTCCCCTCTGCTTGCAGGTGTTCCTCCTTCAAGATCCATCCTTGGATCCACCGGACATCTTCCTCCTGGCCGCCTGCCAGCATCTGTTCTTCAGGCATCCATAGGATCCAGCGACGACACCCGACACATCTTCACACCTATGAACCCGTCTCCTGTGGGTGAGGTAACGCGAGTACTCTGGTGCTCCAGTGGATATTGACTATCAAAGTGTCTAAGTCTTGAGGTGCTTCCTCCTAGCTCCTTCGGAAGTGTCCTTATTCTCCCTATTTCTGTTACATTCCCATTGACTTTAATGTAACCCGCGTGTGTGTTTCCACACTGCACATGCTTCCCGTGGGCCTCCAACTTCCTAACTCTTGGTAGGGTAGTGTAGCCCCAGCGATTCCCTAGGCCTACTCCCTGTTTGTGACGTGGTACTTAAACCACTTTCTTAGTATATGGTTTGCGTGGCCCCTGGGCCTAACTGTATTTTCCTGTGTAACTTAACGTATGCTACTTAAGAAATTGTTTGTACTTAGACCTGTGACCTCATAAAGAGTGCTGAGGGTATATGCTAGAATAAATACATTCTAACTTTATATATACTTGGTGTAGTGTCCTTTCATTTGGTATGCAAGGGACTATAATGGTATAACAGCTGGCTTCACATGCCATACAGAGTTTAGCCTAAGACTGCTCTTGTCCATGCTACCACTACGATAGCTGGTCTATAAGGTTGACTTTACAACCAATCACCATAAGGGTTGTTTGGACTGATACAAGGTGTACACTAGAACTAGTGACATCATATATCAGGCCAACTTCTCACAAGGGGTGCTTGATGAGGATGTAACGCCTGCTGTGCCAGCCCATCCTTTGGGAACAGTTGCACATTTTAGTTTTGCAGAAAGCAGTGTTTCTCGTCTGCTGGGCATCTTTGTATGTCTTTTGTCTTCTCAGGTTTTATGAATTGCACAGCTTGGCATGTGTTAACACTGCCTCTACTGAAACGGACTTAAAAAATGCTGCAACTATGTTGTGAGCTTTATCTCTGTGGCTGTGTGTGCGTCAATGTCTCCATGTGTGTCTTTGTATTTTCTTTATTTTCCTGATGCTGGTCTCGAGCACGTAATTTTGGGGTGTGGATACTAATAGTGTGAGCTCTGTGTGTGCGTTTTTTGCTTTATATGTGTAAGATCTAGACATGTGCTGTGTGTTGAAAGTGTGTAAGGTGTGATTATGTGTGAGTGCATACTGCGTGGTAGGTGGTTATGTTTCTGTGCGTGAGGTGTCTGTATGTAGTTGAGTGTGCATCATCTGTTGGAAATCTTGCTTTTTTGTGAGAGTTAAACAGAATGATTTGCCAAAAAGCGAACCATGTGAAATATGTTTGTTTTTTTAACAGCACATTGAAATTGATCAAAAAAATCCACCTGCATCAACTTTGCAGACAAGTATTTGTAATGCACTAGGTCTCGCATTTATGAGAGTTTGAGCTATTGGCATTTTAAATTACAATGCCTTTTATTTATGTGCTGTTTTTAAAACAGATAAATAAAAAGCATTGTCATTTACAATGCCAATAGCTTAAACTCTCGCAAATGCGAGACCTATTGCATTGCAAATGCTTGGTTGTCTCCTGGACAATATGGAAGTTTGATGCCTTTTGGTGAAATCGGCAGTGGTTTTCCATCTACCCAAAGTGAGTAACCACACTTGGCAATTGTTAACAACCACTTGTCTCCTGAGATTTTTTCTGTATTCTTTGGTCTGGAAAGATACAGCTCCCCTCATCACAGTGGCGAAGGAGGAATTATTGAGGAGTTACTAATAGGTGTTTCAGGGCTGTTGCCCTTGGGTGTTAACAGATGGAGTTTGCCCAATCTTGCCTTTCAACATTTTCTTATAGTACTGCTATCTCTTGCCCAATAAGGGTTGCAGACAGGGCTAGCAAGGGGACTGAGCTCGCTGTGGGTAAACGCTCCTGCTTTCAAGAGCTGTGCCTCATTTGTTATTCTGGTCATCTCCTCCTCTGTATTCTGCCCAATCAGAGAGGAGCCAGAGAAAGATAGGTTTAGACAATTTGATTGGTGACTAGTGAATCCTTGTACACAATTTCTATAAAATCTTCACTGTGATAATCAGGCTGGTTGTGGGGAAAACACCTTAAACCTGTCCCAAACTCTTCACCCATAACAACTATGGAGAGGCTGCTGTACTCACATTTGCTGAGTAATGATTTCTTTGATGACGAGTCTGGTTTTGGACCAGACTTTAAAAAATGTAGATCTTGACAAGAAGTTTTTTTTACTTTGGTATTGGTGCTTTTACTGTAGTGTTTAATTGTCTTTCTATGAAGATCCCTGGAACCAGTGGGAGGGAATGTCCCGCTGTAGCTCTTAGTTGTAGTGTCTCCATTATAACAGACTGGCGCCTCATGGAATGTTTCATTTAATATCCCTTCTTTTCACTACACCATGAAATGCTGTCATATCATCCATTGGTGAGACACTTGCTGGGATGCAGCAGGCAACATAGGAGTACAAGAGGATGAACGTTGTCTAAGTTACCTGACTTCTTACTGTAGGCTTGGATGTGAGACACCATTGGCTGTCTTGAGTCATTTGATGGCCATGCAGTTGTGTATCTCAACCTCAATGGCTTTGATGAGTGGTGCTGATGCTCTAGATGTCGACGCCCTAGTCTACTATGATGAAGAGGCCTGCATGCGGTGAAAATTATGGCAATTATGTCTTCTCTCACCTTTTTGGTCTCTGAATCTCTATTTGTGGGGATCCTTAGGAAATGTTGCCACTTTGTTAGTGAAACTTGAGAGTTCCATAGAGTTTGTCTTTTCTTTTCCTGAGCCCTCAGGTCTGGCAGTTCAACTTGCCTTTTCCAACTAGTTAGAAGAGGGTGCTCACCAAAGCAGTTTAGGAAACCGTCAAGGGTGCAACCAAATCTGATCTCTCCAGTGGCACAGCACTGATCAACAAGTTACCTACCATTATCTGGTAGAGACTATCTGCCTGCAGATTAATTAACTTTGAATTTCCCAGACGTCAGGCTAGATCCGGAAACTTTTGCTGAGCAATACCCTTTGTGTGTGGCATCGGGTGGCACCATTTGGCTCCGCGTGGTGGCATCAGTAGTGTCAGTTATAACACTGCGGTGCCTATTATAGGCGCCACCCAGGTGCGCGGGTGTAACTTTTCATTTTCTTCAACTCCAGAAGTGCAGAGCCACGAAGTAACTGACCTAGTCGTGTGCAAAACTAGGGCCATGAAAAGGAGAGTAACCCTAGCCTTACAATATTAGTCCACTAAGCGGGGAGGCATGGGTGGAGCTGTAACGACTCTGCAGCTAGATAGAGTCGGCACCAGATAATGCGTTACCGAAGGTAAGTAACTTGTTCATCTAATCGACACTTCTAGCTGCAGATTCCTTACCTTATTAGATACCCAAGCCATACCATCTTAGCAGTGGGCTGCGGACCAATATCCTATAGTAGGAAGTCCTGCAGGACCGAGCGGGCAAAGTGCCTGTCCATGCGTACCTGACCATCCATGCAATAGTGCTTTGCAAACATATGCAACTAAGCCCGCGTTGCTGCCCGACTGATGTCTTGGACTGGGACACCCCGAGCCAAGGCTGTAGTCGCAGCCTTTCCCTTGGTGGAATGGGCCCGTAATCCCTCCAGGGGCTGCTTCTTTGCCAGGGCATAACAGATCTTGATGCAGGGAACGACCCAGGAAGAGATGGTAATTTTCTGAACTGCCCTTCCCTTCTTCGCTACCACGTACCCCCACAAAGAGTTGATCGTCCACCCGGAACTCTTTTGTGCGGTCAAGGTGGAACGACAACGCTCTTTTTGGGTCCAGCCGGTGGAGACGCTCCCCTTCATTAGAAGGATGCGGGGGAGCAAAGAAGAACTGACCCAGATGGAAAGGGGTCACAACCTTTGGTAAAAAAGATGCCTGGGTGTGAAGCACCACCTTGTCCGGAAAGGACATAAGATAAGGAGGAGCGCAAGATAACGCCTGCAACTCACTCACTCTCTGGGCCGATAAGAAGGCTGTTTTGATGGTCAACAGCCGGAGGAGACAATTGTGTAAAGGCTCAAAGGGAACGCACATCAGATAGGTGAGGACCAAATTAAGGTCCCACTGCGGCATAACAAGGGACGTCAGTGGAAACAGGTGGGCCAGCCCTTTCAGACATCTATGTACAATGGGAGATTTGAAGAGAGACGGCTGGTCTGGCAACCCTTGAGAGTTAAAACTCTTGAAAGCAGAGCCCTGTTGGGAAAGGGTCAGAATGAACAAAATGACAGTAGAAAGAGGGTCAATAGACCTTTCTTTACAGTATAATACAAGTTTCTGCCAACGGCAGACGTATACAGTCTTAGTGGGGGGCAGCCTGGCCACCAGAATAACACTGCAGACTTTGGGAGGAAGGTCAAAAGCTATCAACTGTCGCCGCTCAATCTCCACGCATGGAGGCGCAGCGTTGACAGGTTTGGTTGGAGAACCCTCCCCTGCTGCTGCAACAGAAAATCCTCCTGAAGGGGCACACCTGATCAGACAATCGTTGCTCATTCTCAGAAGCTCTGGATACCAGACTCTCCTTGCCCAGTCCGGAGCCACAAGGATGACTTGGGCTTGGTTGCGCCTGATGTTCTTCAGAACCATGGGCTGGAGTGGTATGGGCAGAAAGGCGTAAAGCAGGCCTGAGCTCCACTCGCGACGAAAGGCGTCGCCAAGCGATAGCCCGCTTGGAAACTCCAGCGCGCAGTACTGCTGACACTGTGCGTTCCCTTCGGAGGTGAACAAATCTAACCAGGGTTCTCCCCACTGCTGAAACATACCTTGAGCCACCTCCGACCGGAGACGCCATTTGTGACCCACTAGGCATCGATGGCTGAGTTAGTCCACCCTGGCATTCAGAGAACCTGCCAGGTGTTGAACCACCATATCCAGAGATGCAAAGCCCCTTAACAGAGGGTCCACAACCCCCCCACGCCCTGCTTGTTGCAGTACCACATGACGGTGGAGTTGTCCATGAACACTTGCACCAGCTTCCCCTTGACAGAGGGAAGAAAATCCTTCAATGCCAATCGAATCACCCGGAGGTCCAACAAATTTATGTGGAGCCCCGTCTCTGCCGAAGACCAGTGTCCCCTGATCTCCACCTCTCCCAGATGGCTGCCCCATCCCAGCAGTGTTGCATCTGTCACAACTGTGAGATCCGGTTGGGGAAGGGAGAGGGATCTGCCATTGACTTAATAGCGTTCGTCAACCACCACTGCAGATCTCTCGCAGTTCCTTCCGAGATCTGGATCATGTCAGTGAGATTTCCCTGATGCTGTGCCCACTGGAACTTCAGGTTTCACTGCAGAGCCAGCATACACCACCTGACATGTTTTACCTACAGGATGCAGGAGGCCATGAGGCTCAACAGCCTAGAAGTCAGTCTCACCAAAATGCAGGATAGAGGTTGAAACATCGGAATCATAACCTGAATATCCAGGGCTCGCTGCTCGGGAGGATAGGTCCGAAACTGCACTGTGTCCAGAACTGCCTCAATGAAAGGGAGCATCAGGTGTGACTTCGGCACATTTATAGAGAACCCCAGCAAATGCAGGTGGTCTGCCGTAGTCTGAAGGTAGGAGACAACTGCCTGGGTCAAGGATGCCTTACACAGCCAGTCGTCGAGGTAGGGGAAGACTGACACACCTAACCTGCGCAGATGAACTGCGACCACTGCCATCACCTTGGTGAAACTGGTAAGGCCGAAGGGGAGCACAGTAAACAGAAAGTGCTCGCAGCCTACCTTGAACCACAGGTAACACCTGTGGCCCGGCATGATGGGGATGTGACAGTACGCATCCTGCAGGTCCAACGCTACTATCCAGTCTTATTGGTCGAAGGCAGACAAGACCTGAGCCAGAGTGAGCATCTTGAATTTCTCCTTCTTGGTGAAGAAACAGAAGGTTCGAAGAGCCAAACTGGGCCGTGACCCTTTGTTCCTCTTTGGAATCAGACAGTAGCTGGAATAACAACCACTGTCTACTTCTGAAACTGGAACCCTTTCTTTAGCTCCCTTGGCCAAAAGAAGCACAAGTTACTACTTGTGTAACAATATATCTGTAAGAGACATTAGTTAGTGATAGATTCCTTACCTTAGAATATCCCCAGGCGTCAGAGTGGATCCGAAAAGTTTTCGTCAGCACTACCCCTGTGCGTCGTGCGGCTCTGTCGCTGGCATCGTATGCGCCGAGATAACGTCACAAGACTACATAGGCGCCACCCATGCACGTTGACGTCAGTTCTGTACACGACTTTCCGCGCCAGGAACGCAGAGCCATGCAAGAAACTCACCACTGGTGCCATGAAACTAGGGCCCTGAAAGGGATAACCTTAACCCCAGAAATCAGTTTGCAGAGCAGGGAGTATGGGTGCGGCGGTAAGCCTCCACCTCCATGCGTGGGGATTGAGCAGCGACAGTTGACTGCTTTTGACCTTACTCCCGAAGTCTGTGATGTCATTCTGGCTCCCAGGCGTCCTTCCACGGTACACGCCTGCCGGTGGAACAAATTTGTGGCATGGTGCACAGCAAAGGCTGTGGACCCCGTTTCTGAGGTCCTTCTGTTCCTTCTCTCTTTGGCCCAGCAGGGCTCTGCTCTGGGCACTATCAAGGGTTATCTTTCGGCCATCTCCGCCTTTCTACGGTTTCTAGAACAGCTGTCTCTTTTTAAGCCCCCAGTTGTTAATCGCTTCCTCAAAGGCATTACGCACACATTTCCTCCCGTGCCTTTCATAATGCCTCAATGGGACTTAAATCTTATCTTGACATATCTGATGTGCGCTCCCTTTGAGCCCCTTCATAACTGTCCCTTACGTCTTCTCACTCTCCAGACGGCGGAAAGAAAGTGGTCAGAGTGACAGTTTGCCTGAGATGAAAGGCAGAGACTACTTTTGGTAGAAAGGAGGGATGCGGTTCAAGTACAAACTTGTCCGGATGAATCGCCAGGAAAGTAGGTTTACATGAAAGAGCCTGGAGCTCACTCACATGCCTAGCGGAGGTGATGGACACCAGGAAGACAGTTTTCAAAGTCAATAACCGCAAAGGACAGTTATGAAGAGGCTCAAAGGGAGCGCACATTAAGTATGTGAGTAACAGGTTCAAGTCCCACTGAGGCATCACAAAAGGAACAGGAGGGAAAAGCTGAGTAATGCGTTTGAGAAATCTATTGACAACAGGGGACTTGAAAAGAGAGGGCTGATCAGGCAGCCTGAGAAAGGCTGAAAGAGCAGAAAGGTAGCCCTTGATAGGCACCAGAGCAGAGCCCTGCTGGGCTAAAGAGAGAAGGAACAATACGACCTCAGAAAGAGGGGCAGAAGAACAAGTTACTTACCTTCGGTAACGCTTAACGCTTTTTCTGGTAGATACATTATCTGCCTGTGGATTCCTCACCTTGTGAATATCCCTGCGCCAGCAACATTCGGAAACTTTTGTAGCAGTCCACGCCGATGAGATCGCAGACGACGTCACAGAGGAACGGCACCGCTCGCGACTCCGCTGACGTCACCGGCTCCATAAGAAGACCTCGTCGGCGTGATGACGTCAGTTCCGCCCCTTTTTTCCGTGCCTTCGAGGCACACGGACGGACTGACAGCAATATATACACAGTATACACAGTACACAATATGCAGATCAACACACATAGTGTGGAGAATGAATAGAAAAACCAAAGAAAGACATAAAGCCTTTGACAGTAACATATACTTTTTGAAATACCATCATTAGAATAGTAGATTGAAACATTATTAATAGAACCTTAGGTATAGAAGGATGGACAACGGGGAGGCGGGTGGGTCAGTGAGGAATCCACAGGCAGATACTGTATCCACCAGAAAAACGTTACCGAAGGTAAGTAACTTGTTCTTCTGATGGATACATCTGCCAGTGGATTCCTCAACTTGTGAATAGATTCCACAGCAGTCCCCACTCCCGGAGGAGGGTGTCCACCCTTCTATACCAAAAAGTCCTGAAGGACTGAACGAGCAAAGTGTCCGTCCCTCCTCACCTCAGTGTCCAAGCAATAATGTTTTGCGACGGTGTGGAGGGAGGCCCAAGTTGCCGCCCTACAAATGTCCTCCACAGGAACACCCCTAGACAAAGCAGAAGTGGAAGACTTTGCTCTAGTGGAATGAGCTCTTAAACCTTCCGGAGGTTCCTTACCAGCCAAAGAGTAGCAAATCTTAATGCACAAGACAATCCACCTGGAAAGGGTGCGCTTGTGCACCGCTCGACCCTTCCTGCAGCCAATAAAGCCCACAAAAAGCTGGTCATCAATTCTGAAATCCTTTGTCCTGTCCAGGTAAAAGCTCACCGCCCTCCTAGGGTCCAAACGGTGAAGTCTCTCCTCCTCCTTGGAAGGGTGAGGGGGAGGATAGAAGGTAGGAAGGGTAATGGATTGCCCCAGATGGAAGGGAGTTACCACCTTATGCAAAAATGCAGCCCTGGTCCGGAGTACCATTCGTTCAGCATGAATGGTTAAAAATGGGGGTTTTGTGCTAAGAGCTTGAAGCTCACTTACCCTCCTTGCCGAGGTGATTGCAATGAGGAAAACCGTCTTGAAAGACAACAGTCTCAAGGGACACTTATGCAAGGGCTCGAAGGGAGAACCCATAAGATAAGTCAATACCAGGTTTAAGTCCCATTGAGGTACAATAAAGGGAGTTGGAGGAAATTTGTTTGTGAGGCCCTTAAGAAATCTAAGCACAATAGGTGATTTGAATAATGACGGCTGATCCGGCAGGCAAAGGAAAGCCGACAAAGCCGATAAATACCCTTTTACTGTAGCCACAGCAAAGCCTTGCTGAGCAAGAGAAAGGGCAAACTGCAGAATGTTAGACAGATGAGCCTTAAAAGGATCAATTGACCTCTCTCCACACCAGAGTACAAATTTAGACCACCTATATGAATATATAGATTTGGTGGAGTGTCGCCTGGCCGATAAAATAACATCCACCACATCTGGCGGGAGAGAGAAAGAATTCAGGTTGCCCCGTTCAATCTCCAGGCATGAAGGTGTAAGCTCTGGAGGTGGGGGTGTAGAACCTGCCCCTCCGATTGCGAGAGGAGGTCTGCCCTCAGAGGGAGACGGAGCGGAGGGCACGAGGAGAGGTGGAGAAGATCGGTATACCACACCCTTCTTGGCCAATCCGGGGCGACCGATATAACTTGGGCCCGGTCTTGGCGAATCTTCCTCAGAACCCGAGGAATCAAGGGTATGGGAGGAAACGCGTAAAGGAGTCGTGAGCTCCAACTCAACTGAAAAGCGTCCCCCAACGCTCCCTGCATCGGATACTGGAGACTGCAGAATGACTGGCAGTGAGCATTCTCGTGAGTGGCGAACAGGTCCACCCGAGGAGTTCCCCACATCCGGAAGACGTGACGAACCACCTCCGGATGAAGCCTCCACTCGTGGTCGGCGGAGAACTGCCGACTGAGACTGTCCGCACGTACGTTCAGAACCCCGGCCAGATGATTTGCCATCAGACAAATCTGATGGTCCTGAGCCCAGGACCATAGACGTAGGGCCTCTCTGCAGAGACAAAGAGACCCCACTCCTCCCTGTTTGTTTATATACCACATCGCGGTCGTGTTGTCCGTCAGGACTTGAACAGACTGACCGCGAAGGGAAGGGAGGAAGGCCTTGAGCGCCAAACGTATCGCCCGTAACTCTAGAAGGTTGATGTGAAGCAACCTTTCCTCTGGAGACCAAAGACCCTTGATCTCCAGATCCCCCAGATGAGCACCCCACCCTAAAGTGGATGCATCCGTTATCACCGTGGCCACCGATGGAGGCAGATGGAAGGACTTTCCTTGGGACAGATTGCCCTCCACGCTCCGACAAGATAGATCCGCTGCAGCTTCTCTGGAGATCCTCACAGACTCCCTGAGATCCCCTTTGTGCTGATACCACTGCTTGCGGAGGCACCACTGGAGCACCCTCATGTGCCAGCGTGCATGGTTGACCAACAGAATGCAGGAGGCGAACAGACCGAGCAGGCGAAGGACCTTCAGAACTGGAACGACCGCTCCGTTGTAAAATAAAGGAATCATTTCCTGTATGTCGAGAATCCTTTGAGGAGGAGGGAATGCTCGACACACAGTAGTGTCCAGTACCGCACCTATGAACAGGTTGCGCTGAGAGGGCACCAGGTGAGATTTGGGCACGTTTATCGAGAAACCCAATTTGAACAACAACTGAGTTGTATCCTGCAGATGGTGCAGCACCTTCTCTGGCGACTCCGCTTTGATCAGCCAGTCGTCCAGATAGGGGAAAACTGAAATCCCCGACTTTCTGAGATGGGCTGCCACCACTGCCATCACCTTCGTGAAGACTCGGGGTACAGAAGTAAGACCAAACGGTAGGACCGCAAACTGATAATGTTGCGACCCTACCGTGAAACGGAGATACTTTCTGTGCGACTTCAGGATTGGGATGTGAAAATACGCATCCTGCAAGTCGATCGACACCATCCAGTCCTCCTGATTCAGCGCTTGAAGAACCTGAGCAAGGGTGAGCATCTTGAACTTTTCTTGTTTTAGAAAAAGATTCAAGATTCTGAGGTCCAATATCGGACGCAATCTGCATCCCTGACCCCTCTCCCGCTCTGGAACCACCTCTATCGCAACTTCAGGACTTCCTCCTGCAGGAGAAGACGGTGGTCCTCCGAGCAAGACCCTTGACAAGGCGGGTAATTTGGAGGGAATTCCCGAAAGGGAAGGGCGTACCCATTCTCTACAAGACCAGAACCCAGAGATCTGTAGTTACAGATTCCCAATCTTGTAGAAAATGGGTAAGCCGGCCCCCCACAGGACCAACATGATCCGGAATGGCGAATCTAGGGCTGCTTTGCGGTGGTGGGAGGGGCGGAGGAAGAAGAAGAGGAGGAGGAGAGTTGCCGGCCACGAGTGCGGCCCCCGATTCTTCCCCTGAAACCTCTGGACGAGGACCGTTGCTGCTGCTGCTGCTGGGTCTGCCTATAGGTTCGAAAAGATGTCCTTCCGAACCCTCTATACCTCTTAAACGACCCCCTCGACTGAGACTGCAGGCCCAGAGATTTAGCTGTCGCCTTGCTGTCCTTGAATCGCTCCAGGGCAGCATTTTCCTTCTTGCCAAACAGACCAGATCCGTCAAATGGCAGGTCCAATAGAGTCGACTGCACATCCTGTGAGAACTCGGAAGATTTTAACCAGGAACTCCACTCCTTCTGGTTGCAACAGAAGACACCATGATTCTTGCAACAGAATCTGCAGTGTCCAGCCCACTCTGGATCACCTGACGTGCTGCCGCCTGAGCATCAGTCAAGATGTCACTGAACTCAGTCCTCTCCTCCTCGGGCAGTTTTGGCACCAGTCTTTTAGCCGAATCCATCAGTGCGTGCACATAGTGTCCCAAAAGACAAGTGGCGTTTGTTGATTTCAAAGCCATGCTGGCCGATGAAAATACTTTTTTTGCAGACTGGTCCAGCCTTTTAGCCTCTCTGTACCCACGAACCTGAGGGAAAGCCCCCTTAGACTTCCCCGAACAAGCTGCCTGAATCACCAGGCTCTCCGGTGATGGATGTGACGTCAAAAATTCTGGATCCCCTGGGGCTGCTCTATATCTCCTAGCAATTGTCTAAGAGACAGCAGGAGCAGAAAAGGGCTTGCGCCACACCTCTAATACAGGTTCCACAATGGCCTCATTAAAGGGAAGTAAAGGCTCAGTTACCGCCGTGGGAGAATGTAGTACCTCAGTTAAAATGTTCGACTTAAACTCCGTAGATGGTAGCTGGAGATCAAGCAGCTCCGCAGCCTTCCTAATAACTGAATGGTAGGGAGCAACGTCCTTAGAGGGCTCATCCGACGGTGGAGTAATCTCCCACTCAGGAGACAGATCCAAACCACTAGCTTCTTTAAGCTCTTCGAATATTTCATCCGACTCCACCAATTCCCCCTCTTCCGCTTCAACCTGAAGGTACCTCTGCTCTTCCATTATCCTCTGAGTATCCCTCCTGGAACGAATCCGAATCATCGGCGTCGGTGGCGCCGTATTCGAATCCGATGGTGCCGGCGTCGCGCGTGGATCTGCAGGAGCCATCGGCGTCGATCGAGGTCGAGCCGGAGCCGGCGAGGATGGAAGCGGCGTCGACGTCCTCGGAGCCGGAGGATTCCAAGACGGCGTCGTTGGGAAGAAGGGTATGAAAGGGGCCTGCGGATATACTTGCGGCACCCCCAAAGTAAATGCCATGGGACCCATCGGACCCGCAGGTGCACCAGTGGTGTACATGGCTCGAGCAAACACCCCATACATCGCATTTAAGTAATGCGAGGGGTCCTGACCTGGACTAGGGAAGGCAGGGTACTGGTCAGGCCTCACCGGACTCGGGCCAACCGGCGCCGACGGTGTAATCAGCGGTGTCGCTGGCTCACCCGGGGCTTGAAGTTCTTCCGGGGCCGGAGACGGAGCCGGAGATGGAACCGGAGCCGGAGATGGAACCGGCGTCGGAGTCCGTGCTGGAACTGGTGAAGCCGGAGACAAAGAGACCACCGGAGATGAAGGACCAGCAGGCGAATCCGGCACAGGAGAGGAAGAAACAGAGTCCTTCCGACGCCGAGCAGGTGACTTCGGCGCCGAGCTCTTATCAGAATGGCGTCGAGACGAGTGCCTTCTTTTTTTCTTATGCTTCTTGGCATGAGAAGCATGTCCCGAAGTCGACTTCGACGCCGACCTCGACTTCGATCTAGACCTCGACCTCGTTCTCGATCTTCTCCCTCTCTTCTCCTTCTTCATTTTTGCGATGAAGAGTTTTGCCTCCCGTTCCTTAAGAGCCTTCGTACTCATCTTCCGGCCGCTGGTACAGTCATCCACATCGTGGTCTGACGATAAACACCACACACAGTCCTCATTATGATCTGTGATGGACATATGCTTGCCACACTACCTGCAAGGCTTAAAACCAGACTTTTTTGTCGACATCTTCGACAGAGAACAGGAATAATACTCAGAATACACAAAGTATCAACGACACTAACAACAGCGATTCCCGAAATCCGTTGGCTTCGACGGCGCGGAAAAAAGGGAACTGACGTCATCACGCCGACGAGGTCTTCTTATGGAGCCGGTGACGTCAGCGGAGTCGCGAGCGGTGCCGTTCCTCTGTGACGTCGTCTGCGACCTCATCGGCGTGGACTGCTACAAAAGTTTCTGAATGTTGCTGGCGCAGGGATATTCACAAGGTGAGGAATCCACTGGCATCCATCAGAAAGGGGATCTACAGCTTTCGCTGTGCACCATGCCACAAACTTGTTCCACCGACAGGCGTATACAGTTTTAGTTGAGGGACGCCTGGCTGCCAGAATCACATTACAGACTTCAGGAGGCAAGTCAAATGGAATCAACTGTCCCCGCTCAATCTCCAAGCAAGGAGGTGGAGGCTGGACAGGTTCGGGAGGAGGACTGTTCCCTGGTGCTGCGACAGGAGATCCTCCCGAAGAGGCGGTCGTATCGGGGGATCCACGCTCATACTGAGTAGCTCAGGATACCAAACTCTTCCAGCCCAGTCCGGTGCCACAAGAATGACTTTGGCCCTGTCGCGTCTGATCTTTTTCAGCACTCTGGGTAGAAGTGGTATAGGCGGAAAGGCGTACAACACACCGCAACTCCACTTGTGACGAAAAGCGTCTCTGAGCAACTGCCGCCTTGGAAACTCCAACGCGCAGAACGGCTGACATTATGCGTTCTCTTCGGTGGCGAATAGATCTAACCAAGGTTCTCCCGACTGCTGAAATAGACCTTGTGCCACGTCCGAGTGAAGACGCCATTCGTGATCCAACATGCACCTGCGGCTGAGTTTGTCCGCCCTGGCGTTCAGAGAACCTGCCAAGTGTTGAACCACCAAGGAAAGGCCTTAACGTTCAAGCCATGTCCAGAGACGCAGAGCCTCCTGACATAGGGTCCACGACCCCACCCCGCCTTGCTCGTTGCAGTACCACATGGCGGTGGTGTTGTCCATGAACACCTGCACTACTCTCCCCTTGACAGAGGGAAGGAATGTTTTCAGTGCAAGTAGGATCGCCCTGAGCTCCAAAAGGTTGATATGGAGCTTGGACTCCGCCGGAGACCAGAGGCCTCTGATCTCCCCCTCACCCATGTGGCCGCCCCATCCCAGGAGGGACGCTTCCGTCACTACTGTGTGCTCCGGTTGGGGAAGGGAAAGGAATCTGCCGCTGACCCAACTCTGGTCTGTGAGCCACCACTACAAGTCCTGTGCAGTGCTCTCCGAGATCTGGATGTAGTCAGACAGATTTCCCCGATGCTGCGCCCACTGGACCTTCAGGTCCTACTTCAGAGCCCGCATATGCCACCTGGCATGATTGATGAGCAGGATGCAGGAGGCCATGAGGCCCAGCAGTCTCAGGGTCTTCCTGACTGAAACCCAGGACCAGGGCCGAAAGATCGGAATCATAGCCTGAATGTCCCGGACTCGCTGTTCGGGAGGATAAACGGCTGAGGAGTAGACGAAGAGCAGCATCGCTTCTTCGACTTCTTATGGCGCCGTGACTTACCTGTCCCCGAATCCGACGAGCGATGGGGTCGGCTTCGCGACCGGTCCCTCGACCTCCCACGGGAGCAGGACTTCAAGCGGCTCAGAACCGATTGTCGGACCTCCAACAACTATGGGGAACGCTCTCGCAAAGCTTTTGACGCCATGGCCCGACAATTGGGGCACGCCTCGGTGTCATGGGCATGCCCCAAGCAGAAGAGACACACTTCGTACGGGTCCGCCACCGACATGTTCCAACGGCAGGCCCTACAGGACTTAAACCCGGGAATCCCTAATGCCCCAAGAGTCGAGTCCTCAACAAAACAAGAGAAATAAGTTCTCCGAAACCAAGATAAAATATTAACTAGGGGTACCGCTCACTCTCCGATATGTGTTTGCTGGCGTGGAAAAAGAAAGAACTGACGTCAGCGCGCGTGGGCGCGTCTAAGTAGCTACAATTAAGTTATCTCGGCTGCTACACCGCCAGCGATGTACGCGGTGCCGCACGACGCCGCCTACCGACACGCAGGGGTACAGCTGACGAAAACTTTCCGGATCCAGTCTGACGCCTGGGGATATTCTAAGGTAAGGAATCTATCACTAACGTGTCTCTTTCAGATTCACGACATCCGATTTGGGACAGCTTGTGAACAGCTCCTGGTCTTCTACAGCATCGCCTGGTCCACACAGCTGCAACTTCAAGGGCACTGTCAACCTCTCCTGCATCTCCGACATTGGTTGCCATTTGTTTCCGTGCCTTCCGGGTCACTCCTGAGTGGCATAGACTCTGTCCCCTCTGCTTGCAGGCACCTCTTATCTTGAATCCACCTTTGGGTTCCACCGGACTCCTTCGTCTGCACCTCCAGCGGCATCTTTACTGAAGTCCTTTATTGTGGTCTACTTGACTCTTATGCACCCGGCTTCCCTGGTGCAGGTATCCTGGTTCCTGGGGTATCCACGGGTGGGGTGACTCTCCAACCTTCCATCATCCACAAGGTTTCTCCAGGGTCCACTGAAAAAGGGTCCTTCTTTAAAATTGCAACCATGACTGACCTATTGAAGAGCACTGAGCACGCGGTCCTTTTCCCATTCTGCACACGACCTCCGTGCGGTTCCTAGATATTCACCTAGGGTGATTCCTTGGGTGCCCGGCTCTTCTACGTCTTCTGGGTCCAATCATGACCTGAGTAGTGGTTCGCATTCCACTATTTTAGTATATGGTTTGGTCTTCCCCTGGTGACCACTGTGCATTTGTGCTACTTACGTTAGTCTCTATTGTGTTTATATCTCCGGGTAGCAGGTAATACATTGTGTTTGTGAGTGTTTGTAATAAAATAATTATTTTTATAACTACACTGTGTGATTTTTTTCACTTAACCTATACAATAGGATTAAGTACTGGTAAAACAACTGAGCCTAAAGGCTGCTCGCCACAGCTACCACTTAGAGAGATTTCTAAGGTTGTCTAAAATCACCATAAGGGTTGTCTGGATTAGTGCAGGGTGGTACACTTAAGTGAGCACTATGTACCATATATTAATCCCAGCCTCTCACAACTACAATGTTTTCTTAGCTTGCTACTCTAATCTAACCTTCATGACTATTAATGAAGATACTAAGATGTGAACAAAATGGCGATTGTAGTTCTGTATCATAGAAATCTTCACTGAAGTCAAACGACCCCCCCCCTTTCTTCTTGTGCACTGGGAATAAAATACATTCCTAGCCTATACTATTTGCTTAAAAACTAAGAACTGGCCGAGGCAACTGCCAATACAAGGCATCATGAATTGTGTAATCTCCAGATACCTTCTAAGGAAAGGTTTTTTATTTGTATTACTGTAATGCAGACCTGTAGGGCTGCACTTTTCCTCATTAGTTAAGACAACTACACATCAGTTTGTATTGGAAGAGTTGCAATGTTGATTTGAGAAAGTTGTTTACTGTAATAAACAGGGTAAACATTTGAAAATCTTGCCTGTGGAGACCTTTTGAGGGTTCTCCACAACTTATGGACATGCTGTATTCTGAACAATTTTCTTGTGGTATATTAACATGCGTGTCTAATTATATATTTGATTTGAAGTATTCCAGGGACTCTGTGCACAGCCGGGATTTACTGTAACATTGATGACTATGACTGAAGATCCTATGATGTAAAAATGTTATTAGAGTACTTAAAATACGTTGGAGGAATTCTGGCAGAGGGCTTCAGCAACCAATCTTCTAGGTAGTGGTAATATTAAATTACACACTAGGTATTCATTTTAACATCATTGTGAGAAAAGACTCATCTTGCAGTTTACAGATCACCTTTGGGGGAAACCAAACAGAGGTCTAACAATGCAAGCAGGACCATATCAGCATGAAAAAAGCATTTCAGTAGGTGCATAAACCACAGAAATAACTATCATTGCCTTCTAAAAAACCTCAGTTTGGCTTTGAAAGGCACCTGAATGGCAGGAAGCGTGAGTAGAACTCATAAGTTCAGAGCAGCAGCAGATCTTAAGAGCACAAGCACTGTGTGGACTTTCTCATTTGCTTCTCCTTCATACCACAAAGAGGATAGCGGACTGTTTGTGATGTCATCTTACAGGGCAACGGCTTCCAGGAGTAAGGAGCATCTATTAACAAACTGTCTTCTTTAGCGGAGTCATACCTAAAAATATCACAGTTTCTTATCAGAAATCTAAAAAAAAGGTAGTAAGAACATTTGTGGCTTTGGATACTGGTCCGCAAAAGTGCCAAAAAACATTTCAGAATCTGTGGGGACTTTTATGAACCTGAACCGTCACTTCCAGTGATGCCACATGGTGCCGGTGACAACACTGCGGACCCTTTTTTCCAGATCTAGCCTGGTACTTAGGAAAAAAGTTCTTATAAGGAATCACAGCAGGAGCCAGTATGCCATTAGAAATTTCATTTCAAACCATCCTGGTATCTTCCAAATAATCAGTAGCTAGTGCTCCTTTGTAATCACTCACAGGCATAAATGCGCAATCAGCAGCACAACCCCTTTTGTTACAGAGATGTCAATAGTGGGATCTTTCAACCTACAACTATCATCACAACTCTATTAAAAACAACCAAGATGTGCAGTCCAAAACCTCCATTAACTTAAATAAATACCCTTTAACACCATATAAAACCGAAGGCAAATGGAATAAATAATACAGACCATAATCAGTTAAAATCAGTATCAGGTGAGTGTAATAAGCTACCCCTTTCCAACTTCTGCTCTTATGCATGGCATCTTTTTTGGTTGTTTACTCTTCAAAACCCTATGCCAGAAGCATTCCTTCCATTTTATTTTAAGATACGGCTTTGATTTATTTATTTTGCATGGGTCCCTGCCCCTCCTCCTTTCAGTTTACCATTCCCTTTATTTTTATTTTTCATTCTAGTAAAGCTCACTCTCCCAATTTTTTGTGGACAACCCCACCCCCCCAACCTTCTTCCCTCCCCCTAAGCTCCATGCCAACTTCCCCATTGATCCTATTGTCTTTTTTCTTTACCAATTCTTGCCTCTTTTCCTTAGGACATCCTCTGCTGCTAGTTGCATTTAATTTCGCACTAGACAAAGAAAACAGACTGCTGCAACCCATTTTCATACCCTCTCTCATTTTCTCTTTTCTTTTAAAGAAAAATAATCATTTGTTTTTACAATTCCTAAAGTTTTAAGAATTTTATTTTGGCCTTTTTTTTTTTTACATTAGAGATGAAATTATAATCTAATCCAGAATAGGGTTTCAACAAAAACCATTAATGTTTTTGTGAAAATGGGCTTTGTATGTTATAGTTATGTCACCTTGCTGGGGTTGTCCAGCTGTGAAGATTTATGGTGGATTTTCTGGAATTTGAGGTACAGCTATACACATAGAGAAGGCGGAAGCTGCACGGAGCAGGGCAAATCCTACATTTCACAGCTGTGAAGTGCTCAGGATCACAGACAGAAAAGCAATCCATTTGGTTTCAGCTCAGCTGTTTATGGGATAGGTCTGAATGGTATATCTTGGAGAATGCATGGTCTCATTCCTTATGATCATGGGTTGGTGACTCACATCACTGTCTAGAATGGCCGAGTCCAGCAAGTCAGGAAGGTGCTCCTCAAGGAGATGTTTTGTGTTGGTTGCGGGCTGTGGATAAAGCAGATACATTGAATAAGAAAAAGGAAAGTGTGTCATGCAGTTGTGGAAGTCAACATTTAAGAAGAAATGTTCTTCATTTTTATATTGTTACAAACTTTCATGAAAATGGATCTCCCGTTAATGCTTATTTTGGAATACCATGCACGTCAAAATCGATTTCCAAAATTAGTTCTTAAACATATTTCTTTTTTAAACATAAACTGTCTATTGTAACAAAACGGAATTGAAGATATGCTTAAGCAGAAAAAAGTTGGTAATTGCTTCAGACAGGCAGCAATCTCATCAAAGAAAGAAAAGTTATTTACCTGCATACTTGTTCCATACCTCCGATATACTCTTGCAGAATTCAAAAATAGTATCCCTGTACATGAGCAGGATTACCAGAACACAACTTGAAGTATTTATTTTCAAACCTGAAAATCCATTTAAATAGAGATAACATTGGAGACACATTTTTCAGTATTTTTAGGACTGGCAATAGCCAAGGCCTGTTGCTGTTCCAAAAAATTACTTTAAAAATGCATGCATCAATAAAGGAACATTCATTCAACTTTCTTTATCTAATGTGGTTGAGTCGTCCACATTTTGTTTCCGCCTACCATTGTGTCCTGGCCATACTTCATTATTTTATAGTTCCGAAATGGCACTCAGCCATCTTAGAAGGATACAAAACATTCCAAGCCGTGCGTTTAAGCATTGGTGGCCATGTTGGAATGATTTTTTATTAAATATTAAAGTCAATCAAAGATAGTCACCATCCACACACTGACAATTGTTAATGATTAAGTTATTTTGTGAAAACTCATTTTCAATTCCTGCCTTGGTCCGATCTTGTATTGCGTTTCACCATACTTTAGCATTACTTTTTTGTTCCAAGATGCACAACTTGTGGCTTGTTAGAATAGAACAAGTTACTAACCTTCAGTAACGCCTTATATGGTAGAGACTATCTATCCGCAAATCCTTTACATTATAATAATCCCAAGCCTCAGACTTGATCCCAGTGATTTTCGAGCAGCACCCATGCACCCCGGTAGGGGGTGTCATCGGCTCTGCATTATGGGAAGTGACATGCAGGGTACCTACATAGACGCAACCCCAGCATGCTGGCGTCAGTTGCTTTCACAATTTTCCACGCCAGGAGCACGGAGCCTCAATGAGAACTCACTATTGGTGTGACAAGCTAAGGCCCCAAAAAGGGTGTCCGTTACACTGTAATCTGTTCGCAAAGCAGCGAGGATCAGTAGGAATCTGCAGCTTAATAGAGTCTCTACCATATAAGGCGTTATCAAAGGTAACTTGTTAATCCGCTAGAGACTTCTAGCCGCACATTCCATACCTTAGAATAGATACCAAAGCAATACCTTCCCAGAGGTGGGTCTGTGAAGACAATTTAATCAGAAAGTCCTGCACCACCGAACGAGCGAAGTCCCATCACAATGGACCTGACTGTCCGGGCAGTATTGCTTGGTGAACATGTGCAGGGATGACCACATTTCTGGCTGACCGATATCCGGGACAGGGACACTAAACACAGTGGTTCCAGTCTTGGCACTGGTGGAGTGAGAACGCAAGCCTTGTGGGTGCTTCTTGTCCAATGCGTAGAAGATCTTAATGCACAGAAAGATCCATCTTGAGATAGTCCATTTCTGCATAGCCTTCCTTTTTTAGCTCCTACAGAGTCCACCCAGAACTCTTTTCCACAAAGAGTTGATCGTCCACCCAGAACTCTTTTGTGCGGTCACAATAGAATGACAATGCTCTGTTTGGGTCCAGAAGGGTCGGTCTCTCCTCCTCTTTGGAGGGATGAGGCGGAACAAAAAAGGAAAGCAAGATGATGCTCTAGTCTACATGGAAGGAATTCAACCTTTGGGAGGAAGGGGGCACATGTCCGGAAAACCAGTCTGTCCAGGATGTGGCCGAACGGGCTAGGGCGGTCGATCTCAAACCTGGGAAACTGGGTTCGAGTCTTGGCAATGACGCTCAACATCCTGTGACTCTGGGAAAATCACATAATCTTCCTGTGCCTAACAAAAATGTATGTGTCCTTGTGTAACGTAACTGGTGCTCATGTTAAGCGCTCTGATACCTTCAGGTCAAGTTCGTGCTATATAAAACTCCAGAAAAAAAAAATAAAGTGGTATAAGGAGGGTGAAGAGAGAGTGAGTGCCAGCAATTCGCTGACCCTCCTGGCCAATGTTATGGCCACTAAAAAGAGAGTATTGATGGTCAACAGCCTAAAAGGGCAATTGTGCAGAGGCTTAAATGGTGCACACATCAGAAAGATTAGGACAAGGTTGAGGTCCCACTATGGTACGATTAATGGTGTGTGGCGAAAACATATGCTGCCGGCTTTAAGGAACCTAGCCACAACAGGTGACAGAGAACGTTGGTCCAGCAACTGCCAAAATGACAGAGATAACCTTTAACTGTGCCAAGAGAAGAACCCTTCTGGTCCAAAGATAAAGCAAACAAAAGAGCCTTGGATAAAGGTGCAGAAAGGGGGTTAACATTGTGGGAAGCACACCATCACACAAACTTATCCCAACAACAGGCGTATACGGAATTGATGGTGGGACGCCTGGCTGCCAGAATAACATTACAGACTTCGGGAGAAAAGTTGAAACCTGTCAACTGTCACCGCTCAATCTCTATGCCTGAAGGTGGAGGGTGCTAAGGTTCGGATGCATAACCCTCCCCTGTTGCTGCAACAAAAAATCCTCTCAAAGAGGCAGCCTGACTGGATGATCGACTGGATGATCGATTGTCAGGCTTAGCAGCTTGGGGTACCAGACTCTTCTTGCTGAATCCAGAGCCACAAGAATGACTTGGGCCTGGCCGCTCCTGATCTTCTTCAGAACTCTGGTTACGAGTGGTATTGGCAAAAAGATGTACAGGAGGCCACAGCTTCACTCGAGACGAAACGCGTCCCAGAGTGAAGCATATGTTACTTACTTGTGTAACGATATATCTGTTAGAGACATTAGTTAGTGATAGATTCCATATCATAGAATATCGCCAGGCGTCAGACCGGATCCGGAATGTTTTCGTCAGCAGTACCCCTGCGAGTTGGTAGGCATCGTCATGCGGCTCCGCGCACGTCGCTGGCGTCGTATTCGCCGAGATGACGTCTTTGGAGCTACTTAGACGCTCCCACGTGCGCGGACGTCAGTTCTGTACATGACTTTCCGCGCCAGGAACGCAGAGCCATGCCAGAGACTGACTACTGATGCAATAGAACTAGGGCCCTGAAAGGGATGACGTGAACCCTAGAGAACAGTTCGCAGAACGGGGAGGATGGGCGGGCCGTAAGTAATCTATCACTAACTAATGTCTCCTACAGATATATCGTTACACAAGTAAGTAACTTGTGCATCTGAAAGAGACACGTTAGTGATAGATTCCTTACCTTAGAATACACACCCAAGCAATACCAACCCCGGTGGTGGGTCTGCGACGTGAAATCACACCAGAAAGTCACGGAGAACCGACTGGCCAAGGAAGCTGTCTCTCCGGACTTGACTGTCAAGGCAATAGTGCTTAGTGAAAGTATGCAGCGAGGCCCACGTGACTGCCTGACAGATATCTTGCAGGGGGACACTGTGTCCCAATGCTGTAGTAGCTGCTGTTGGCCTGGTAGAATGGGCGCGCAGCCCTACCGGAGGTTACTTTTTAGCCAGAGAGTAATAGGCTTTAATGCACAAGACAACCCATCGGGAGATAGTCCGCTTGTGCACAGCTCGGCCTTTCTTGGCGCCCACGTAGCCAACAAAGAGCTGGTCATGCACCCTCTTCCTCTCTAGAAGGGTGTGGATGCGGAAAGAATGTGGGCAGTGATAGTTTGCCTAAGATGAAAGGCAGTGACTACTTTCGGCAGAAAGGAGGGATGTGGTCGAAGCACAACCTTGTCCGGATAAATCGCCAGGAGAGGCGGTTTAGCTCACTCACACGCCTAGCGGAGGTGATGGCCACCAGGAAGACAGTTTTCAAAGTTAATAACCGCAAAGGACAGTTATGAAGAGGCTCAAAGGGAGCGCACATTAAGGGTGTGAGAATCAGGTTCAAGTCCCACTGAGGCATCACAAAAGGAATAGGAGGGAAAAGGAATAGGAGGGAAAAGGTGAGTAATGCCTTTGAGAAATCTATTGACAACAGGGGACTTGAAAACAGAGGGCTGATCAGGCAGCCTGAGAAAGGCTGAAAGAGCAAAAAGGTAGCCCTTGATAGTGCCCAGAGCAGAGCCCTGCTGGGCCAAAGACAGAAGGAACAATAGGACCTCAGAAAGAGGGGCAGAAAGGGGATCTACAGCTTTCGCTGTGCACCATGCCACAAACTTGTTCCACCGACAGGTGTATACAGTTTTAGTTGAGGAACGCCTGGCTGCCAGAATCATATTACAGACTTCAGGAGGCAAGTCAAATGGAATGAACTGTCACTGCTCAATCTCCACGCAAGGAGGCTGGACATGTTCGGGTGGAGGACCGTCCCCTGTTGCTGCGACAGAAGATCCTCCCAAAGAGGCAGTCGGATCGGGGGATCCACACTCATACTGAGTAGCTCGGAATACGAGCCCAGTCCGGTGCCACAAGAATGACTTGGACCCAGTCGCGTCTGATCTTCTTCAGCACTCTGGGTAGAAGTGGAATAGGCGGAAAGGCGTACAATATACCGCAACTCTACTTGCGACGAAAAGCGTCTCAGAGCGAATGCCGCCTTGGAAACTCCAACGTGCTGAACTGCTGACACTGTGCGTTCTCGAATAGATCTAACCAAGGCTCTCCCCATCGCAGAAAGAGACCCTGCGAGACATCCAAGTTCAGACGCCACTTGTGATCCACCAAGCACCGGCGGCTGAGTTCGTCCGCCCTGGCGTTCAGAGAACCTGCCAAGTGTTGAACCACCAAGGTAATGCCTTGATGTCCCAACCACGTCCAGAGGCGCAGAGCCTCCTGACATAGGGTCCACGACCCCACCCGCCCTGTTTGTTACAATACCACATGGCGGTGGAGTTGTCCGTGAACACTTGCACTACACTTCCCCGGACAGAGGGAAGGAATGCCTTCAGTGCAAGCCGGACCGCCTGCAGCTCCAAAAGGTTGATATGGAGCCGGGACTCCGCCGGAGACCAGAGGCCTCTGATCTCCGCCTCTCCCATGTAGCCTCCCCAACCCAGGAGGGACGTATCCGTCACTACTGTGCGCTCCGGTTGGGGAAGGGAGAGGGATCTGCCATTGACCCAATCGCGATTCGTGAGCCACCACTGCAATTGCCGTGCGGTGCCCTCCGAGATCTGGACATGATCGGACAGGTTGCCCTGATGCTGTGCCCACTGGAACTTCAGGTCCCACTGCAGAGCCCGCATATGCCATCTGGCATGCGGCACCAGCAGGATGCAGGAGGCCATCAGGCCCAGAAGCCGGAGGGTCATCCTGACTGAAACCCGCAATAGAGGCTGAAAGAGCAGAACCATAGCCTGAATATCCCGGACTCGCTGTTCGGGAGGATAAACCCGAAACAGCGTCTAATCCAGAACCGCTCCGATGAAAGGGAACTTCTGAGAGGGACTCAGGTGCGACTTCGGCACATTGATGGAAGACCCCAGCAGATGCAGGAGGTCGGCCGTAGTCTGGAGGTGGGGGAAGACGGACACCCCTGACCTGCGCAAATGAGCTGCGACCACCGCCATCACTTTCGTGAACACCCGAAGGGTGCTGGTAAGGCTGAAGGGGAGCGCGGCAAACTGAAAATGCTCCTGGCCTTAAAGACTCCATAGGAGCGTACCAAGACAACGGCAGAACTGAATGCCATCAAATACCCCACATAGGGTAAGGCAAACCCGTATGGGTGTCATCTTGGGCTAAGCACACAGTCAGAGGACTGAAAAGAAAGGAAGCAGCTAACCGGCTGCGCCAAACAAACTGAGAAATGGCTAACCAGCCATGAACAGTAACCAGTCCCGAAACCCAATCATGGCGGGTCCCGGAAAATAACGCAGAGAACACGGCAACAAGAGTTATCGTAGGACGGACAAAAGACAGGAGACCGTCAATTCTTCATGGCGGTCAAAAAGATCCACTCCATTGAAAGGAAGATCTTTGAGGGCATCCCAAATATGATCGGGAAAGCGACTGTTGCGCAGCCAAGCATGGCGACGTAAAGCTACAGCGCGAGCTAGGTCCCGTCCCATAGAGTCAGTTGCATTCAGGGAAGACCGAAGTGAAAATTGCGCCATGCATCTTACATGCAGAAGAATGCGGAGTAATTCCATACGTGACTCTTCCGGAATAGAAAGGAGAAGGTGAGCAACCGAGTTCTAAAGAGCGGCAGATGCTAGTGCAAACACACAGGCTGTATTTAAAGCACGGAGGCCTGTGCTAGTGGAGGCGAACAGCCTGCGACCACAATCATCCAGCCACCGAGACTCTCACGTGGGAGGTAACAATGATAAAGAGGATGAAGATTGCAAATCAAAAGCTGCCTGAACAACTAGGCCCTGTGCAGGCGGGTGAAGAGACAGACAAAGAGGATCACCTGGTGCCGGGAGGTGCCTACGGTCAATAGCCCGATCAACCGGGTCACCTGAAGAGGGTCTGGACCAAGTGCCACGCAGGGTGTCAAATAGTGAGTCCCCGAAGGGCAGCAAAGGTTCTACTTCAAATGGCTCCAAATGGAGCAGATCCAATAAAGGATCAGAAAGTAGAGGCACCATAGAAGGCTGTAGGCCAAACACAGCAGCCACCCCATGAATAGCTTGCGCGAAGGCAGAACTAGACTCAGTTGCCATCCGAGTAGGAGACGGTTGAAGGCTAAGTCTACCACTGGACATGAGGAGTGGCGGAAGCGGAGACTGACCCAAAGGCCAGGCTACACAAGGAACTTGCACCCTGGCCCCTTGATCAGGGGAGGCCAGGGACGCCCCAGGATCCATAGGAGGAGGCGTAAATGGGAGCCCCGGCGTCAACGGATGCCATGGGGCAGACTTACAGCCACCTGAGAAGTCGGGAGGATCAACCACCAAGGCAAGTCAGCTCGACGCCGGAACCAACATTGATCGGCGCCGTAGTGGAGTCGCCGGGATGCCGACAACCTCCCTGGAGAGAGCACAAGGCACCGAGGCCCGCGCCGCTGTGGCCGAGGTCGGAGTCGAGGGTACCGAGGCCGGCATCGCCTCCGACGTCGGCGCAGGGAGCCCTACAGGGCTATGCGCTGAACGACAGGGTGGGCTGTGCTTTGGGCCCTGGCTTGTGGGTGTTGAATCGGCTCCGGAATTGGAGTCGACGCACACATTCGATGCCGGGATACGTCCGCAGACGATGACCCGGCAACAGTGGCTGCTACCTCTGTGGGGCCCGAAGATGCACCAGGGAGAGGGGGCGACTGAAAACAAGCATGGAGTGCCTTAGAATATGCCTCCATTTGGGCACAGGTTGCCCCAACACCCAGAAAAGGAGGATACGGAGGATGCCGTATGCCTTCACCCGGCTCATTGCAAGAGGAATGGGGGGCAGCGGCAGTGGAAGAAGATCTCCGTAAGCGACGCCTGTGCTTACGCTTTCCTGTTGTCACACGGCGGTCGCGGGAGTGACCTCGTGATCGGGCTCGTTCCCGAGAAGAAGAACGGCGACGGGAGGGAACTGGACCGGACATCCGTGCGGCCAGCAATTTCATGCGTAGCTCCCTCAAGGACTTCGGCTTCATCCGTTGACATGCGTCACAGTCCTTGGAGTCGTGGTGCACGTCGAGGTACCACATACATATGAGGTGCGGGTCAGTGCAAGACATCTGACGCGCACAGGCATCACAAGCCTTAAAGCCAGAAGGCATTTGCACACTGATCCCCACCCACGGTGTTCGAGAAGGCCCAAAAACCAGGGCAAGGAGCTGCTCAAACGCGGAAAAGAAGAAAAACTACGTCAGCGCGCTGGGAAGTGCATATATGGCTCCGTTGATCTCACGTCCGTGGACGACGTCAGGGCAGAGCCATGCGGCGCCGCCCCCCGGCGCGCAGAGGTGCTGCTGCGGAAAAGTTTTCCGGATCCAGTCTGACGCCTGGGGATATTCCAAGTTAAGGAATCTGCGGCGAGACGTCTCTATCAGATATGCTACATACTGTTACAAAAAATAAAATTATACAATTGTGAGATTATTAATGCGATAAAAAAAGTATTAGTTCAATATTATAAAAATATAAAAAGGCAAAAAACATTCACACAACAATATCTTAAAATTCACAAAAATGATATCTTAAAAAATAAAACAAAATTCAAATGACTAGTTAAACAAAAAATAATATAAATATTCTACACAAGTAGCCGGATCGGTCATGCTTATGGCACACTCTATAATCCTGCTGTCAAAATGCAAATTTTGGGGGTGTTGCTTGGTAAGGCATCATGGCGGATGCCAACTGAAGGGGCTCCGCTCCGCTGAGCGAATAATCAGACCTCATCTGCCAAAACTACCCCTTGGGCGGCCCTTGTGTCTATCAGATTTTCAAGCGGGCCTCTGGGGCTGCACTGAGGCCGAACAAGGGTCGCCCTAGACCCTGGATCCGAGCCTTTCAGGAGAAGCCTCCTGAGCCTCTTGGCGCATGGGGCAGGCAAGCAAACCGGTGTAGGGTTCAGACAGGCCGCGGCATTTTGAGTAGGCCCCCCTCTTCAGCTGGAAAGGGCCCCACGTCGACCTGTCGTTGACCCAATCCCAGTTCGTGAGCCACCACTGCAGTTGTCGAGCAGTGCCCTCCGAGATCTGAACGCAGTCAGACAAATTCCCCTGATGCTGTACCCACTGGAACTTCAGGTCAAACTGCATAGCCTGCATAAGCCATCTGGCATGATCGACCAGGAGGATGCAGGAGGCCATGAGGCCCAGCAGCCTCAGGGTCATTCTGACCGAAATCCGGGATAGAGGCTGAAAGATCGGCATCATAGCCCGAATATCCTAAACTCGCTGTTCAGGAGGATAGACCCGAACCACGCAGTGTCCAGAACCGCTCCGATGAAGAGGAGCTTCTGAGAGGGATCCAGGTGTGACTTTGGCACATTGATTGAAAACCCCAGCGAATGCAGGTGGTCTGCCGTAGTCTGACGGTGGGAGACGACTGCTTGGAGCTAGCCCGCCTTCAACAACCGATCATGGAGATAGGGGAAGACTGAAACCCCTGCTCGGCGCAGATGAACTGCGACCACCACCAACACTTTCGTGAACACCCGAGGGGAGCTGGTAAGGCCAAAGGGGAGCACGGTAAACTGAAAATGCTTGTGGCCTACCGTGAACTGCAGGTAACGCCGGTGGGCAGGCAGGACGGGGATGTGGAAATAAGCGTCCTGCAAATCCAACGCTATCATCAAGTCTTGCGGGTTGAGGGCAGCCAAGACCTGAGTGTAGGAGAGTAGGTTCTGCTTTCTATGTTCACCCCCACTTTTTGCTTTTGCTTCACTGGTTTTCGACTTAGATGTGGATGTGGGCCTGCTAATCAGACCGACAGCCCAGCTGTTCTCTCTCTAAATTCATACTATGTACTTTAGGTACATAACCCAATTGGTAAGGATCGCCTTCTAGGGCCCTGTACAGTGTACCTTAGGTACCCAGGGCATAGGTGTACCCTAGGCCTACCAGGGGCTGCAGCATCTATTATGCCACCCCTGGCTGGCCTTCCATTATGACACAACTGGCTGATCACTCAGCTGGGGCAAGGTCGTGTAATCACCCCTTGCTTAGGTGTAGTATTCCTATGCCTACCTTATATATAGACACATGGGTAACCTATCAGTCACTCCTATGGCAGGCCTTAACAATCCTGAAGGCAGAGTGCTTGGTAACATGTGAGATGGTGCTCTAGCATGAGCTGAGCCTGTCTGCAGCTTTCGGAACCATGTCCTTATAGCTGTTCTATGATATAGCCTACCATATACTCTTAAAGTGCCTTATAATCCTCGCGGTTATGGTAACTATGGTTTGGCTTTATCAAAACATGTCGTGTAAGGTGTCTAACACTTTGGAATACTACCCCCACACCATTTCTGGCAATGAGGATAGTATTCCTCCCTTCTAGAGGGAGAAGACATGTTGAAGACCTACTACCCGGTTAAAGTTAACCAGAGCCCTGGCATCACAAAATGGATGCTGCTGCCACAGACACAAGTCTGACCTCCTGTTGCTGGGAGTACTTCCAGCGAGGGAGGCTTGGACAATAGGTTTCCTGCCTTGGGAGGTGGTAGCACCACCCTAGACAGGCCTTAGTGTATTGGGGCAGGGAGGGATGAATGAAACGAGACAGTGCCTGGGGCACACAAGGTGTCCCATGCATAGTCCGGTTCAAACCGGTGCTGGGGCACTCCAGCCCCAGTCCTGGCGCGAAACTGGACAAAGGGAAGGGGGTGTAACCACCCCCCTCCCTGGTCCCACCCATAGGAGAGACCTAGCAGGTAACCCAGCCCCCCAGATTAGTATAAGAGTGGGAGCTGAGTCCCTAGGATTTTGGATTATCCTGATAACTGAAACTTGAACAGAAACTCTGGACCTTCGACATTCGACTACGGAAGAAGGCTGAAGAATCTCCCTTGTGGCCAAGGAGTGGCCACCCTGTGCAAACAGGCACCACCAAGCGACCTGCCGTTTGCTTTGCCCAACGTTCTACGAGTAACCGACTGCAGAGCCCGACCAGCGCATTGACTTCCAGACTTCTCTAACTCCTAGTTCCTTCCGAAGTGTCCTAAAACTCTTAATTTCTAAACATGACTATTTCTATTGACTTTAACGCATTACGCGTGAGTGTTTCCACTCTGCACCTGAATCCCGTGGGCCTCCCACTGCCTAGCAACTGATAGGATAGTGTAGCCCCTGCGAGTCCCTAGGCCTAGGCCTAACCTGTGTTCGTGACAGTGGTTCTTATACCACTTACATAGTATATGGTTTGCGTGGCCCCTAGGGCCTAACTGTATTACTTACCTGTGTGACTTATGTATGCTTAAATAAGACTGTGTTGTACTTACCTCGAATTTCATAAAGAGTGCTGAGGGTATTTTGACTAGAATAAATACATTCTATTTTTATATACATCTGTTGTGGTGTCCTTTCATTTGGTATTCAAGGGATTGCAAATGGTATAACAGCTGGCTTCACATGCCATACAGAGTTTAGCCTAAGACTGCTCTTGTCCATGCTACCACTAGGATAGCTGGTCTATAAGGTTGACTTTACAACCAATCACCATAAGGGTTGTTTGGACTGATACAAGGTGTACACTAGAACTAGTGACATCATATATCAGGCCAACTTCTCACACTGAGCAAGCGTCAACAGCTTAAACTTCTCCTTCCGGAGCAAGCGGTTGACGTTCCTGAGCTCCAAGATAGGACATAGGCTCTTGTCCTTCTTGGGACCCAGAAAGTAGTGGGAATAATAACCACAACCTACTTCTGGGACAGGAACGCGCTCGATGGCTCCCTTGGCCAAGAGAGCCGTAACCTCCTGCTGGAGAAGGGCCAGGTGATCCCCCGACATGTGGTGGTATGCGGTGGCATGGCTGGAAGGGTAGCCTCGAAGGGGAGGTAGTAGCCCCTTCGGACTGTCTGCAAAACCCACCTGTCCGACGTGATGGTGCGCCAGTGGGGGAGGTGATGGCGAATCCTGCTGCCCACTGGCGTTTGATGGGCCTGAAATGTCGGACTAGGAAGGTTTGGAGGCTGCTGCAGAGGGTGGTTTGGTGGACTGGCCCGCCCGCTGGCCCCCGGAACTACGACGGTTGTTCCCATGTCCCCGGCCATGCGAAGGTTGGGTAACTTGCTACGGCCTGTGGCTCTGGGTGGGACATAATGGGCGCCCCTTCCGTAGCCACGAAAGGGGCGAAAAACAGACTGCGCGGGGCGGGTGGAGAGGCCCAAGGACTTGGCCATAGCCCTTGAGTCCTTGAAGCTCTCTAGAGTGTTGTCTGCTTTGTCGCCAAAAAGGCGATGGCCATCAAAGAGCATGTCCATTAAGGTGTTCTTGAAAAACAGACCTCATCCAGGCGTAGTGACGAAGCGCCACTGACGTGGAAATGGTTCTGCCCAGAGTCGGCGGTATCCAGCCCACAACGTATCGCAAACTACTCTGCATCCCTGCCGGTGGCAACAGCCTGGGAGAGTACTGTCCGGGCCTCCTCTGGACACTGAGGCAGAACCTGCACCACTGTATCCCACACCGTGTGGGAATAACAGCCCAAGAGACATGCGGTGTTTACGGACCGCAGTCCTAAGCTGGCGGAAGAGAAAGTTTTCTTTCCAAGATGGTCCAGCTTCTTGGATTCCCTTTCCGGGGGTGCGGTACTGAATGCGCTTTTGAAAGTGGAGGCTTGGACCACCAAGCTCTCCAGCGTGGGGTGTTGGGAAAGGAAAGTGGGGTCGCCAGGCGGTGGCCGCGGGCAATCATCCTATCCACGGGAGCCACCGTGTTGGGCCTGGAACAAGTGCCTAAAAGGATGTCAGTAAGGGCCTAGTTCAATGTAAGCAGCGGCTCCGAAGAGCTCGCCGCCGGCTAAAGCACCTCTGTCAGGAGGTTAGTCCTGACTGCCATGGTAGGGAGTTCGAGGTTGAGAGCCTCAGCTGCCCTACGCAACACCACTGCGTATGAAGCTCCCTCCTCCGGAACCACGGTAGGAGGAGACAACATGCCAAGGTTAGGGGAGGTGTCCAGACCACTGACATCCCCCAGTTCCTCTCTGCATTCCTGTTCAAATTCTGCCTGATCAGCTGAAGGGTCTCCTGACCCGTCCCAGTCCTCCTCATCATCCTCTGGGTGCCAATCTGGCTGAAAAGGGACCCCAGGAGAGAACAGGGGTACAAATATCCTTCTCGGCACCAGATCTGGCGTCGGGCGACATCGGTCCGGGTCCACGTCGGGATGGAGGCCGGGGCCGACCGGCGTCGAATGCGGTAATGGTGCCGGAGGAAGCAGCGCCAGTGGAGACGTAATGAGGTCAACCGGCGTCGATCCGGATCCAGGCCTGGATCCAAGGGGGGCCTGCGGCGCCAGGGCCGGAGCCGCTGGCGGAGAAGGCCTAAGCTCCCCAACCGGTTCCGAGGGGCCCCAAGGCACGCCAGCGGGTCCGGGTCACCCAAAGATGGAATGCATCGCCTCGTAGAACGTACAAAGCTGGGTGGGAGTCGGTCCGGATCCCGGAAAGGGAAGGAAACGCGGAGTCGACTCTTCGGGCTCCGCACGCGGAGCCGCGGGAGGGGCACCACCCGCATCCCTCGTCGGCTCGGCCGACCGACAAGGAGAAGTTGAAGAGCGACGATACTTCTTCGACTTCTTATGCTTCAACTTACCCGACCCAGAGTGCGAAGACTTCGATGACTTGGACAAATGGTGGTGGTCCGTGACCGGTCCCTCGACCTCCCTCGCGACTGGGACCTCGAACGGGCGGAGCCGACTGCCGGAGGTCCAGCAGCTTTCGGGACTGCTCCCGCAAAGCCTTCGGCGCCATCGACTGGCATTTGGAGTACGACTTGGGGTCGTTGTCACGCTCCAGGCAAAAGAGGCACACGCAGGGCGGATCCGTTCCAGGAACCGCAGGCCTTGAAGCCAGGCATCTCTTGTGCACCAGGAGTCGAAGACTTAAAAAAAAAGTCGACAAAAGTCGAGAAAAAAGTCAGTCAAAAAGTGACTGGAGGTACCGCTCTTCCCGGATCTGCACTGGCTGGCGCGAAAAAAGAAAGAACTTAAGTCAGCGCGCGAGGGCGGCGTCTAAGTAGCTGCCGCGACGTCATCCCGGCCACAAGACGCCAACGACGGACGCGGGCCGAACGACACCACCTTTCGACGTGCAGAGGTACTGCGGACGAAAAACTTTCCGGAGCCAGTCTGACGCCTGGGGGTAATTCTAAGGTAAGTAATCTATAACTAACGTGTGTCTTTCAGATAGTGGGGTTAACCATGAAAGCAGATCCTACTTTCCTACAGAGCACTACTGGTGGTGTTCCTTCCCATCATTTGCAGCAACAAGTAGGTTGAATGAGTGTTTTCTTATATTTACAGTCTCCACTAGGGGAGCTGGTGATACACAATGGTAGTTGGTAATTAACAATTTGTCTTGTAAATGGCCTAGTGCCCAAGTCATAATCATGTCAAACAATGAGAAAAATGCTGTGTGGTAAGTAAAGTGTCCATAGTTTCGAGGGAGATTTATGAAAATATCTCAAGAGACTGCCAATCTAGTTGTGTTCCAGGTGAGCCACCATCTCAACAAAGAGGTCTGCCACATTTGTACACTGGATGGAAGGCGTACGGAATGGTTCCCGCCTAGGAACTGCATACCCATTAGATTCGACTATTTTAGTAGTGTCACTGCAGAAATGGCACATGCCACATGTGCAGGAGCTTAGGGTATTAGAACATGCACAGAGCCATAGGCCCAGTATCTTATTATTGACCCAAACGTTTTGAAAAGTGTGTGAGACAAGCTGCCTGATCATGTGCAAACTACTGTCTACTCACTCCAACTGAGGTGGAGGAGGATGGAAATGATGGTACCATTTCCTAAATAGTTTGGAGCACCATCCCAACAAAATTAATTCTGGTTGTCTCCATTTGTAGGAAAAAACGAATGCAAAATTGTATTTGCACAATATACATTACAGACTGTCTCTTCAGGCAACCTGCCCTGTAAGGGTACACATGAGATTTGCTGCCACAACCACCATCACTTTGGTGAAAAGGGAAAAAAAACGTGCTTGTAATCCTAGTTCTGCATAGGGATGAACAGTATTTTTTTATAACACATTTTGAGTTTTTCATTACTGGAAGCATACACAAATTGATTCTACATTCAATATGAACAGAAAGAACGAAAAACATTTCATCAGACACTATCCACTCCCTGTTTATCCCCAGGCCATTCTTTGACAGTATATGTTTTCCAGGGTAGTGTAGAACCACCGGGCACTCTGATGAGGCCCCGTGCAGCTATCTCCCATATGTGCATATGTCTGCATCAAAAGTTTCAGCCCAATCCATCCCAACAGAGATGGTGATATCTCGGTACCCACCCAAAATCCCCATATAATAATATATTTCTTGCAGCAACGCCAAGCTTCATAGACCACTTCTCCATGCTCGTACAAAAATCCATTCTCCTTTTCCAGGCGTCAACCGAGGATGGGTCTTTGTTTTTCCAATGACTGTTAATATATTCCATTTAGCTACTCCGAGGTCCAAAAAATAGCATTAATTTTTGACTGTTTCCATCAGTAGTTGAACTTATGTGTAGAAGGTTTAGATTGAGGTCAAATAGTATGTGCCATCCCAGCAAGAAATCCCCTGTCTCGAGAATGGGGCTATTTTGCGGCAGCTACAAGTAGTATTAGGCAAATCGCCGCCAAGCTTCAGAGATAATAAGGGGAAGCTATCATACCCATATTCCATAATCTGTGTCTAGTAAAGTAACCCCTATGGAGGTTTTTTTGTTGCACTAGTCTGAACTGTGTGGACATTGCAGATTGTGGATGACCGGTATTTTAATGTCCCTGTGTTATTAGAAAAATCACCTAAAGTTGGTATTTTTCCCCCTATTAGTACATACTTTAAACAGTAAATGTTACAAGAAAACACTTTGAAATATGTTCTGCATCTGCCCTAATGACCCTTGGCTGGCTGATAATTAAAGTAAAAAAAGACAAAGTACAAATTAAAAATTAATTAAAAAAATCTACCAAAGAATCGGGACCAGGGCTTTGCAGAATATTTTAAACGTGAACAGATGGCAGTTATTTTCTCTGGGAAAGGTGGCAACACTAGTTCTGCATTGAAGGAATCCTCACTGAAGTCAGTAGAATATTAATGCCCATATACAGGGGTCCTGAAAGTCTTTCTCCTAAGAATCAGAGTCAATATGTAGTTAGAGCTAACCACAACAATGTCCACAGTCTGGGGAGACCTCCAGCAAGACAGGTAATCTTTAACTACATTTTTCTTGAGTAGAAAACAGTTGTTCTTTAATGGAATACGTCTACACTATGGCACCTAACTAAAGGTAATGTGATACACCATCCAAAACAACCTGTAACCTACATTCAGAGAGAGTAAAACATGGAGAAAACGCTGCCTCTCCGGTCCAAAGTGCAGAACCTGCAGAGAAAACTACACTGTTTCCTTAAGAAGCCTATCACTTTCACTTCTCAGCATGCACTATACTGGAAGTTGGCCTCAGATAGTCAGTTCTTTATGAACAGCGACAAGCAATATGTGATAACTAAAAATGTTAAAAGTTGTACTGACATCCAGGGAGGCGGGAGGGTTGTTTAGGACTTCAGTGAGGATTCTTATGATGCAGTACTAGGATTACAAGTAAGTAACATTTCCTTCTGCATCGTAGGATCCTCAATGATAGTCCTAAACATAGAACAGAGGAGCAAGCATATCCCCAAACCTGAGCTTGTCAATAAAACAAAAAGCTATAAGCAGAAAAATAAATCAGTTAATGTAACAGACATTTCATCCTAAAGCATTTAATAGCTAAATATATTCATTAATGTCGTCTGACCTATTATAGTGTCTGTTCTTGAATTCTCATCTAAGAAGTAATGCTTGAAAAAAGAATGTACTGATCACCAGGTTGCTGTCTCTCAGATTTCAGCAAAGATACATACCTTAACTAGGCAGCAGATGCTGCTTTGCTACTTGTAGAGTGAGTTCTAGGTTTTTCACGAAGAATCTTGATAGCAAAGAGTAATGCATTAGACTCACCACCTGGGTATAGTTTGTTTTGAAGAAACCATACCAGTTCAGAGAGGAAAGTACTTAATAAACAACAGGTGTGTTTCACAGATATTCTTAGTTTGGTTTTAATTAAAATGTAAGAACTATCATCTGAGAAATGAAGAGTCCTTTCCTTTGGACAAGAAGTATTGCCTGAGCAAATAGCGGAAGTGAAATTGTATGATTGATATGAAATTCTGAGACAACTTAAGTTAAGAAACAAGGATTTGTTTTACCTGTACCCTATTACTATGAAATATTGTGTATGGTTGTACAGAAGAAAGAGCTTGGAGCTCACAAACTCTCCTCGACTAAGTAATTTCCATTAAAACACTACCTTCCATGGAAGGTGCTGCAATAAGGCCTTCTATATGTACTCAAAGTGAGGTGCTGTTCATTTCAATGAGACCAGATTCAACTCCCACCGTGTTAGCGGATGCCTAATTGGAAGAAAATCTTTTTTGATCATTTCTGACTCGTAAAGAAGGATCTTTGCGTTGTTCCCTTCCCGTACGCTGTAGTAGTGGCAAGATGAACGTTAATGGACGCGAATCGCAGGTTTGACTGAGCCAAATCAAGCAAACAAGGAATGGTTTCTTAACTGTAATCCTAGTTCTCTCTCTGGGAAATCTTCATTTGAATCATAGGCACTGAATAGTCGCGGCCACATGTGAGTATCCTGTAGCAGATCTTTCACTCACATTTACTTCGGAAAGACCAGGAGGCATATTTGACAAAAAGTTTACGGTTTTGCAGCCTTAAAACAGGCTATATTGCCAATTATATTGAATTACTTTAAATTTTAAAGAAAAAAGGCTTAAGTCTTTAAAAGTCATCAGAAGAAAAGTGACCTTTATTAATGTCCTTCACAAACTCTTTTTGCTTCTTTTTAAAAGTAAGAAAAGGGGAAATATACTGCAAAGAAGAAGAAATTACTTACCTTTGATAACGATGTGGTGATTTTAGTGGTCTTAGACAAACTTAGAAAGCTCTTCAAGTGGTAGCTGTGGAGAGCAGCCGTCACTCTTAGTCCAGAAGGAGTGAAAAGCAGCTTGTTATACCATAGGTATAGATCAAGTGAAAAATAACCACAAAGGGTATTTATAAAAATATGTATTTATTATAAGACACTCACTAATAAATACAGATATCTCCTACACGGAGATATACACAATGCACACAATACTTTTCAATAGAAACAGGTAAGTAGCCGGATACATAGTGGTCACCAGGGGGAGATCAAACCATATACTAAAATAGTGGTATGTGAACCACGACTTGAGTCAAGACTATACCCAAAAAACGTAAAAGTGCCAGGGACCCCAGTAATCACCGAGGTAAGTAACCAGGAACCCCATGGAGGCCGTGTGCAGAGTGGGAACACGACCACGGGCTCATTACAAGTCAATGCGTAAGTCGCTGTTGCAATTTTAAAGAAGAAGTTCCCTTCCCATTGGACTCTGAAGAAGCCCGTGGAAGACAGAAGGTTGGAGATCCACCCCACCCGTGGATACCCTAGGAACCAGGTTATCTGCACCCGGGAAGCTGGGTGCATAGGTGTGAAGTGGCGTCGGAAACCGCCATCGAACTCAATAGGAGACTTCAAGAAGATGCTGCTACTGGAGAAGGTGAAAGTATTCAGTGGAACCCACAGGTGGATTCAAGTTGAGAAATACCTGCAAGCAGAGGGGACAGAGTCTATGCCACTCAGGAGGGACCAGGAGGGACAGAAGACGAATGCCCATCGATGTAGTGTCGCAGGAGAGATGAAGATGACCTTGGAGCTGCAGTTGTGAGGACCAAGCGACACTGTGGAAGACCTGGAGCCGGTCACGAGTTGTCCCACATCGGATGTCGAGAGCTGAGGGGTCAGCTTCCCTCGAGAACTCCAACAAGCCTTGGCAACTGCAAACAACGTGGAAAGTGAAGAAGGTGCAGTGCTGGGACCAGCAAGGTCCAGGTGACTCACCACAAGCAGAGGAGTCAGGGCTGGCCGCGAGCTATCAGGGGAGCCAGCAGAAATCAAAGACGTTCCTCACGAGGACCCACAGTCCGGAGGCACTGAAGTCGCAAGAGGACCTCAAGAGGCTGACCAAAGATGCAGGCCCACGATGCAAGTGTTGCGCTGAGGACAAAGATCTTGGTCACTGGAGATGCTTGAGGTGGGGGCTACTTGTAGCCCAAAACTCTTGGAGAAAGGAAGCCAACAAGCCTTTGCAAAAACAAGTCGACGCGGTGCACAGGGGTTCAGTTCCTGCGTCTCTGATGAGGGATACTAGCCTCAAACTTGGTGAGATGACAGGGCAGGCATCAAGAGATGTGAAGAACCACCACCTGTGTTGCTAACCCCTTCAGAGTCCGTGAGAGCTCAAGATCAGCAGATCGGTCAGCTTCGTTGTGGGGCTTGCAGATGCAGGGAACTGACTCCTTCACTTCAACTGAGATTCCTTCAGGTATCTTGGATGTCCACAGGCCTTGGAAGGTTCCTGTATGGCGCACAGGCACGGACGTTGCAGGAGACTAGCAGGGTGACGAGACTAGGAGCAGCAGGAGTCTTCCCAGTTGCAGTCTTGGTGGCCAGAGCGAAGTCCAGTGAAGTCCAGAAAGCCCAGACAGTCAAAGTAGAAGTCTTGAAATTAATCTAGTCTGTACAGGTAAGCCCTTAAGTACCCTAAAGAAAGGGTTGGGACGATTCAGGGATCCCTCCCAGGGGAGGGGTCGGACAGTGGGGAGGATACTCCCATGTCCTTTGTCCAGTTTCGCGCGAGAGCCAAAGGATTCCCTGAGCTGGTTTGAACCGGACTGTGCAAGGAGGGCACCAAATGTGCCCTTCAAGCAGACTGAGTGGCGCTGGCAAGCGTTCTCACCCAGCCCCAATACACTAAACCCTGTCTGCGAGGTGGTCACACCTCCCTGTGACAGGATACCTATTGTTCTGCCTTCCCATGCTTGAGCTTGGCTCAGCAGAAGGATGGCAGAATCATGTCTCTGGTCAGCAGCAGTCATATTGTGCTGTTCGGGGCTAGAAGACTAGTACCGGGAGCACCGAGGGGCTCCCAGAGGAGCTTTACAGTGCATGGAATCATACCTCCTACACCGTTTATGGTGTGGGAGGTATGATTCCAATTTTTTTTAAACCAACCAACATTTTTACAGCTAGTTTAGAGATGGTCATTGCGTAGTGACGCATGGCCACTCTATGTATCATAATGGCTGATGCAGTTACAACCCGGGAGAATAGACTCCGGAGGTTGTAGGGGTGTCCTGCTCATGCAGGGGCACCCGAGCACTTAGAACCGAGCACCCTGCCTTCAGGATTGAAAGGCCTGCTTTAGGGGTGACATGTAGGTTTTAAGTGCAGTAACTTCAGATATAGGAAATCCTATATCTGTCGTAAGTGGCGCTAGCACCAGCTTACACAGGCTGCAATGGCAGACCTGTAGTTACAGTTTGAGTGATCCCCCATGGGTGGCATAATACATGCTTCAGCCCATGGGGGACCCCTGGTGTACCTATGCCCTGGGTACCTTAGTACCATATACTACATAAGGGTACACTAGTGTCCAATCTGGGATGTACCCAAGTACCTACCGGATGTATGATGATACATCGCAAACCGTAACAACGCAAGCAATTACCACGCTGTTGTGACATCGTATAAGCAATTGCATCGCACGCATCTACTGCGCATGCTGTTTTCACGCGATGGTAGTGTCTCGTCTGTTTTGTGCCATTTCAACGCAGTTGATGAAATCGTCTCCTGTTACAACGTTTTTTTTCCTATCTATCGTTGTAATGGGTGTTTTCCGATGTGCGCTGCTCTAGTTGGCTGATGTGTTCCTCATGACTGGTCACCTTCTCCTTGAGGCAGTAAAACCTGTTGGTAAGCAGATCTATTTTATTGTCAATGAGCTTCAAGCAGAAACAGTGCCCGGTTATCAAGTCCGAGGGCTTCTACTGTGCGTGTCTGCTTATGCTGACGAAATGACAGTTTAGTTTGTCTGGTGTCACTTTGGGGCAAAATAGCTCTTGATGTCACCACCAGATTATTAGGCTTCAGATGCCCTTAGATGACAGCTCCCGCTCCCCAGCGTAGTACTTCCTCGCCCCAGGCAATCCATGCCTGGGGGGGGGGGGGCTCGGGCAGACCACAGATTTCAGCTGCCGTACTGGCAAAGGGTAGAGAAGTGGAAATATGGATTTTTCTGGTCAGTTATGTCCCCTATCTTGGACCCCAACGGTTCCATGTGCATGTCACAAGTACATGTATGTTCCCTCCAGTTCCAGTTATGAAGACGCAAATACATGTGCGTCCACCGTCAACATGTCCTTTGACAGATCCGCCATGTATAGGCCGGATATCCCATTCCTAAATATGAAAGGCCATCGGCTTTATATGGTTCACTTATGCCACTTTTCAGTCCAGGCAAGTAGGCCCTGATTCTGTCATCAAAACTCCTCTTGCCTTCTGCCTCTGAAAGCTCCAGCCCGAGCCTGCATCTGTGACCATGAACTTTGTCTCATTCTCTGCGCGGCTCACGAAGCCTGACATCAGCTTACTCTCTGCCAAGAACTGTATTTCACCTTCGAATTATCTGCCTCCCCCTCAGCCGATGCATTCCTGCCTAGTAGTTTAAGTAAACATTCTTCCAGTTACCAAGCAAAAAGGCCCATCTTCTCTGTCCTCATGCAAGTAATTCATAGCCCTGTTACCATGGAATATTCCTACCCCCTCGCATTCAGTGTAGACACTTAGACGCTTGTACACGCACGCACAGTCAGTATAGAATAGATTCTGTCCGAGAGTCCCTCTTTTATGGATAACATAGTTCTTTAAACATAGGATGTTAGATATGATTTGGGATTAGGTTGACTTGACCCCCCAGACTTCTCGTCTCCACATATAGAGCTAAATGTCAAGTCCCCGTCACCCCCTAGTTACACGTCAATTACACGTCATACTGCTGCGCGCGCATCAATGCCAAGTATTATCTTATAGATCCACCTATGTATTACATCATAACCAATCATGTTCCTTTTTACTCATCATTACACCCATTTTCGGTTACGCAGACCAAACGTCAATGTCCTTATCAATTGTTACGCCTACTGTATTCACTTCATTATAATGTATGTACTATAAAAGTTACTTCTTGTCAATAAAGTATGTACTTCACTTCCTGAACCCCCGTGGTGATGGAACTTGAAGCATCCGATTATAATCGATTATTGGAATAAAGCCCATTCCGGAACTCTAATATCACGGATTCTGCCTCTCATTTTACTGAGCTATTTTATAATGTTTCTGTATCAAATTCAGTCCCGGTAAAGGAATTTTTATTTACCACATGATGGCGCCCGAATAGGGACACTTTCTCATCTCACGCGCCGGCGGTGCGTTGCAGGCCCGGTCTCCTGCCACAGCTGGACGGACAATAACGCGTACCAGCAGGATTTCCTGTATCTCCCTCCGGTCAAGCGGGGGCGACTGAGACTGCGATCAACACCCAGACGAGGCGGTGAGAAGTGCGAAGTATCCCGACCAGAGCCTAGCTGAGAGAGCAAGATCCGAGGTATACAGAGACCCACCAGTCCGAAGTCAAGCCCAGTGTCCGACGAGTCGAGTAGAGTCGAGTCCAGTCCGGTTCAAGTTCAAGTTACTGAGGCCTTCCGTTTCCGAAGCTACCCGGTGAGTACCATTGCTGGGGAGGCATTTCTGACGTGCACATAGGTTGTGCCGGTCAAGACGGGTTTGGGTACACAAATCCGGTCTGCACTGTTTTAGCAGTGTATCTGTACTGTTTAGCAGTATATCAAGTATTCCGAAGTATTCCGAAGTATCTAGTTATTGTCTAGTTATTGTCGAGAATTAAGCTTGGTGATTAGTTATGCAGACGATCATCATTGTTGTTTCAGTTAAAGGTTTAATGTTAAATGTTTAAAGTGTTTAAGTATGTTCTGTATATCGTGGTATGAATGACTGTTCATTATCGTGTTTATTGTATTAAGTCTGTTCAAATTCAAGTATCAGGTCAAAATCAAGTATAAGGTCAGTTCTCAATATGCCGCTCTTTTCGAAATTAAGACAGATCACTACCAGAAAAGGGGTTCTCGAAGAAGCCGTCCCTATTCCTCCTAGGGACACTCCAGGGCACTTTATGTATCACAAACATGGCTTAGACGCTATATTATTTCTTGATTTATGGGTAGACTATACCAAGGGATTACCAGAAAGTCAGAGGTGGCCCACAGCGGGGACCTGGGATGCAGAGTGCATCATGAAAGTCGAGGAAGAGTTATGGAAAAGAAAAGTCAGACAGTCACAGAAAGACGCCGTTGAATTATGGCGTAAAGAATCACATAGACGAACAGAAAAAGCACGTAGACAGGAAGAGAAGAGTAAAGAGAATTCCAATAAAGTTCGAGAGAATCTATTAATTGAGGAAGGTATCCGAGTGAAATCAGAACAAGTAGACAGACAAAGAAATGCCCTTATGAATGGTATGTATCCCCTTCTGGCCGAAGGATTACCTAAGGCTACTCCAGAGATACCGAAAGACTTGCCACCCCCATTATTCCCAATCAAGGTACATCCTAAGGGGCATCCTAGAACCGCAGAAGATGTTTTTCTTTCCTCATATTTAGATGACGCAGCTCCCGAGTATGCTAATTCCGCCCCACGTAGACCGCATACCAGGGAGGTCCAACGCCAAGATCCAGCACCCGTATCCCTGCAGCAACAAATCGAGTCACAAGTTCCGGCAAGCACATCTGTTTCTGCATCTGTTCCTACAAGTACTTCTATAGCTGAGTCCACACCTATAGTTGCTGTGTCACGTTTGACGAATCCTTTCACACCCGACGCCCCAGACGGGGCCACGGGAGGTGCTACCAATATTTTTTCTACGCCACCTAGAATAAATAAACTTATTTTCCAAGAGTCAGCGCATTCACGTACACCCAAATTCGTAAGTGATCGTACGCTTAAGGAACTTCTTATAGATTGTAGATATGACCCGGTGCTCGGTAAAGAGGACGAAATGATCCTGGCATCATTACGTATCAGACGAGCCGCAGGGTATTTAGCGAAGCTACCAGGAATGACTGCGCATCTAGATAAAATATATCATTTTGTTCAAACAGGGCGAGATCCAGAATGTATTAACAGAGCTATGGAATACCAGAAAGTAGAGATACAGGGGGAACTGTTGCGTTTCCTCATAAACTGTGTGATCAGAAATCAAGACCGACCGGGGGTAGATCCGGAAGCAATGAAAATTCTTACAAAATGGAGCCAGAATATATCAGAAGGGAGACACGATAAGCAAAATTGTATAATAGCCATGTGCCGAAAGATCCGTAAAGAAATAGAACGCCTACACGAAGAGAGATTAGAGACAGACGAGTTCGAGCAAAGCGAGGAAGAAGGGTCAGGACTGCCCGCCGGACAGTCATACACCATAGCCTATGTAGGTAGAGGAAGATCTTGTAATAGGAATCAGACTAGATGTCATACTGACCCAATACGTCCAATATGTCCAGATAATGACAGGAATTTCCAAATACCTATAATTAACATAAGGTCTAACGAGCATTCGTTCCAAACCGCCGACAAACTACTCCGAGAACGAAGGGGTTATCATTTTCTCGATTCTATGGATGAACAAGATTTAGCGAGGGCAGCTGTTCATTGGGTGGACAGTCCCGGAAAATATAGTGATGAGACAGTAGTACGCACATTTTTGAATCTCACCCCAGATGAGCAGAGGTTAGCTGGGATTTATATGATTCAACAACTCATTATACTATATCAGAGTCAGCATTCGGACCCTGGTCCCTTACCTGACATATTGACTGAATTGCTTACGAATAAATGGAGAGGTCCAGGTACCAAATTAATTAAAGAAATTCTAGTATCTAGAAAGCAGTATATTCTTTTTGTATGCTCAGAGCATGTCTCATTGCCTGTCAAGGAAAGAACGACGTATCACCTGGATAGACAGAATCCCTTACGAGAAGTACACCCAATAAAAGGCGAGGACAATCAGTTTAAACTTGTATTTGTATATACGCCTATATCGAAAATAGAATTGTTAGAAATGAAGAAAGTAGTACCCAGTCATGACAAGGACCCAGCGGGTTTTCACCGAGAAATTAAAGACATGTTACTCATGGGAGAGTATACCTACCCCGACATTATGACAATATTAAAGGTGTTGATGCCTGCTGGCATTTATGAGAAACTCAAGGAAAAAGAGTGGGAGGTAGGTGATCAAAAGATAGAATGGTCAGCATTAGAAGCAGAAGAAAGGGCCCGAGGTCCAGGTTCGGGGCTTGGGGACAAAACTAAAGCACTACCAGGTCTACTAGTACAGGTACTGCCACGTTTATTAACTACGAAAAAGGAAGATTGGGGTACAATTTCAGCCTGTAAACAGAAGCAAGATGAAGACACTAGCGATTACTATGCCCGATTCGAGAAATGTTTTGGTATAAATAGTGGCATAAAAGCAAGTAGCGAATCATACCCGCATCTGTTTGTAACAAAATTAGTGGAAAATGCCCTGCCCCCAGTAAAGAATAGAGTATTAAAATTCGAGAGTACCTGGCAAGGTAACACTCCAACACAAATGTTACAAATGTTACAGTACCACCACAATAGAATTAAAGAGGAACAAGAACATGAACACAGACGCATGAAAGACACGAAAATGAAAATGCTAGTTTCCCAGACAGTTCCAGCTGAAGGACATAAAAAGGGTATGACACATTCCGATTCAGCAGGACCTGTAAAAGGGACATGCAATTATTGTAAAAAGCCAGGTCATTACGTACACGATTGTCCAGTGCTAAAACATAATATCGCCATAGGTAAAACACAAGAAAGATCACGGCCACTAAGACAAGATCAGAATGAACAAGGAGCTACGCAGCATGCCCAGGCCATGCCAGCCGCACAACAGCCAATACAGTTTGTGCCAGCTGCACCACCGTTGCCTGTTGCTGCCACACAGACAACAACACGACAAATGTATCAGACTGCACAGTATGAATATCCGGAGTATCAACGTTACGCATGAACTAGCCTAGAGAGGGAAGTTGACTTACCCCTTATCGAGATTCCTGTAGATCAAGAAGGACCTTATGTACATAGTGAATTATTAGGTCAAGATAGAAAATTTTTACTCGATACAGGGGCAAGTCGAACAACTATAAAACGAAGTGAAGTCCCAGGGGCACCCCTCTCAGGCTCACAGAATATTTCCCTTGGTTTTTCAGGAAAACCTATTGTTAATGAAGTGTCACAGCCTCTTCCACTTACGATAGGACCTCTGACCCGAACTACAGATTTATTGCTTACTAAATCATGTCCAGAAAACTTGTTAGGAATAAAAACGTTGAAAGCCCTAGGAGCCATAATATGTTGTTCTCCGGAAGGAGTAAGGTTGTTTTTACGTGATTTTAAAGGTCACTATGTATCTAGAGACATGGATCCCCGACTGCAGACTTTACCTACACATCTATGGGCACAAGGCCCTACTGATGTTGGTTGCATGAATATTACACCATATCGAGTCACACTAAAGGCAGGAGTGGTGCTACCACGAATGCGACAATACAAGTTACCACCAGATGCTGTAACGGCTTTACTACAAATCATTGACGAGCTTATTGCCCAAGGAGTAGTTGTAGAAACAGACTCCAATGTATGTAATTCACCGATAATTCCGATTCTTAAACGAACAGATCCTACAGCTCCGCCAGTATATCGATTGGTTATTGATCTGCGCGAGTTAAACAAATGTATTGTGCCACAATTTCCTGTGGTCCCAGATATCTCGTCATTATTGACAGCTATTGATTCCGAAGCAACATTGTTTACTGTAATTGATCTCAAAAATGCCTTTTTCAGCGTCCCAATAGATCCGGAAAGCCAATATTTGTTCGGATTTAGTTTAAATGGGCGTAGCTTTAAATTCACCCGCGCACCTCAAGGATTTACAGAAAGCCCCAGCATCTATAGCCAAGCACTGAAACGAGAACTTGACAGTATCCACATGCCGGTTAACACTGCCCTGCTTCAATATGTCGATGATCTGCTGATCACCGCTAGAAGCGAACCCGAATGTGAGAAAGCATCACTGACAGTTCTACAATTTCTAGCCGAAAAGGGGCACAAGGTGTCCCCTTCTAAGCTGCAATTCTGTGTCCAGCGAGTTATTTATCTTGGTCACTCGCTGTCCAAGGAGGGAAGGCAGCTTACACCCGACCGCATTCAGTTAATTGCTAACATGTCAATACCCAAGACACAGAAGGAGGTGCGGGCTTTCATAGGCCTCACTTCATATTGTAGACAGTGGATCCCTCAGTATGCATTTCTAGCAAAACCACTCGTTCAATTGACAACACAGGAGGCAGCCACACCGACTGTTCTCCCTTGGACTCAGGAACACACACAAGCTTTTGAAAGCTTAAAGAAAGCTTTATGTCAAGCACCCGTTTTAGCAACGCCATGTTACAGAAAACAGTTTACACTCTTTGTTACAGAACGCGAAGGTACGGCCTTGTCAGTACTCACACAGGAACAAGCAGGAGCACACAAACCATGTGCTTATTTTTCTAGTACATTAGATCCCGTAGCTCAGGCTTTGCCTGCATGCCTAAAATCAGTAGCAGCAACAGCTTTAGCAATCAGACAAAGCGATGCCATAGTGTTAGGACATCCATTGACAGTTCAAGTACCACATGCAGTAGAGGTTCTTGTAAATAGAACGCAAACACAACACTTGACTGTAGCGCGACTTACAGGATACGAGCTTACATTGTTTCAGCCACATATAGAAATCAGACGCTGTAACACATTGAATCCTGCCACACTTTTACCAGTAGTCGGAACAGACCCACTAGCCCATGACTGTATTGAAGTTATTACAATAACAACAAAACCCAGACAAGACTTAACCGATGTCCCATTGTCAGATCCAGACCTGACCTTGTATGTAGATGGTTCGTGCATGAGAACAAGTACAGGAGAGTTAGTAGCCGCCTACGCAGTCACAACAGATACTGAGGTCATTGAAACTAATCGTATAACTACTTTGTCAGCTCAAGCCGCAGAACTTATCGCTCTGACACAAGCCTGTATTCAAGCCATGAATAAAAAAGTCAACATATACACTGACTCACGTTATGCATTCGGAGTTGTACATGACTTCGGCGTGCTGTGGCGAGAGAGAGGTTATTTAACTTCCCACGGTGCCCACATTCAGCACGGACCCCTCATTCATGCATTATTAGATGCAATACATCTACCCACTGAAATATCAATTATGAAATGTAAGGCTCATACGAAGGTTACTGATATCATTTCCCAAGGCAATGATCTAGCCGACAGAACAGCTAAACTGATTGCTCAAACTCAAACCCCCGATATGACAAAGACAATAGTCCCGACACCGACACATTGTATGACAGTTAAAGATCCTACTCTTGACGTAATTGACATACAGACACATGCTACACCAGACGAAATAAAGAAATGGACTGAATTAGGAGGGATCCAAACGGACCAAGGATGGATGATGAAGGAAAGGTCTGTATGGTTCCTTCCTGATTCAATGGTCCAAGTCATAATTAACACTATACATAGTCCAGCACATTTAGGAGAAAAAGCTATGCTAGACAGCATTCAACACATTTGGTTCAATAAACATTTACGAGCAGCAGCAAAACAAAAGGTCCGTACCTGTATGATCTGTTGTCAGTTCAACCCAGGAAAAAGCGTTCCCGTAGAACAGGGTGGATTTCATACCCCTAATCATCCTTTTGAAGTACTCCAGATGGATTATATCCAGATGGAACGATGCAGAGGATTCAAATATGTTCTCGTAGTTGTCTGCGCTCTGTCCCGTTGGACGGAGGCATACCCGGTTTCAGATTACACTGCCCCGACTACTGCCAAACAGTTGGTTCGAGAATTCTTCCCACGATACGGTTTACCACGTGCTGTTTACTCAGATAACGGCCAGCCGTTCTCATCCGAATTAATGAAACACGTTTCACTTCTGTTAGGATATCAGTGGAAATTCCACTGTGTCCGACATCCCGAGGCAGCAGGTCTCGTAGAAAGACATAACCAGATACTGAAAATTAGAATGTCCAAAATATGCAGAGAGAAAGGTGTCGACTGGGTAGTAGCGTTACCAGTTGCACTCTTTTACATGAGAATGGTAGCACACTCTCGAACAGGGCTATCCCCGTATGAGGTGATCTTCGGTAGACCACCGAATATGTGGGGGACGCCTATACCACGCAAAATAACTGATATTGACTGTAATATGCTGACAGATTACTTGGCTTCCTTGATGTCTGCACTACAATCTTCTCGTTCACAGGTAGCTGCAGCCTTTCCCGACAACACTGAGGTGAAACCCCATGACGTTGTTCCGGGTAATCTTGTCTTTGTGAGGAATTTCGACCGAAAGACTCAGCTGGAGCCCAGGTGGAAAGCACCCAAGTTGGTCCTGTTGACCACAAGAACAGCCGTGAAGATCGAGGGCCGCAAGGGCTGGATTCATTCAAGCCACATCAAGAAATTTCATGGACTATCTTCGGATATAGACATTGTGCCCTGCACTCCCTCACAGACTGATACAAAACTCCCTTTTGTTGAACCTAACAAATCTGAAAATTACAAACTAAAGCTTAGGCCCAACCAGTCGAGCAATTTGATTGTTTAAGTCCTCTCCAAGGTGAAGCGGTTGAATTGTCTCTGACATGTATCCCTTGGACCTGAGTAGAGAAAATACCCGAAAAATGTTGAAACGACAGGCGTATTGTAAATCACTGCGTAGCCACTGCATAGTGACATTATTAATTTTGTTTTTATTGAGTCTTTTAATAATTATTACAAGTATGTTGTTGCACATATATTACCCTATTTCTAGACATGTTTATAATGTTGCTGCTGAACATTCTTTTAGTGACTTACCTCCGCATGAATTGTCTTATAGACTTGCGCTGCGCAATAACACTTTCATTAGTATGTTACATCATTCCCATCAGACTAGTAATGCCACCAATTGTTGGGTGTGTGGCCGACTCCCTCCCTATCAGAATTATGAAGGAGTCCTGCCTTTCTTTCCACATCCATTTACACATAATGGCTCCTGTGGAGCATGGTTTAGCTTAATTAATTCCATAGACTCAGACACAGCAGTTTACCAAGATCATTGGGTATGGGGAAATCTGAACCTAGCTTTACTCAAGGTCTGTTACCCTGACAAGGAGGGTCGCCCCAAAAGAACAGGAACTGATCTAGAAAATGAAGTATATGGATTAGGTAATTTTACACCTAATCTCATGATTCTAAATGTCGTATCTGAAATTGAACTAGTCTTACCCACCATGTCAGTATTCCCAGCGAGGGGTGAATTATGTGTAAGAAAGGTTGGTTCCATACATATGGGCCATAGTAAATGCACTACTATGGTAGAATTCAGTGATCAAGGAAAATCTTCATTTAGAGCTTCTCGCCACTCCTACTTTATATGTGGTCAGACTGCATATATGCGTCTACCTCTAGATTGGGATGGTACCTGCTACATTGCATTCCTTTTGCCACCTGTTTTCCTAGCTCCTCCTGATTATTACAGAAATATTCATTTAGTACACAACAGAGAACGGAGAGATCTCCCCATTGTCGATTACACTGAGACGGCATGGGACAAGTATGTAGATTTTAATAAAGGCATCTTTCCCTATATAGGTACTGTTACTAATAGTAAGCTGATACGTAGATTAACTAGAACCCTTGAAGCAGTAGTGAATGAGACTATTTCCGCCTTAGGCAATTTAACGGAAGAGCAGTCTGCTATGCGGATTGTTGTGCTTCAAAATCGTCTTGTCCTTGACGTCATCCTGGCTGATAGGGGCAGAGCTTGTAGGGTCATCGGATCAAGCTGCTGCGTATTCATACCAGAAAATTCGCCATCTGTATATAAAGCCATCACTCGCCTTCATAAGATTGTAAGCCAGATACACCAGAACCCAGGCACTTGGACTTGGTCCAGTTGGTTTTGGAATGCGGTATCAGCCTGGGGATGGAGAGTTTTATCCTTCCTAGGTATTGGCCTTCTCATACTATTCAGTTGCTGTCTATGTCTACAATGTGGACCAGCAATTTGTGGTCTGTGTGCCACATCGTGCATTCCACATCAAGATTTTCATTCAAGATCCCGGAAGAAGAAAGAAGAACAAATGATGCTATATGAACAGATCAATGGATTGATGAAGATTGATATCTCTTGAAGGGCAAGTAGGGGACAAGGAGGGAATGTGGAAATATGGATTTTTCTGGTCAGTTATGTCCCCTATCTTGGACCCCAACGGTTCCATGTGCATGTCACAAGTACATGTATGTTCCCTCCAGTTCCAGTTATGAAGACGCAAATACATGTGCGTCCACCGTCAACATGTCCTTTGACAGATCCGCCATGTATAGGCCGGATATCCCATTCCTAAATATGAAAGGCCATCGGCTTTATATGGTTCACTTATGCCACTTTTCAGTCCAGGCAAGTAGGCCCTGATTCTGTCATCAAAACTCCTCTTGCCTTCTGCCTCTGAAAGCTCCAGCCCGAGCCTGCATCTGTGACCATGAACTTTGTCTCATTCTCTGCGCGGCTCACGAAGCCTGACATCAGCTTACTCTCTGCCAAGAACTGTATTTCACCTTCGAATTATCTGCCTCCCCCTCAGCCGATGCATTCCTGCCTAGTAGTTTAAGTAAACATTCTTCCAGTTACCAAGCAAAAAGGCCCATCTTCTCTGTCCTCATGCAAGTAATTCATAGCCCTGTTACCATGGAATATTCCTACCCCCTCGCATTCAGTGTAGACACTTAGACGCTTGTACACGCACGCACAGTCAGTATAGAATAGATTCTGTCCGAGAGTCCCTCTTTTATGGATAACATAGTTCTTTAAACATAGGATGTTAGATATGATTTGGGATTAGGTTGACTTGACCCCCCAGACTTCTCGTCTCCACATATAGAGCTAAATGTCAAGTCCCCGTCACCCCCTAGTTACACGTCAATTACACGTCATACTGCTGCGCGCGCATCAATGCCAAGTATTATCTTATAGATCCACCTATGTATTACATCATAACCAATCATGTTCCTTTTTACTCATTATTACACCCATTTTCGGTTACGCAGACCAAACGTCAATGTCCTTATCAATTGTTACGCCTACTGTATTCACTTCATTATAATGTATGTACTATAAAAGTTACTTCTTGTCAATAAAGTATGTACTTCACTTCCTGAACCCCCGTGGTGATGGAACTTGAAGCATCCGATTATAATCGATTATTGGAATAAAGCCCATTCCGGAACTCTAATATCACGGATTCTGCCTCTCATTTTACTGAGCTATTTTATAATGTTTCTGTATCAAATTCAGTCCCGGTAAAGGAATTTTTATTTACCACACCTGTTACAACGTTTTTTTTCCTATCTATCGTTGTAATGGGTGTTTTCCGATGTGCGCTGCTCTAGTTGGCTGATGTGTTCCTCATGACTGGTCACCTTCTCCTTGAGGCAGTAAAACCTGTTGGTAAGCAGATCTATTTTATTGTCAATGAGCTTCAAGCAGAAACAGTGCCCGGTTATCAAGTCCGAGGGCTTCTACTGTGCGTGTCTGCTTATGCTGACGAAATGACAGTTTAGTTTGTCTGGTGTCACTTTGGGGCAAAATAGCTCTTGATGTCACCACCAGATTATTAGGCTTCAGATGCCCTTAGATGACAGCTCCCGCTCCCCAGCGTAGTACTTCCTCGCCCCAGGCAATCCATGCCTGGGGGGGGGGGGGGCTCGGGCAGACCACAGATTTCAGCTGCCGTACTGGCAAAGGGTAGAGAAGTGGGCTACCCCAGGAGGGCCCCAGATTTCACTATGCTGCAGCAATTGACCAATAATTCCAGAGAACTGTGCCTGCCTCAACCAGTCTAACCACACCAGGGGGCACAAAGCAGGCCAGACCCAGGCTGCACCCGATCGCACCTTCCAACACCAGCAAGACCAATGGCTGAAGGGCAGGCAGGGGATTAGTCACAGTCCGTAGCGCCTGGCACTCGCTGTTCAGGTGTCTCCAATTGTGAAGTGGTAGTATCATAGTCGAGCCCTCCCAGGTCCAGCTAGTTGTCTGATAGGCCCAGGAGCTACCCACTGGTCGTAATGGACAGACTGGATAGAGGTGGGCCCAGACCCCACCTCTACCCTCTGCAGCCCGCACAGACGACCCTAAATCAGAGGTGTGGCAGGGGCCCAGGCTGCCAGCAAAGCGCAGGCGCCATACTGTCACCACAGGATCTTCCGCTACTTCAGCCCCGAGACACCGCCTGGGGTCCTCCCTCTGTGGCCCTGTCCCTGGGGCCCCCCAGGCCAGACCGCCAAGCCCTGCCGTCTCCCGCCAGCAGGTAAGTCATCTCTCCCAATTAGAGACGTCTGCTGTTCCCCAGGCTCAGGTGCATACCTACCGCCAGTCAACACAATGCAGGTGGCCCTGGCTGGATCCCATTGCCCGGTGCCGCGCAGGCAGTCCACTCACCTCCGCCCGGCCAGTAACCTGCAGTCCTCACGCCTCTCTCAGGTCATGGCTGAAGACTTGCAGCAGAGGCAGCACCACTAGCTGCACTTCCAGGACGGTACCAGGGAGGTGCGGCACTCGTCTGCCGTCGGGCCAGCCCACAAAGCCCTCTACAGCAGTGGGCAGAGTCACGGCCCTTCAAGTATCAATAACAAGGAGTCCCACTAACTTCACAGAGGTCACAACCTCAACTATACAAAACACTGATCTCTTTCCAGGATGATAATTAATCACACGAGTTTTCTTGACATTTCTGTGAGGCCTGGTAATTGCCGGTGGAAAGAAACGCTGCAGCAGGTGCTTCGAAAGCTGTATAAACTTTCAAACACGGCGCCCCCAGGACAATTTGAGTATCGTCCACTTGGTGGCAGCGGAGCCCCATATGCTCGGATATGCTAAGTCATGTGTTTCCCGTTGCACTTGCTTGCGTTGTAAACGTTATCGAAGTAAATGTGCACGCGATCTAAAAACCTGCGGTGTCAAGCCTCCCACGATGTAAAAGCCGCGTTGCGATGGCAGCGCGTGAATACAGAGTCGTTGTAATGGGTGTTTCCCGTACCTACCATACCAATTTAGGGGAGAAAGCACTGAGACAGGAGTCCTGATTAGCAGGATCCCAGTCAGACTAGTCAGAAACAGCATAGCACCAGGCCAAAAAGTGGGCTATAAAAGCAGGTCCTACTTTCGTACACATAAGTTATAGATGCCTTACCTTAGAATTACCCCCAGGTGTCAGACTGGATCCGGAGATTTTTTTTTAGCAGTACACCTGCGCGTAGGTTGGTGGCATCGGTCGCCTCCCCATCCGTCGTCATGGTCGCCGGGATGAAGCTGTGATGCCTACTTACACGCAGCCACTGCGCGCTGACATCTGTTCTGACATGACTTTCCATGCGAGAAGCGCAGAGCCATGAAAGACACTGACCACTGGTGCGCACAACTAGGGCCCTGTAAGTGAGTCCCTATCCCTAGAAGTCCGCTCTCAGTGCGGGGATGATGGGTGGAGCATTAGGGAATCTATAACTAACATATGTCTCTTCCAGATACATCGTTAACAAAGGGAAGTAAGTTGTTCATCTGAAAGAGACAGTTAGTTATAGATTCCTAACCTTAGAATAGATACACCAGCAATACCAACCCCGGAGGAGGGACTACGAACTAAGTTCACACTAGAAAGTCCTGGAGGACAGAACGGGCAAAATAGCCGTCCCTCCGGACCTGACCGTCCAGGAAGTAATGTCTGGTAAACGTGTGCATAGATGCCCACGTGGCCACCTGGCAGATGTCAAGAAGTGGGACTCCACGTGCAAAAGCAGTGGCTGCTGCCGTAGCCCCAGCGGAATGAGCACGCAGCCCCACTGAAGGTTACTTTTTCGCTAAACCGTAACAGATTTTGATACAAATTTTAATGCACAGAGAAGAAAGGGGGCTTGGAAGATAGAGCCTGAAGCTCACTCACCCTGCGAGCAGAGGTGATGGCAACAAGGAAAGCAGTTTTCAGAGGAAGGAGTCGGAGAGGACAGTTGTGAAGAGGTCCGAAAGGAGTGCACATAAGGTTAGTTTAAACAAGATTCAAGTTCCATTGGGGTATTATGAAAGTAGACAGAGGAAAGAGATGAGTAATGCCCTTAAAGAATCTATTTACAATAGGGAATTTGAATAAAGAGGGCAGATCTGGTAGCCGAATAAAAGCAGAAATAGCTACAAGATAGCCTTTAAGAGTGCCCAGAGCATATCCCTGCTGGGCCAAAGAAAGTATGAACAAAAAAACCTCAGAAAATGGGGCAGAAAAGGGATCCACTGCCTTTGCTGTGCACAATGCCACAAACCTATTCCATCAAACGGCTTATACTGTTTTAGTGGAGGGTCACCTGACTGCCAAGATGACATTACAGACTTCGGGTGGAAGGTCACAAGCTGTCAACTGTCGCCGCTCAATCTCCACGCAAGGAGGGTGGAGGGCCGTCCCCTGTTGCTGCGAAAGAAGATCCTCCCAAAGGGGTAGTTTGATCGGAGGATCTATGGCCATGTTCACGAGCTTGGGGTACCAGACTCTTCATGCCCAGTCCGGAGCCACAAGAATGACTTGGGCCCGGTTGCGCTTGATCTTCTTGAGCACTCGGGGCAGAAGTGGTACAGGCCGAAAGGCGTACAGGAGGCCACAGTTCCACTTGCCATGAAGAGCGTTGCTGAGCGAGTGCCGCCTTGGAAACTCCAATGCGCAAAACTGCTGACATTGCGCGTTCTCTTTGGTGGCAAACAGATCTAACCAAGGCTCTCCCCACCGCTGAAAGAGACCTTGCACCACCTCAAAGTGAAGACGCCATTCGTGATCTACCAGGCACCAACAGCGGAGTTTGTCCACCCTGGTGTTCAAAGAACCTGTCAGGCGTTGAACCACCAGGGTCATGCCCTGATGTTCCAGCCATGGCCAGAGGCGAAAAGCCTCTTGACAGAGTCCATGAGCCCACCCCGTCCTGTTTGTTGCAGTACCTCATGGCTGTGGTGTTGTCTGTGAGCACATGCACTACTTTCCCTTTGAGTGAAGGAAGGAATGCTTTCAGTGCCAGGCGGATAGCCCAGAGCTCCAACAGATTGATATGGAGCCCGGACTCCGCCGAAAACCAGACGCCTCTTATCTCTGCCTCATCCACGTGGCTGCCCCATCCCAGGAGTGTTACCAAACACAGGGGCGGCCGAAAAGCACCTGAACCAGGGGCAATCAATAATTAGTCCAAACAGTGGTTCAAGAACTAATTATCTTGCACGATACAACAATTACAAAAAATTACACATTATAATCAAGTAACATTAATAAAAGTCAAAAAAACGAAAGTAAAGAAAAGGAAAACAAACAGGACCCATATATATATATATATATATATATATATATATATATATATATATATATATATATATATATATATATATATATATATATATATATATATATATAATTATAAAAAATACAAATGTATTACAATTAATACATATTAAAAACAATGGAGCTCTATACAATGCGTTGGTACAGAGGAATGATAAATGTTTGCAGAACAAAACCAGTGGCAGACAAAAATACGTCACAAAACAGGGGAACAACATAAAACCAAATAATGTGTCCTCAATTAATTCTCAGGCCACATAAGCGTCAACGGCGTTTCAACCGCTTTGTTAATATGCGGTCATCATCAGGACAAAGAGAAATTGACAGAGCATCCAAATTCTAATTTGCAGAGGTACTCCGACGTCGTTTTATGAAAAAATTGGTAAAGAACGTTCGGATCAGATGTATATAGACACATATAGAAATAAACTATGTCTTAACATGGTATAATTATTCCATGAAGAGAAGATTTGTATGGTGTGCTACGTCTGTAGTGCAATGATTCCCAGATTGATTCGCACAGTCGGTAATTAAATTACCAATCGAAAGGCGCTGCCCATTAGGTGCAATCACCGCATCCGCGCTCGAGAAATCAGGAAGTACCATCCCAGGAGTGACACATCGGTCACCACTGTTAAGTCTGGTTGGGAAAGAGAGAGGGATTTGCCTCTGACCTAAGCCAGGTTCGTTAACCACCACTGCAATTGTTGTGCAGTTCCCTTCGAGATCTGGATGTAGTCAGAAAGATTCCCCATATGTTGCACCCACTGGAACTTCAGGTCCCAATGCAGAACTCGCATATGCCACCGGGTATGATCCACCAGCAGGATGCATGAGTCCATGAGGCCCAACAGCTTCAGGGTCATTCTCACCTTAATCCGAGATTGAGGTTGAAGCTAGGTGGCGCACAACCGGAATGGCCGCTCCTATGTGAGGCTCCGGCAGCTCGGCTTCAAGATCCTACATTTCTCCTACTTTCCACGGACGAAAGTGTCCACAAATCATGGCATCTGCGAAGTAAGAGGTTTACTACCTCTGGTGCAAGTTTCAGCCCGAGTGAAGCCCGGGGACCTCTCGCTGAGCATAGCAGGTGCCACAGCGGGTGATCGGTGGAGCGTTGGGCAGTGCTGAACGCGGCGGGTGCCGCAACGCAAGCTCCCGGTCGCACACAAGGGTAACGCAAGGCTGTAACCTTGGGGAACGGTCTGGCACCAAAACTCTGCGGGCCCTGCTGGGATCAAGAATCAACCGACGGCAGCTTGCGCCTATACCTGCAAGAGACGGTGGCAGATATACTATACTCTGGAAAGAGCCAAATAAAGGTGGGTGGGCGCATTAGCGAACGGCGACGAAGTCAACCATACCCCCTCATAGAAAATACATAGGCACAAACGCCGCAGCATTAGATAGCGCTGGGCTGTCACTCACCAGCACAGGAACATAAACGCTACTGCCTCGACCCCGACCCAGAGCTGGTGCACTACCACAGGGAACCAACAAGATCTACAGTAGCTGAGAGGCCATTACGCTGCACGCACACTGCCATTTCTCGGGCAAGACGCTGTAGAGGGCCCTCCGGGATCTCGGACACTGCGCAAGCTACCAGCCCCCTGTGAGACACTCGGCTACGAAACTGCCTGGCTCTCTTGCTTGCAATAATCCATGGACTAGTAGCGCATTGCGGGGCCCTTCTCTAGAGAGACGCACTTGTACACCAGTAGCCACGTGGTGCGGCGGACAGAAGCGGCCATAAGAATAGTGGGTGCCCACTAAAGGAGCCGAGGCAGATGTAAATCCATATCACAAGCCCACATGCGCTACGGTATCCGCAGGATCGGAAACGCTGTTCCTTGCCGCATAGCGCAGGGTTGATTGGTCACGTCACCAACTGCATTCCAAGGGTCAATTGCGTAGGCTTACGACGAACTGCAGTGACAGCATAGAGGGCCTGGGGGGAGCCCACTGCACTAAACGCTCGCTGCTACTACATCGATTCTCACCTTGGGCCCCAGCAACGGCCTGTTACGGAGGTGCTACGCCACATACACGGCAGGGCATTGCATATTACCACGACAAACGGCCTCATGTAATGAACTGTTCACTATAACGTAGGCAACTGCATGGACTCGCGTCCAAACTTCCGACTGTACTTTATCGTGGGGGCCTTGGCTGCGTCCATGAAATTCAGCTTCCCCACCACTGAGGTGTTGTTCTGCCATTGAAAGAGTTATTCTTGGAGTGATCGGCTAAGCAGGCTGGACTGCCTCCCACCACTCGGACCAGCTGTCGAGCCTGGGTGGCACCTTCCTTAGTGTGAATCTGAAGGCACTCACTGCTGGCCTCTGCATACTGTATACTAGCTAAATTTAAACAACATTTCCGGATGTACGGCCTACTCCATCTTGTGGCTCCAAAATAGGGAAGCCGGAGGGACGACAAACTAAACTCATGTTTGAGGCAAAGGCGGCGGTTACTCGCTCAAGTACTGAGGAGCAAGCACAAAATATGGAAGAATCATCTCAAGCGCACACCTCCACCTCTGATGAGGAGGTAAAAACGCTTCTTCTGGCAATGCAGCAAAGTCTCACTTCCTTGTCAAGCAAAATGGACACAAACAGTCGCTTAGACTTCCTGATGCTGAAAGTGGACAAGCATGACAAGCAGATCAAGGAAGCCGAACGGAGGATCTCGAGCTCAGAGGATGCTGCGGCTCAAATGCAAAAGCAAGTGACACCAATGGACAAAATCCTGAAAGTAATAGCCTCCAAGAATGAGGATCTCGAGGCCAGGAGCCACAGAAACAACATCCACGTCCTAGGCATTTCGGAAACCACGAACACCGGTCGCATGGAGGACTACATTGAGCGCCTCCTGCATGACACCTTTGGAGCAACCATCTTCTCCCCACATATGACTGTAGAGAGAGCTCATCGGTCTCTTGGGCCTCGTCCCCCACCGGGCAGTGCTCTGCGCCCTATTATTGCCCAGATCCTTAATTACAGAGATCGGAACACCACACTCCGCCTAGCACGTGAGAAAAAAAGTCATTGACATATGAAGGAATGAACTTCACCATATATACTGACTTCACTGTTGCGGTGCAGGACACTCGCCGCAAGTTCATCCCCGTGAAACAAGAACTCCGGAAAGGCGCAAATTGACTTTGCACTCCTGTATCCAGCGGGCCTAAGGGTTACACACCAAGGTAAACAAAATATATTTTCGAATCCGCATCAAGTAGAAGAGTTTCTCAAAAGTATTAACCGATGCTCGCCTCGACTGAATTCTGATGATCATTCTTCCTTGTCTTGTTCCCCGGAGCTGGCAGACGACTTGTAAAGATGGAGGGATAACGCTGGTACTGCCTGACGCTTATGGTCTCAAGACAGCGCAACTATAATGTAGCTGACCCCCCGTTGCCCAATCCGCACTACAGGTGGAGGGCTCTGCAAGAAATTAAACTTATAGACAACTGAGAGACCATAGATCGGTATACCTAGCATTCCAGAGGCAAGTGCCAGATGTTTAATGTGCTACTGGTAAGATTTGGACAATAGTACTTTTTCTCCGCGGCATAAAGCCTAATGCTAGCCGAAATCATACGTCGTCCACGCTTCTCCTTTGTGTCTTAGAGATCATGGGGCCAGGGGAGATACTGCAGCACGACACTATTGACATACTATCTACATTTACCACACACTATTCAACGCTATACACCTCGCAGCGCAGGGATCATTTTGAACTAGACAGCTTCCTTGGGGATGTTGCACTTAGCTGTCTGAGTGACACACAGAGGGAATTTCTCAGTGCCCCTTTCGAACTAGATGAAGTACGAGAAGCCATCATGCAACTACAGTCAGGGAAGGCCCCCGGCCTCGACGGGTTGCCAGCTGAGTTTTACAAAGCATACGTCGACTGGATGGCTTCAATATTAAAGGAACTATATGAGGAATCATTTGAAGCTGGCAGACTTCCCCCCTCCATGAGGGAAGCACTAATAACATCGCTACTTAAACCCAGAAAGTCACCACTACAATGTGATTCCTATAGGCCGTTATCCCTAATTAATTGCGACACCAAAATACTGGCTAAGATTATTGCGAATAGGCTAGCCTTGTTAATGGAAAGTTAGTGCTCCCAGATCAGGCAGGGTTCGTTCCTGGTAGAGCAACCACACATAACCTTTGTACCCTATTCTCTGTACTGCAGAACGTGGCTCCGGAGGTGCCGCTGGCGGCAGTCTTCCTGGATGCCACTAAAGCATTTGATTCCATTGAATGGGATTATCTCTATGGAGTACTGCGGTGCATCGGGTTTCCTGCCTTATTTCTGTCTTGGATACAGCTACTATATCAGCTGCCAACGGCAAGAGTCCTAATTAATGGTCATCTATCTGATGCTTTTCCCATCTCTAGAGGCATGCGGCAGGGATGCCCGCTTTCACCCCTACTCTTCGCGCTCGCAATTGAACCATTGGCGTCAAAGTTGAGGCAGCATCACCAGGATAAGGCTCTCCGATGTAACCTGCGACAAATTCTCATATCCTTATACACAGACGACATAACGCTGTATGCAAGGCATCCACAAGATAATTTAAACCCTCTACTTAGAGAATTCATAGTGTTTGGTAAACTCTCTGGGATACATATAAATTAGGGAAAGTACCAAATTTTCCCCTTGACCGATGCAGCCTCACGTTTCCCTCTAGACTACCCACTGGAATGGTGTGATTCTGACCTATGATACCTTGGGGTAGTAATAACTAGGGATAGGGACGAGCTAATGCGCCTCAACTATGGCACTGCAATACATCGGATTACGGAAAACATCACCCGATGGATCTCCCTACAGCTGAGCCTAGTGGGACGTGCGGCATTGATCAAGATGGTTGTCCTGCCACAAATATTATATCTTTTTAAAATATCCCATATCATCCAGGGCGACATTTGTTTCATACGCTCCATTCCGAAATGACTAGGCTGATGTGGGGGGGCAAACAACCTCGATTGAAATGGATAGTTGTCACCCAGCCATACGCTCAGGGGGGGGGGTTTGATGTGCCACATTTCGAACTGTATGATGTATGTGCACGGACTCATTATGCGTTTTATTGGCTCCATCCCCCTAGATATATGCCACAAATTGCAGCTGAACACTGGTTGGTGGACTCAATTCCTTTAAATGGTATGCTGAACACACCTCCCCGCACACGCGACATTGAACCTACCACAATCAAAAGCACAGTAGATGCCTGGCGTCGCATTCTAACTCTCCTTCAATGTCCAATGTTATACTCACCGCTCCTCCCTCTCTCTTATCATCCACGCATGCCTCTCTTACAAGAAACAGGGTTCCTCAAATTATGCGAACGCGCCAAAACCACCACATGGGGAGATCTCTATCAAAATGGGACATTTCGCACCTCTGAGAAACTCTTCCAAGGGTTACAACCAACCTCACTGGATATATTTCTTTATGTCAGGCTGCACCAGGGTAGGCTTTCTATCACCCCAGACTATCTTCAGGAGCCCCCGACCTTTACTCCTTTGCATATGTTACTGCGAGTTACGTCACCGGCGCACTAGGTGTCCGTGCTCTATCACACTATACGCACACAGCAGATGGAACTTCTCAGTTCTTCTCGTATTAAGTGGAATCAGGAGCTGGGACAGGAGATAACTGATGATCAATGGTGGTACTGCTGCATCCAAACAGAACAGGTTTCTGCCAGCTCTAGGCTCCGCATTACAAGTTCTTGCAATGCTTATATTATACTCCGGTCAAAATGTTTTGATTCAACTTGAGAACTACAGACAGTTGTGATAGGTGTGGCAGCCCTGGTGCTGACTTTTAAACCTGGCCTGGGAGTGTCCTAGGGTGCATGAATATTGGGCCCGAATATTCGATGCATTACACCAGATGGTTCCCATTACCCTAGAATGCACACCACTACTAGCACTGTTAGGCTATACTAAACTTGTCCCAAAGTACTGTCGCAAATTTGTTGCCATTGCACTTTTATTAGCTAAGCGTAGAGTGGCTTGAAGATGGGGAAGAGGCTGGCTGGACGACTTGATATATTGCCAAGATCAATTGATTCTGTATGCTGAACTGTTTCCCAGGGCCTTGAAGCCAAGAAATATATGGAGTCCCCTGCAGAGCTACCTTCTTGCTCGGTCTGCAGAGTCCCTGCCTGATGAGTGAGGACCACTGGAACAGTAAGAAACTTTACATATTGGGCATATACCACACATGGGGCACCTGAACAGACCTTGGATTCTGATATGTGTATCATTGCTCTGGTGGGGTATGTGTGATGTGTATTGTGTTTCATTACCCACTTGCACTTATGCTGAGTAGCTACAATGATGTTGCTTTTTCATATGATAACCTGCCATTGGCCCAGAGTTTAGTGCTTTCATGTTCAATAGAAGCACAGCTGATTTTGTCGAGTGTAATGAATATTCCCGCGTGAGCAACTGTCCTCCTGTTCAGGCAAACTGTACTGTATAATATGAGTTCATCTTGTGCGACAATGCAATTGATTGTATCTCAACCTACCATGTCTGATGGATGTCATTGAGAATTTTCTCCTTCATTATTGTCATTGTGTTGCATTGGCAGAAAGAAAAAAAAACATTGGTATCATAGCTTGAATAACCCTGACTTGCTGATCAGGAGGATAGGCCCAAAACTGCACTGTGTCCAGAACAGCTCTGATGATAGTGAGCATCTGCGGAAAGTCAGATGTGACTTCGGCACGTTGATAGTGAACCCCAGCGAGTGCAGGAGGTCTGCCAAGTCAACAGCCTGGGGGCGAACCAGCCTTCAACAGCCAGTTGTCAAGATAGGGGAAGACTGGAACCCCTGATCTGCGCAGATGAGATGCGACCACCGCCATCACTTTCATGAACACCCAAGGGGCACTGGTAAGGCCAAAAGGGGAGCACAGTGAACTGAAAATGCTCGTGGCCCAACGTGAACGGCAGATCGGTTCTGTGGGCTGGCAGGACGAGAATATGGAACTAGGCGTCCTGCAAGTCCAACTCCAAAATCCAGTCTCCAGAGTCGAGGGCAGACAGAACCTGAGCCAACGGGAGCATTTTGAGCTTCTCCTTCCGGTTGAGGGCCCTGATGTCTAGAATAGGATGAAGGCCTTTGTCCTTCTTGGGCACCAGAAAGTAGCGAGAATACCAACAACAACCTACTTCTGGGGCAGGGACCCTCTCAATAGCTCCCTTGGCCAAGAGAGCTGAGACTTCCTGGCGGAGAAGCGCCAAATGATCCTCCGACATGCGATAAAAAGAAGGTGGCATGGAGAGAAGGGTAGTCTCGAAAAGGAGGGAGTAGCCCCTTCAGACTATTTGCGAAACCTACCTGTCCAACGTAATTGCAAAGCCTGCCGCCCACTGGCTGTTGATGGCCCTGAAACATCGGACTAGGAGGGTGTAGAGGCTGCGGAGGGGGATGCGGCGGGGGGTGTTGGGGACTGAGAAGCTTGTGTGAGCCAGTGGCTAGACTGGGTCAGACACGGCTGGGCGCACCTTTCGTGGCTAGACTGGAGTGGACGGGAAGAGACAACGAGACCCAAAGATCTGGCCGTAGCCTGAAAATCTTTAAAGCGCTCCAGCGCAGTCTGCTTTGTCCCCAAAAAGACGACGGTCATCAAAGGGCATGTGCAGCAAAGTTGACTGGACATCCCCTGAAAAGCCAGATGTGCTCAACCAGGCGTAGCGCCTAAGGTCTACTGACATTCCAATCGTTCTTCCTCGTGAGTCGGTGGTATCCAGTCCAAATCTAATCGTGAAATTGGCTGCGTCTCTGCCACTGCCTGGGACAGAACGGCCTGGGCCTCCTCCTGGCACTGAGGCAGCACCTGCGCCACCGTATAACAGATGGTGTGGGAGTATCGGCCCAAGAGGCACGCAGAATTCACGGACTGGAGAAAGAGAACATGCATTTCCCAATGTGATCCAGCTTCTTGGATTCTCTATCTAGAGGAGCAGAAGGGAATGCGCTCTTCGAAGAAGAGGCTTGGACCACCAAGCTCTCGGGTGAAGAGTGTTGGGTGAGGGAAACTGGGTCGCCCGGGGCTGGGCAATAGCGGCAGGCAATCATCCTTTCCACAGGAGCCCCTGTGCTGGGCTTGGCCAGGTGCCCAGGAGGACATCAGTGTGGTCTTCCTTGAAGGGCAGAAGGGGTTCAGAGGAGGTTGCTGCAGGCTTAAGCACCTCTGTCAGGAGATTAATCCTGACTGCCACTGAAGGGAGATAAAGGTCCAGGGCCTCGGCTGCCCTTTGCACCACCACAGCGTAGGGCGCTCCCTCCTCCGTAGCCACAGTAGGGGGAGAAATTATGCCAAGGTCTTGAGAAGTGTCCAGACCACTGGCATCACGCAGGTCCTCTCTCCGGTCCGGCTCTTCAAGCTGGTCCCAGTCCTCATCAGCACCTTCTGGGTGGTAGGGAACACCAGGAATGAACAGGGAAACAAAAGTACCCTCCAGCGTCGGATTCGGAGGGGGAGGATGGGCGTATCATAGTCTGATTGGCGGCAAGGAAGGCAGAGTAAGATCGACCGGCGTCGAGCCCGGATCCACTGGGGCCCTCTGGCACCAGGGCCACCGGGATCGCCGGCAGAGTTGGCCTGCCCTAAAACAAGGTGGAGGGCCTCGTAAAATTTTCAACGTTGGGCAGTGGATGCTCTGGCTCCCGGAAACAGGGGGGAGGCGCAGAGTCGTCCCTGAAGTAGGCGAAAGACAGAAACTTAGAGCGACGACCCTCTGGGTCCTCCGTCGCATCAGTTGACCGATGGGGAGAAGGCGAAGAGCGCCGGTGCTTCTTCGCCTTCTTCTTCTTAAACTTTACCAAGGACCTTCAGGACTTTGAATGCGACGAGGTGTGATGGCTCTGCGAGCGGTCTCGAGTCTTTCCTTTCAAACAAGACCGGGAATGAGAACGACATGGAGCTGAAAACAGGGCCTCCATTTCAGGACCGCTTCCGCAAAGATATTGGATTCATGGCCCGGCAGTCGGAGTACGCCTTCAGGTCATGGACGCGCTCTAAACACCAAAGGTACATGAGGTGCGGATTCATCACAGACATCAGCTTGTGACAGGAATGGCAAGGCTTGAGCCCGGTCCAGCGTTGGGACATCCCTCGAGCACCAGGAAAAATAAAGTCAACAAAAAGTTGAAAAAAAAAGGCTACTTAAAAAGTGACTAAGGGGTAGTTCTCTCCGGATCTGCGCTAGGCTGGCGCGGAAAAATTAAGAACTGATGTCAGCGCGCAGGGGTGGCGTCTAAGTAGGCACTGCAATGTCAACCTGGCGACCAGGACGCCGACGACTGACGTGCAGGGGTACTGCTAAGAAAAAATTCTCCAGATCCAGCCGGACTCCTGGGGATAATTCTAAGGTAAGGAATCTATAACTAACTGTCTCTTTCAGATCAAGTTACTAACCTTTGGTAATGCTTTTTCTGGTGCATACAGCATCTACCTGCAGATTCCTCAACTTTTGAAAAGAATCCCCAACCAGTCCCGCACTCAGAGTGCCTGTCTGTCTTTTCCAAAAAATCTTGCTAAACATAAAGAGCAAAGTGTCTGTCTCTCCTCACTTTGAAGTCTAAGCAATAGTTCTTTGCAAAAGTGTGGGGGGAGGCCCAAGTTGCCGCTTTAAAGAGGTCAATGTACAAGTTACTTACCTTCGGTAACGATGTATCTGGTAAAGACGATTCTACCCGCAGATTCCATAACATAGAATTATCCCCAGGTGTGAGACTGGACCCGTAAAACTTTCTTGCTTAGCCTCTCTACGTGCCGGGGGTTGGCACCACGCGACTCCGCCTCAACTTCATCCGCGGACGTGACGTCAGCAAGGTCACATAAGCCACACCCCAGCACGCTGACGTCAGTTTGCTTCGGAGAACTTTTTCTGTGCCACAACGCGGAGCCATCACAACAAAACCAAGGAGAGAATGGGAACAGTGTGTGAAAAACTAGAGAAACAAAATAGAGCGAAACAAAAGGTGAGAAACATCACCAGGTGGCACCAAGGCACCAGAAGGCGACAACAGCAGGCCAGAACCAGGAATGGAGCAGAGCACCACTCTAAAAAACAACTGTGCAAGCAAAGGTGAAAGCACCATGTGGCAGTAAAGCACCAGAAGGCCAGAGCAGCGAAGCCATAGCAAGAAAAGTGCAAAGCACCACTCCGTGGAACCACCTTGCAAGCCAAGGCGAGAGCCATCCTGGAGGCACAAGCATGTGAAAGCGCCGTGACAGAAAGAGAGAGGGTGTGCAACCACAACCACAAAGGGAAGGGCCACAAGCCCGGAACAGAGGAACAACAGCAATCCATCCCCAGACTACACTGCCAAGGGTGGCCATACCTCCTGAAAGGAGTAGGAGGTCAAAGGACAGGTAAGCCATCCGGAGACTACACTACCAAGGGGGGCCATAACCCCTGAAAGGAGTAGGGAGGTCAAAGGACAGGTAAAAGAACCCCCAACGAAGAAGACCGGGTGGGGATCAGAAACTCTAACAACAGAGGGAAAGAGCAAAAGTAGGCCCTCACTCTGGAGAGAAACCAGCTGGAGAGATGCCTGACCAGAAGAAAACGAAGAGGGCACCCACAGAAGACAACCACCCAGATGGAGGCGACTGCAGAAACTCAAGAAAAGGGTTCTTGCAGAACGGGGAGGAAGGGCGGGTCGTGAAGGAATCTGCAGCTAGAATTGTCTCTGTAGGAAGGTGGATATCTGACTATGGTTACCCCCAACTTTTTGCCTAGTGTCTAGCTGGTTTTTCGACTTAGTTGGCCTGAGATCCTGCCATTCAGGGTCTCAGGCTGTCTGCTCTCTCTGTAAAATGGACTCCATGTACCCTAGGTACATACTCAATTGGTAAGGATCGCCTTATTGGACCCTGTACAGTGTACCCTAGGTACCCAGGGCATAGGTGTACCCTAGGCCTACCAGGGGCTGCAGCATGTATTATGCCACCCCTGGCCTGGCCTTACAATCAGACACAACTGAATGATCACTCAGCTGGGGCAGGGTCGTGTAATCACCCCTTGCTTAGATATAGTATACCTATATCTACACTCACAATAGACACATGTGTACCTATCAGTCACTCCTATGGCAGGCCTTAACAGTCCTGGAGGCAGAGTGCGTGGTAACATGTGAGATGGTGCTCTAGCATGAGCTGAGCCTGTCTGCAGCTTTCAGAACCATGTCCTTATAGCTGTTCTATGATATCGCCTACCATATACTCTTAAAGTGCCTTATAATCTTAAACGGTTATGGTAACTATGGTTTGGCTTTATCAAAACGTGTCGTGTAAGGTGTCTAACACTTTGGAATAATACCCCCATACCATTTCTGGTGATGAGGATATTATTCCTCCCTTCTAGAGGGAGAGACATGTTAAAATCCTACTTTGCTGTTTAACTCTGACCAAAGCCTCAGCATCACAAAATGGATGCTGCTGCCACAGACACGAGTCTGACCTCCTGTAGCAGGGAGCCCTCCCAGCCAGGGAAGCCTGGCCAATAGGTTTCCTGCTTGGGGAGGTGCTAGCACCTCCCCAGACAGCCTTTAGTGTATTGGGGCAGGGAGGGCTGAAAGGAATGAGACATGCCTGGGGCACACAAGGTGCTCCATGCATAGTCCAGTTCAAACTGGTGCTGGGGCACTCCAGCCCCAGCTCTGGCGCGAAACTGGACAAAGGAAACAAAGGAAAGGGGGTGTAGCCACCACCCTTCCTGGTCCCACCCATAGGAGGGACCTTGCAGATAGCCCAGCCCACTAGCCTAGTATATTAGAAGGTAGCTGAGCCCTGCAACTTTAGATTATCCTGAACCTGCATCTTGAACAGAAACTCTGGACCTTCGACATTCAACTACGGAAGAAGACTGAAGAATCTCCCTTGTGGCCAAGGAGTGACCACCCTGGGCAACCAGGCACCATCCAGCGACTGCTGCTTGCTTTGCGACTGATCCTACGAGGGACGACTGCAGAGACTGACCAGCGCCATGACTTCCAGACACCTCTGAACCAGATCCACATCTGCAGCAAAGCTGAGACCCGTGGAGGCGACGAGGGACGTGGGACCGGCGACTTGGGAAAAGTGGCTAGTAACTGACTAGCGCGACTTCTGAGGCTTTCTCGAGGCTGTGCTTGGGGAATTGAGAAGCCCCAATCCCGAGCACCATCTGCAAAGAAGATCAGCTCCCCACACTTCACGTGTTCTGCGTGGGGCCCTTCTGCACCTGTGTTGCTCGACGTGTTGTCCGGTTGCTGGCCCGTTGGCTAGTGACCTCCGTGACGACGAACCTTCAATTTTGCCTTGCTGGTCCGGCTCCTCCAGACTGGCACCCGCTCCCCTGTGAAAGGGAAGCACCCCAGACCTTCCTGGTCTGCGACAGAAGCAAGTCCTCCATCCTGCGTGGGTTACGCTTGCCAAGGCTTGTTGGGTCCTAACTCGACATCGACGCCGCCAACAAGAGCCTTCATGGGACAGCTCGCCTCCTGGTTCTGGTCGTCCTCGACGCCTCTTGGGACCCGTGGCTGCTGTGACAAGCTTCACTTCTTCACCTGCATCTTCACGACATCGCCTGGTCCCTTCCTGGTTCCTTCCCGGCCCCTGGCAGATGACCTAGGCTCTGTCCCCTCTGCTTGCAGGTATCCTTCTTCTTGATTCCATCCTTGGAATCCACCGGACACTCTTCACTGACTGCCTGTCAGCATCTTTCTTCAGGCATCCATAGGAGTCGACGACGAAACCAGACGCAATTTCACACCTATGCACCCGCAGCCCGTGGGCTAGGTAACTCGAGTACTCCGGTGCTCACAAGGGTATTGACTATCCTAGTGTCTAGTTTTCAAGTCTCTAACTCCTAGCTACTTCCGAATTTTCCTAAAACTCTTAATTTCTAATTACTACTATTTCTATCGACTTTAACGCATTACGCGTGAGTGTTTCCACTCTGCACCTGATTCCCGTGGGCCTCCCACTGCCTAGCAACTGATAGGATAGTGTAGCCCCTGCGATTCCCTAGGCCTAGGCCTAACCTGTGTTCGTGACAGTGGTTCTTATACCACTTACTTAGTATATGGTTTGCGTGGCCCCTAGGGCCTAACTGTATTACTTACCTGTGTGACTTATGTATGCTTAAATAAGACTGTGTTGTACATTCTATTTTTATATACATCTGTTGTGGTGTCCTTTCATTTGGTATTCAAGGGATTGCAAATGGTAGAACAGCTGGCTTCACATGCCATACAGAGTTTAGCCTAAGACTGCTCTTGTCCATGCTACCACTAGGATAGCTGGTCTACAAGGTTGACTTTACAACCAATCACCATAAGGGTTGTTTGGACTGATACAAGGTGTACACTAGAACTAGTGACATCATATATCAGGCCAACTTCTCACAGTCTCTACCAGACACATTATTACCGAAGGTAAGTAACTTGTACATCTGATAGAGACTACTAGCCGCAGATTCCTTAACGTAGAATAGATACCCTAGCCATACCCAGAAGGCACGAGGGCCTGCGAGAGAGCCTCCCCACCAGGAGAGACACAGGGCCCCAGCAGGGGACATGTTATAGGGACAAAAAGGGAAAGGCCAGGATAACCTAAGCCCAACCAAGGGAGAACTTCCCAACACCCCACAGGGGCCGAGAGCACCCGAAAGCCCCAAGGAACACACGGACCACCTCAAACCCTAGGAAGAAGAGGAAGAACCGGAGGCAGGGCCCACCGTAAGAAACACAGACACAGTGACAGAAAAAGCTGAACACCCTTAGCCGCAAGCAGCGGACAAGGCAGGAACGGCTCCACCGCCAAGCGCAGACGGAAAAGAAAGACACAGTCGTGCAAAGCCCCAGCGGAACCAGAGGCAGGGGCACAAGGGATACATCAAAGGCCACAACGGTGGATTAAAACAAACAGGCCTGCACGGGCATGCGAAGCCAGCAGCAGGAAACACCACGGAACAGCGCACCCAGGACAAGCCAGACGCCAGCCTAAGGCAGAGGCCAGGGAGGGCCAGGACATACCCCAAAAGAGGGGCCGGTCCAGAAACACACACACATACACTGACCCACGAAGAAGTGGAACCAGCCAGAAAAGGAGAGACGGAGAGACAGAGAGACGGAGGACAGACCAAGCCGTCCACCCGAACACAGAAGCCAAGGAAAGCCAGTCCCTACGGAACAGCAGAGAGAGGACCAAGCCGAAACACCGGACAGAAGTGCGGAACCGCCACAACACGATGCCGCAGACAGCAGGCCAGACTGGCCTAGCGAAGTAGTGAACAAGGAGAAGGATGGACCTGGGCGCAACGCAAGCTGCTGCAAGACAACCGGCAAGAAGATCCCACATGCGAAATACCGTGACGCCACGGAGAACAAGGAGCCCAAAAAGGGCGACCACACCTTCCCAGCACATGACAGAGCTATGTAATAGCTACAATTACCCCACATAGGGTATGTTACGTCCCAAGAAACATGGGAACACCTCTTAGGAAAAAATTTCCGCAGCAGAGGAGAAACAGAAAGACCTGCGGAAAAAAACGCAGACGGCTTGCCAATCAGCCAAAAAAGAAGACACAGAAGGCCTAATCTCAGGACCTACACGGGCTTACCAACAGCCAAAATAACAAGTCAAAAAAGGGCCGGAACAGCAGCCAACAGCATCAAAGGGCCAACAAAAGAACCCTAAAGGCACACCAACCACACAGAACACACAACCGGGGCTACTCGTTACTAGGCCCCACAAAACAACGGGAGAACAACTCCCAGAACACAGACCGACATCCAGGTCACCGAGGAGGAGGAGGACGAAGCCCCGCAAGTAACCTCTGAATAGCAGAATCCGCAGGGGCGTGGAACAAAAGAGTGCCATCGAAGGGAAGGTCAACCAGCCGTTCTCTAACGTTCTCAGGGAAAACACTATCCCTCAGCCAAGCATGGCGACGAAGGGCCACTGAAGAAGCCATAGTGTGACCAAGCACCTCAGAAACGTCCAGAGCAGAGTGAAGAATAAACGCCGCCAGCTCCCGGCCATCCAACACATGGTGTCGCAGATCAGCGAAGGCACCCTCCTGAGAAGTGGAAGACAGAAGGGACTCAGACGAATCCCACAAGCAAGAGGTGGCTCTGGCCAACACACAAAGCGTGTTGAGCGCCCGCAAGGTAGCACTGGAGGAGGCGAAGATGTTGCGCCCCCAGGAATCTAACCACCGGGCCTCCCGTGACAGGGGAGACAACACCTATGGCAAGGAGGGAAAGGCAGTCTGTAAAAGAGGGCCCCTGGTAGAAGGGTGGAAGGAAAGGCAGACGGGATCATGTGGAACAGGACCGTGGCGGTGCAGAAGCGGCTGGGGCACCGGGTCCCCCGTGGCAGGATGCCCCCAGGCTCCCAAGAGAGAATTATGGAGCAAAGCCTCGAAGGGAAGAAGCAGCTCCCGTCCACCAGAGCCCTGATGAAGAACCTCCAGCAAATGATCCACGGGAAATGGGCAGCCGGGTCGCCCATGCGCAAAACCCCGCAGCAGTGGAGACTGCCCGGGCGAAGGCAGCACTCGCCTCTGTAGAGCAACGCAGTGGGGAGAGCAATTCCTCCATGGGCGACGGCTGTAAGCTAAGCCTGACGTCCCCCAGCCCAACCGGAGGAAGGAAAGGCCAAGCCCGGATGGGGGAAGGTTGACCGATGAGTGGAGAACCTGAGGCGCCTCCGGGAAAGACTGCGGGCGCGGGGAAGGCGAACAGCCGTCCTTGGAAGACGCCGGAGAAAAGGCCACGAACGCTGCGTCCCGTCTCCGGAGAAGAAGAAAGAAACAGTTGCCGCACCTCTGGAGAAGAGGGGGCGTCCGAAGACGAATCAACGACCCGGCGTCGGCACGGCGCCGTGGAGTCCGCCACCGGCATCAGCTCAACGTCGACCGGCGCCGAAGGGGACGCCGAGACGACCTCTGTCACGACTCGCGAGGCAGGAGAACGGGGCGGGGTCAGACCCGGGGAGGCCAAAGAACGGTGCAGAAAAGGCGCCGACTCGACCTCCGACGAGGCAGCCGCCTACGTGGAGAGACTAGGGGGGCCTGGGGACATGTCCCGGCCCCTGCGGCTCCGCAAGGGCCAGCAGCCGCCTGAGCGGCATCAGCTCGGCCTCAGACAAGGCCGCCGCCTGCCCAGAGGGCCAATGGGGACTTGAGGACACGATTCTAGCCCCGGCAACCTCCCGCGACACCACAGGGACCCCCAAGGGGGTTTGCGGCGAGGCAGAGGCGCCGTGGTCCGAAGGAGGGAACCCCATAGGGCCGCACCCTGCCGACACCACATTCCCAGAACCTGGAGACTAACCTGCCGGAGCCGCCGGCGATGCCGCAGAAGCCCCGCATATGGCAAGGGATCTGCAGACGTCCCAGGAAGATGAGGAGAAGAAGGAAGAGCCAAAGAGGCCTGCATGGCCGCCGCATAGGCCTCCATTTGGGCTTTGGTCGCCCCTGCGCCAGGAAACGCCGGGTAGGGTAGCGATGTGCAGGGCCGCACAACCCGTGGAGATCATGTGTCACCCACAGGCCTGGGACCGGGCCTCGGGGACAAACTGCAACACTTACCAACAGGCGAGCGACGCCCTTGCGGCCTTGGTGAGGGACGATGTCGGAGACGGAAGCGGCGGTTCTTGAACCCTTCCGCGCAGCACGGACGTGGCGACGACGCCGACCTAGACATGCGGGGCGAGAGGAGTTTCATCCGGCGCTCCCGCTGGGATTTCGGCTTCATCTGCTAACAAGCCTCGCAGTCCGTGGAGTCGTGGTGCTCCCCAAACACCACATACAAATGGGGTGAGGGTCCGTCGCCGCCATGTGGCGCGCGCAAGACGAGCACGTTTTGAAGCCCGAAGGCATTCACACACTGTTCTCAAGAAAACGCAAAGCATAAAAAGAAGGCCTGAAAACAGGCCAGGATCACGATCCGGTTCCGCGGTGCACACGGAAAGACGGAAGACGTCGGGGCGGAGTCGCGTGGTACCGCCCCCCGGTGCGCAGAGATGCTGGGCAAGAAAGTTTTCCAGGTCCAGACTTGCGCCTGGGGACAATTCTACGTTCAGGAATCTTCGGCTAGTAGTCTATCAGATAGGGACACAGGTAGCTAAAGCGGAAAGAGAGAGACACGCCATAGTTCAGATTGCAGTCTCTATGGCATGCGCACGTTTTTTTGTTTTTTTTAAACATTGATTAAGCTGTTCTTTACTTGCCTGGAAATCGCTATCCTGCTGCTATTAATCTCGGGGTGGATCAGGAACTGGGGAATTATTTTCAGCATTGTACAGTACCTTTTAAAATCGATTGAGAAACTGTCTTTAGCGCTTTGAAAATCGATTTGCACTTTATGAAAACAAAACTTGCGTTACCTGCTCCCCGCCGATACCACCTCCAAGGGCTCCGCACTTCCGCTCTGCTAAAGCGGTCTAGGGCCCAGAGTGGAAACAGCTGCTGCCATGCCGAGCTGATTGGTTGGTGGGCAGAAGGGGAGTAGTTCAAAGCCACTGTGGAGTGGACGTGCGCAACAGGCATGTCGCTGGCGCGCCTATGGCAAGCCCGTCTGCGCCCGACCGGGGACAGGGGCCAGACCCCCTGGTCAAATTCGGGCTTAAACAGGGGCAGAATTGCAGACTATAGCCTCAGGGAGTCATGCCTTTAACAGAGGCAGTAGAGAAGCTGAGAGCTGAAAATCTGCTGAGAAGCAATGAGGTGGGAGGACCTATCACCTATCGCACAGTCCCCCATACTATCACCACACCTAGCAACCCACTAGGTTTGAAAGTGGCAGTCCTCAATACGCGTTCCCTACAAAACATTACCTAGAAGTCTCTTCACTCCTCCAGGATGGAGACATAGACATCCTAGCACTCACTGAAGCATGGTTGGGTGACACTTCGGTTCCAGACATTATCGCCGCCCTCCCGGAGAACTTCGATGCTTTCTGGCAAAACAGACACGGAAAGATGCGGGGAGGGGGCGTAGCCATTCTGATTAATAAACAGATAATGGCCACCAAAGTAGTGGCAGAGAGCACTGACAATGCAGATATACTAGGGGTCAAAATCTCACTTAAATTGTCCTGCTCACTACTGCTGGTGGTATACCGCCCCCCACTGTCAACCCCCAGCTTTAACGATCTGTTTGCGGAGGTTATTACTGACCTCTGCTCAGGATAAAAACAACTTTTTGTGGCGGGTGACTAATTATCAATGGGATAAAGCTCCAAAGGAGCCACTCGCTAGCCAGTTTGAGACAGGAATGTGTACAATGGGATTCCACCAACTGGTGGACGCACCGACACACTCAAAAGGGCACATCCTGGATCTCATATGGACCTCACAACCGTAGGCCAGGCCAATAGCCATCCGCCCCTGTGCATGGTCGAACCACGCACTACTCAGCTGTTGGGTTCCAACAGATGGCCAATTATCTCAACCACCCCCAGATTGGAGAAAGCTGCATAATTGGAAAAAAATAGAAGCTGAAAACTTAGCAGAAACCCTACTCAGGATCCCCCCCTAAACTCAAACCAGGGAATCTCGACCAGGAGAGTGAAGCCGTGACAAACACTCTACGCAGTGCCATAGATAAAGTGGCACCAGAGCGAAGAGATAGTGAGAGATAAAGGGAGTGAGACGCTGAGGGCATTGAAACAAAGCCTCCGCCATGCCGAGAGGCAGTGGCGGAAAGCCTACAACCTGGCGGAACTGACTACCTCTAAATCCATGCTTACTACGTGTAAATAATCCATCTTTGTCAGGAAAGCCGAATACTACGAGGCGAGAATCACAGACGCACCAAATAACCAGAAAGAGACCTTCAGAATACTGAAATAACTCCGCAAAAATCGTAGGTGAAATCTGCAGCCGCACCCCTAGATTGCAACACATTCCAGACCTACTTCCTCCAAAAGGTCAGGGACATCATCACTGAGATTGACAACAACCCCATCAATCAAGGATCACTAGCCCAGAATCAGCCCCTCCCCCTTCCGGCAGGCAACTCTCCACCCTCCCTTTGCTGGATTCTAGGTCACTGACGCAGCTGATGAACCGCACCAAATTAGGTTCCCCGCAGACCCGTACCCCCCAAAGATTTTCCGAATGGCCCTCCCCGGCCTGGAAAAGCAGCTCCTCGTCCAACTGAATAACTCCTTGGAGACTGGCCACCTACCTTCCAACCTGAAACAAGCCAGGGTACCCCCTCCTAAAGAAACCTGGAGTAGATGCCGCTAGCCTCAAGAACAATAGGCCCATCTCCCAGCACCCTTTGTCGAAAGTGATAGAAAAACATGTTCTCAAAACATTTTCATCATTCCTGGAGGATAACCAACTGCTCCAGAAGCGACAAGCAGGGTTTAGAGCCCACCACAGCATGCAACTGGTGATGTTGTCGGTCCTTGATGATCTCAGAATCATAGCGGACAACAAAAAAACGAGCACCCTGATTCTATTAGATCTATCAGCGATGTTCGATACGGTCAACCACACCTGGCTGTTGGATCGAACAGCGGACCTGGGTATTCATGGTCCGGCACACCAATGGCTAGCTTCCTTTCTGGCAGAGCGGTCCCAGAGGATCCAGTTAGGGGAGCAGGTATCAGACAGAGGGACCCTCACCTGCGGCGTCCCTCAAGGCCCCGCACTGTCCCCGCTCCTCTTTAACATCTACCCCCAGCCTCTGGTGACAGCCCTAGCCCACATGGACTGCTGAGTTTTTAACTATGCGGACGACCACCCAGCTCATTCTCCAGATTGACAATTCCAGCTATGCCCAGGTCGTGGCACAAAAAATCCTTAGATTCACAGTAAACTGGATGACTGCCAACTCACTAAAAATCAATCCAGATAAAATGGAAGTATGTGTCATCCCCACGAAAGACTACCCCTGGAGCGACCGTTTCTGGCCCAAGAGCTGGGTGCCACCCCCACACCAGTACATGCCGTAAAAAGCCTTGGCATAAAAATTGATTCAAAGCTCTCCATGGCCAACCAAGTCACCACAGTGGTCGGAACCTGCATAGGGCTTATGAGACAGGTATAGAAACTTGTCCCCTTCTTTTCAACTGCCTCGCTGCAAATGATCGTATCTGCCACAATTGTCTCCAGATTGGATTACGGCAATGCCCTATATATAGGCCTCCCTCAGAAGTTGACTAATTAACTACAGGTGGTGCAGAACGACGCAGTCAGATTGATCTTTAGGTTGCCAAGACGGTCCCACGCCTCCCCTCTGCTGTGCAAATTGCACTGGCTTCCAATCAAACAGAGAGCTAAATTTAAGGGCCTTAGTATCGCCCATAAAGCAATCCACTGCCAAGCCCCGGCCTATATTAAAGAACGCCACAAGAACTATGTGTGAGAAGTTGGCCTGGTATATGCTGTCCACTAATTATAGTGGGCACCTTGTACCAGTCCAAACAATCCCTTATTGATGATAGGTTAAAGACAGCCTTTATTGAAAGCTATCCTAGTGGTAGCTATGGAGAGCAGCCTTCAGGCTAAGTCTTGAAGGAATGTAAAGCAGCTTGTTTTACCAGTCTATAATCTCTTGAATGGCTAAATGAGAGACAACCACACCAGGTATATATATAAAATATATGTATTTATTTCTAAACACACCCTCCTAGTCTCTTTATGAGGCTAGAGGTCAAAACTTCAAATAGTACAGTAAAATAGCACAAATACACATTAGGCCCTATGGGCGAGCCAAACCATATACTAAAATAGTGGTATAAGAACCACAAATTAACGAGACACAAGGCCTAGAGCCTGTAGAATCGCTGGGACCGCAAGGAACCACCCAAGGTAGTGATACAGGGGACCCACGGGGGCCATATGCAGTGTGAGAACACAGCCGCGAGCTCCCGATAGCTTCTATGGGGAAAGTCGCGGTTAGATTTTTAAAGATAAGGGACACTTAGAAATGAATGAGCAAGTTCGGACGCGCACTACCACTTTTGTTTGTTTCGAATTTTTGTTGCGTGCTTCTGGGGTTTCACTCGCTGGTCAGGAGTGTACACAAAATATACTGCAAGTAGCGTCTCCTAAAATAGGGGACTTCCCCCTGAGGACAGCACAAAGCCGCCCGTGAAAGGGTATATGTTTGTAGGATCAGTACACAATCCTTCAGTTAAGTTGGTATCGGGTATACTGGCGCGGTCATGTCTTTCCCTCTAGAAGGGTGGGATCATATTCTCACATCAGGAATTGATGTGGGGGTATGATTCCAAGGTGTTTGACACCAAACACAACATGTTTCCGTGCAGCCAGTCCAAAGTTAGCATTAACCGTTTTAGATATAATGCACTTATATGGTCAGGCTGCACCACTGACAACCCCGGAGAAGAGATTCCGAAGGCTGCAGAGGGGCTCAGCTCGTGTCTGGCATCTCTCACATATAACCAAGCACCCTGCCTTCAGGATTGATAAGGCCTGCCATAGGGGTGACTGATAGGTTACTATGTGCAGTGATATGTGAGGTATAGTGAACCTATACCTCAGTAAGGGGTGCATGCACCCCCTTACCCAGGCTGCAGTAGCAGACCTGGGGTGTCATTTTGAAGGGCTTTCTAGCGGTGGCACCATACATGCTTCAGCCCCTGGTAGACCTCTGGGGTACCTATGCCCTGGGTACATAGTATACCATATACTAGGGACTCACAAGGGTACCCCAGAATGCAATCTGGAGTGTACCTAAAGTAAATGCAATCAATTTAGAGAGGAAGCAGCTAGGCTGGGGTCCTGAATAGCAGGGCCCCAGCCAAACTAAAGTCGAAAAACAGTGAAACACCAGCAAAAAGTGGGGGTAACCATAAGAGGCAGATCCTACTCTCCTACACTATGATCCGGGCCGCACACTGCGGTGTTCCGAGACCTGCCGCATGGCCATTCCAGGATACAATACTGCATCCAACGGAGGTCGGGCATTCCCCAACTTGCTCCCACAACTTTGGAAGCAACTGCCCGATTACCTGTGCAAGGAAGCAGCACTCCTTTCATTAAGGAAAAAGCTTAAGATGCTTCTGTTCAAGGAGGCCTTAGACACGGCTTAACTGGCCCACTATGCAGCCATGCACCCGTTGACGACCTCTGGCAACTCTCTCTCAAGCGCTTAGAGACCTGCCAGTGATTAGCGCTATATAAAAATCAATTAACATTAACGTAGAAGATTTAGCTCTGGTGGAAATGAACTCTAATACCTTCTGGAGGTTCTTTGTGAGCTATGGCGTAGCAGATCTTAATGCAAAAGATGATCCATCGTGATAAAGTCCTTTTATGCACTGCTGTCTTTTCTTTCATCTTGCACACATATCCAACAAACAGCTGATCATCCAGCTGGAGATCACAAGTTCTGTCCACATAAAAGCTAACAGCCCCTTTGGGGTCTAATTGATGAAGCCTTGCCTCCTCTTTAGATGGATGTGGAGGAGGATGTGAAGAAGGAAGTGTGGTGGACTGGCCTTAGTGAAATGGTGTCATCACATCTGGCAGGAAAGCAGCCCGGATTCTCAAAACCAACTTGTCCTCATAGAAAGTCGTGAAAGGGGGCTTATGCTAAGGGCCTGCAACTCACTAACTTGTCTAGCAGACGCTATTGCCACTAGAAAAATTGTCTTAAAAGTAGTAAAGGTTTGAATAGGGAACACATAAGATAAGTAAGAAATAGTTAAGATCCAACTGAGGCATATTGAACGGATAGGAGGGTATTTGTTATTAAGTACCTTAATAAACTGTAACACCATTGGAGACTTAAACAGAAAAGGTTGATGGAGTGAACAAAGGAATGCCGAAAGGGCAGACAAATAACCCTTGACTGTTGCAAATGCATAGCCTTGCTGCGACAAGGAATGAGCAAACAGTAAAATAGACAAATGGGCCTTTAAGGGAGTCTATAAAATTCTCCCTACACCACTTTACAAACTTAGCCCACCTGCCAACATAAACCGACTTGGTGAAGTGTCTTCTGGCGGATAAAATAACATTCACCATATGGGGGGGGGGGGGGGGGGGGGGGGGAGAAAAGCACTCAGGTTGCACTGTTCAATTTCCAGGCATGTAGGTGCAGGCTCTGGAGGGGGGGGGGGGGGAGGGGGGGGGGGGGAATTACCTGCTACTGTGACTGTGAAAGGTTGTCTACCATGTGAGGGAGACAGAGCAGAGGGCACAGTGAGAGGTAAAGGAGGTCTGTGTACTACACCCATTGGGTTTACGGTTACGGTTTATTAAGGTACTTAATAACAAATACCCTCCTATCCGTTCAATATGCCTCAGTTGGATCTTAACTATTTCTTACACTCATTGGGGCCAGTCTGGGGCTGTAATATGACTTGACCCGGCCTTGGTGAATCTTCCTCAGAACCCAAGGATTTAAGGGTATGGGGAGAATATATGAAACAGCTGGGAGCCTCAGTCCAATTAAAACGTGTCCCTCAATGCTACCTGCATCGGATACCAGAGGCTGCACAATAACGGACAAAGTGTGTTCTCGTGAGTGCCAAAAAGGTCTCTCTCAGGGGTCCCCCATAGCAAACAAATTTGAAGAACCACTTCCGGATGGGGGCACCAGTCGTGATCAGCTGAAAAATGCTGATTGAGACTGTCCGCACACACATTTAGAACTCCGGCCAAGTAATTTACTATGATGCAAATGTGATGATCTTGAGCCCAGGACTAGAGTCGTAGAGCATCTCTGCAGACCAGATACGACTCTACTCCTCCCCGTTTATGTACCACACTGCAATAGTATTGTCTGTTAAGACCTGCACTGACTGACCGCAAATGAAAGAGAGGAAGGCCAGATTGATATGAAACACTCATTCTTCTGGGGACCAAAGTCCTTTGATTTCCTATTCCCCAGATGAGGTCCCCAATATCACTGTGGCCTCTGGAGGTGGATGGTGAAATGGCTTATTTGGGACAGATTGCTGAACACACCCTACCAATGAAGATCCGCGGCAGTGTCTCTGGACATCTTGACTGACTCCTTGAGATCGCCATTGTGCTGAAACCACTGCAGGGCCCTCATATGTCAGCATGCATGGGTGGTCAACAGAATGCAGGAGGCCATCATACCTAGCAGGCTCATGACCTTCAGGATTGGAACCATAGCTCTATTCTGAAACATCGGAATCATAGCCTGAATGTCCAGAATCTTCTTAGGAGGATGGTAGGGTCGATTCACTGTAGTGTCCAGTACTGCCCTTATGAACTGGGCACATTTTAAACTGTCTTCAGAGTCCTGATCTGCCAATAGGGCTCTCAGGATTTACAATGTCCAGCCTTCAATCCAAAAAAGAAAAAATTAAAACCAACTCATTTAATGTGGATAAGACCGCCTTAGTGGAATAAAGCCATGCGTGGTTTGTGATTTCATGGTTTTGGTATTACCTCACATCAGTCCCTGCAAATCCAGCCATATCTGAATGCCCATTTCTCGATTCAAATGAAAGAAACATTCTTAAAAATAAGACTTGGATCCAACAATGTTCAAGCACTAAATGTAGACTGTGTGGGTGGCCACGTGAAACCTTACTGCATATAGTATGTGCGTGTCCTAAACTGCTTAAAATATGTTGCACAATTCTAAAACCTCTCTTCCTTAGGGCTGGGGTAAGATCAGCCCGTCAGGCCTGTATTTTATGCCTATGGGGTGAGTAGATTCCATTGGTGTGTCAATCGATATTTTTTTGTGCAAATGCTAGAAAATTGTTGGTGTCTGCAACCTAAGGGTCATTTGAATGGATTAAACATTCAAATTGTAATCAGGTTTTAAATTGTATATGAAAACACTGAAGCACCTTTATTACTTATTCCAATAATGGCATACATTATTTAAACTTTGGGTTTCAGGTAATTTTAGACAACCAGCCTCAAAACGTATTGAGATACTTTATTGCTCATTTGCACAATGGTTCATAATGTTTACAGCTGTTGCACCTAGGCACTTTGTAGTATATTTGCAACATGTTACATAGTGTTTATATTCTATATTGTATATTCTTGAGAATGTAACCATAATATGCTATTAGTTTTATGATTACAGTGTGACCATGATAAAATATGTTTATATTTGGTATCAATGTTCTGGTACGGCATGTAACCATAGAAACTTTCTTTTTGTACAGGTGTACATTGTTAAAAGAAACAGGAAATTGTGTCTTATTTCAGGATTTTAATGTTTTAATTGCAAATGATTTTTGTTAAGCAATAAAGAACCAATTCATTCATTCAGCACGCACTGAGAAGGTTCTAGGTGGGACTTGGGCCTGTTGATGAAAAGGCCAAGGTTGAGCAACAACTGAGTTGTCAACTGCAAGTGATGTAACACCAACTATAGAGACTTGGCTTTGATCAGACAATCGTCCAGGTAAGGGAATACTGGTACTCCCCACCTTCTGAAATGTGCTGCGACCACCGCCATCACCTTCGTGACGACTCGAAGTGCAGCAGTAAGACCAAATTGAACGACTGTAAACTGGTAATGTTGAGACGCCACCATGAAGTGGAGATAATTCCTGTGCGATTGCAGAATGGAGATGAGAAAATATGCATCGTGTAATTCGAACAAGACCATTTAGTCTTACTTCTCGAGGGCAAAACGCACCTGTGCTAGGGTCAGCCTTTTGAATTTGTCCTGCTTGAGGAACCATTTCAAAATCCTGATATCTAGTATCAGCTGCAAATGTCCCTCCATTGTGGCAATCTGGAAGTACAGGGAATAGCACCCTTTTAAAGTAGAAACTGAACCTCCTATTGAAGGAGCAGAAGAATGTCTTCTTGTTGGGAGGAAACGGTGGGCGAAATTCTTGGAAGAGTACCCCTTTTTGAAAATAGTTAACACCAACTGATCCAATATTATGGATCGCCAATGTGGTAGAAACTGGGACACCTGTCCTCCCAAAGGCAAAGCATGCTCCAAGATGGGAAATTTAGGGCTGCTTTCCAGTGACGTTGGAAGAAGGAGGAAATGGATGAGGAGTAAGTTGATTGATGGGAGGCTCATCATTGTCTACCCCTGCCCCGTCTCTATAACTCCTACTTAAGGAATTGGATGGTTGCTGTTGTGGTTGTTATTGCTGCCTTCCTCGAAAGGAGAGGTTCCTGCCAAACCCACTTAACATCCGAAACTGCTTGTAATCACTGGGCTGAAATTGAAGGGCCAAAGATCTCTCCTGTTGCCTTGCTATCTTTAAATCTTTCCATCGCAGAATCTGCTTTGGCACCAAACAGTCTTGACCAATCAAAAGGCAAATCTACCAGTATATTTTGCACATCTGGCGGGAAACTAGACCCTCTCAGCCATGCGTGCCTCCTTGTAATGACTGAAGTTGCCATCGCTCTTGCAATCAAATAGGCATTTTCTAAGCCCAACTGAACGACCTGTCAAACAGTAGCCTGATCATCGTTCAACAGTTCGGTATAGTGTCCCTGAACATCATCAGGGAGTTTCGGGATCACTGTTTTGGCACAGTCCATCAGCGCAAGAATGTATCGTCCCAACAAACAAGTTGCGTTGGTTGACTTCAATGCCAAGTTATGAGAGGAAAAAAACTTTCTTCGCCTACTATTCCATTTTTCTTTAGATCCTCTATCTGCTAAGGATGTTGGGAAAGACCCAGGAGTTAACTTGGAAGAACAGGAAGCTTGACCCACCAAACTATCAGGTGAAGGATGAGTCGATATAAAAAGTGGATCTCCTGTAGCTGGCTTATATCGCCTCACAATTGGCCTAGAGACTGCAGAGGATGACAGGCTTCTGCCAAAACTCTAGAATTGTTTCAGGACACGCCTCATTAAAAGGCAATAAAGGCTCTGATGCAGAAGAAGAAGAATGCTGCACATGTGAATAAATAAGACTTAAGTTCAGTTGATGGAAGAGGCAGCTCTAACTTGTCAGCCTCCTTCCTAATCACTGAATGGTATGATGTAACATCAGGTAGAGGAATGCCTTTTGGAGACAACAATTCCCATATTGGGGAAGTGTGTAAACCACTTGCCACTTCCAAAAACCCTCAAATTCTGGATCTATTGATATATTTTCTCCCTCTTCCAGTTCAGGATCTCTTTGTCCAAACAAGCATTTGCAATGCAATAGGTCTTGCATTTGCGAGAGTTTATGCTATTGGCATTGTAAATGACAATGCCTTTTCTTAATCTGTTTTGATAACTAACACATAAATAAAAGGCATTGTCATTTACGATGCCGATAGCTCAAACTCTTGTAAATGCGAGACCCATTTCATTTCAAAGCAGCGGCAGCCATTGTCCCGGGCTGAATAATTGCGTGCTGAATGCTGCAGGAAAGCATGTCATGCCTGTAGTAGGAGAAACTCATTAAAGAAAATAGTGCTTACAGTCTAAATAAGACATACATAAGAGGGCCAGTCCTCATGGGAGGTTACAAATGAAGACCAGGCGGGACTAACAAGCCTATTAATGAACCAGAAGCCAGAATTTACAAAGGACAATGACACAAGCCAATGAAAAAAATAGGTGGAGACTGGGCGGAGCTTCACGTCCTTACTCGAATACAGCATGCCTTGCAGAGCAGCGCATGAGTTGCACAGGCTCAACCTAAAAAGTACTGCTCCCTAGAAGCCTCGGACCATCCCCTCGAGATCTGTTTCTCGACTTCAATAACAGCATCAGTAAAGCCAGTGCTGGTAACTTTGGTACCTGTGTTGAAGAGGTTAATGGAACAGATTTTGTGATGTGACGCCGGAGTGGAGTCATCGACGTTGGAGAGGGGGCAACCAGCTCCGGTGACTCCTGCTGAACTTCTACTGGCAGAGTAGTCGCATTCCTCGGTGCTGGAGAAGGAAGGATACTTGGGCCATCGGCATAAAAGGCAGGAACGGCTCCAGTAAATATTGCGCTGGATAACCCCGCAATGAATATGATAGCGGATGCATTGGGCCCACAGGCGTACCAGGTGGAGTCATCGCCGTGCTGAAAATGCTGTACATAGCATTTAATGAACTTGAAGGGTCAGACCCTGGAGCAGGGAATGTTGGATACTCCAGCCCTGTGGAGGAGATGGAGGGGGAGGAGGAGGAGGAACTGGATCTACCTCCGGCTCCAGATCAGGACGTCCAGGCGAAGTCGGTGGCAGCATTTTACTCGACGGTGCTGCTGGAAAAGCTACTGGAGACACCAACTTCAGAGACTCGTGTCTCGAAGACTAATGTTGGGAACCAGGATGCCACTTCTTATATTTCCTATTTGATGACTTTGCGGAATGGGGAGACGGCGACTCCAAACGAGGACGAGAACTTTGACGTCCACTCTTCTACTTCCTTGCCTGTGAAGAGTTTTGCTTCTCTCTCCTTCAGCGCTTTTGGGTTCAAATTTTGGCATGATAAACTGGTGTCGTGGTCTGAATTAAGACACCAAAGGCGGTCATCATGAGGATCAGTGATTGACATTCGACCCTCGCCCTCTCTGAATGGCTTGAAACCAGATTTTTGCCATGGAGACATTTTCCCTACAACAACGTTGCAATTTCTGGGTAATTTTTTGAAAGACTCCTAACTCTATGGAATGCTATCAACTAAAACCATTGCACATTGAAGGCACTGAAAAAGGTTAACTGAGGTCAGCATGCTCACAGGGGCCTCTTATGGCGCCAATGACATTACGTGTAGCCACGTGCAAAGCCATGGGCATTGTGATGTACTCGTGGGAGAGCCGTCAAGAAAACAATCTGTGGAATGCTGGTGCATTGGGATATTCAATAGCTGTCAATCCGTAGGTAGATGTATAATTCAGAAGCAGTTGTACAGGCTGCAGCATTGAGAACAATGACAATAGGGCCCTGCGCCTTTAAGAGCCTCGACCTCCAGTGTCCAATCATGCCCTACAGGCAGTTTACTCAGTTCTTTTTTTCAAGTTCCTGCTGGCAGGATCCTGTAACAGAACTCTGACTCTAAGGTTTTTTTCCTCAAAAATTTTCTTCTGTGGCTTTTCAGACGAGTGAATCTCTTCCCGCTGAGAATTTCAATGGAGATTCAAGTGAATCTTCATTAATACTCATATGCACTGAATAGATTGACAAGCTTATCCACAATAATACTGCGAGAGAGGAGATAAAAAAGGGAACAATATAAATAGGCAAATAAGCTTCTCAGAGATACTTGCCTGACTTGGGCATCAGCCTTAGAATCCGAATCAAGACAATAGTGTCCTGCTAAGGTGTGAACTGATCTCAAATTTGCAGCTTTACAAATCTCAGCAATTGACATGTTTCGAAGTAATGCAGCAGTAGCTGTTTTACCTCTGGTGGAATGGGCTCTAGGTCTTCAAGGCATGATTTTGCTGGCCTTCTGATAAAGGATTATGCAAGAGACAATCCATCTAGACAGATTGTTTTGAAGTGGAAAATCTTGTCCACAAAGCATCAGAATTAACAAAAAGTTGTTTCGGCTTTCTTAAAGATTTTGTCCTATCTAGATAAAACTTCATCACTCTACTAATGTCAAGAGTATGGAGAGACCTCTCTGTAGGAGAAGGATTTTAAAAATAAATAGGTCTGATTGACATGGAAACTGGAGACTATTTAAGGGAGGAATTTAAGGTGGGTCCTCATCATTACCCTGTTGCTATAAAATGCTGTGCAAGATTCATGTGAGTATAGTGCCTGAATCTCACTGACTACAAGGCCGAAGTACTGGCCACTGAGAAGGAAGCTTTCCACGAGAGATGTTGGAGAGAAGCCTTATGAACTGGTTCAAAGGGAGGACCCATAAGGTGAGAAAGGACAATATGGAGGAAGTCTCCCGAGAGGAGGATATGACTGTTTAATGCCTTCCAGAAAATCCTTAATGATAGGCGTTCTGAAAAAGAACATTTGTGAAGGACATTTTCGATGGGCTGTGATTGCTACAAGATAAACTCTAATAGAGGAGAATTGCAACTTTGCTTTAGCTAGGAGAAGGTATGGCAGTATCGCCTCTTGACAAGTAAGGGGATTGAAATTGTTCTTAAAACACCAATTACAGAATCTCTACCATTCGAAAGAATACGAAGTTCTAGTAGTTGGGCTTTTGGCTTCTCTTAGAACATCCACGCATTCCAGAGAGAGGTTCAGGTGACCACATTGTATGAGTTCAGGAGCCATGCAACCAAGTTTAACGAGTGAAGGTTAGGATGTTAAACCTGGCCTCTGTACTTTTGAATGAGAGCGGGTCTGCATGGCATGGCAGTTTCCTGTATGGACTCTCGTGAACCACTATTGTTAAAGCCACTCCGCAGCAAGGAAAATCATTCTGGCTTTTGAGTGTGTAAGCTCGATGATCATTGTTGGCAGTCAATTGAAGGAAAATTATTTAAAAAAATTGCCTGACAGGTCGATTCATAGTGCCTGGTTCGCAGAACCTTGAGGGAAGGCTAGGGTATTTTTTTTATTGTTTTCTCTATCTGCAAAAATATCTATTTGGGGAAATCCCCAGTCTGAAAAGATATTAAGTGCGTAGTAGTTTAGTACCCATTTGTGATTCTCATGAATGCTTCTGCTGGGAGTGTCAGCTTGAACATTCTCGGTTCCTGGTAGATGGACCGCTGTAATATTTAGATTCCTGGATATAAGCCACTTACCGTTTTGTGCTTTCATGGACGGAGTTCTGGATCTGGTCCCTCTCTGCTTGTTCAGATAATGAATCGTTGTTGTATTGTCTGTCAGAACAAGGACAAAGTTTGTTCTGAACGACGGGAGAAAAGCCTTCAGGGCTAGATGTACAGCTCTCAAGCCCAGAAGGTTGATGTAGTAAGACTGATCCTTCAGACACCATATGCCTTGTATCTGTAGATGGTCTATATGAGCCCCCCAACCTATAAGAGAGGCCTCTGACACTATTGATTGAGTTGAGATGTCTTGATTGAAATTCTTTGAGAAGGCTTCCTGACACCACCGCTTGAGCAACTGTTCTACCCGATTGGGTAGCATTCCTCTGTCTTCCCATCTTCCTGAGAGTTCCAGACACTGTTGGATAGGCAGCATGAAGAGATGTGTATTTGGATGCCCTCGAACCCAGCAGAGAGGAGAGTTGCCTTGCCATTGGATGGCCTATTATATTTCCATTGCAACATTTCTGAAGGACAATCGCCTCTCCTCGGAAGAAAACACTTTTGTGTGCACTGTGTCTAGGACTGCACTCCACAGTGTAGTGATTGTACTAGAGTTTAAATGGATTTGTTGTGATTCACATGCAGACCCAGCTGATTTAGCATCAGGACAGCCAGATGATAATTATTGACTTGTTTGTTGATAAGAAGATACCTTGATGAGCCAATTGTCTAGATATGATAAGACGAAGATAATGGGCGGAGTGTGAAGGAACAGTTAGATTACAACTAGCTAAATGGGCCAATAGTGAAAACGCGCTAGAGGCAGCAAGGGCTTGGGAAAACTTAGTAGTCTTGCTCAAAATCCCAGACACGGCTTTGGATGATGACCTTGTCCCTGCTGACCCGGCTCCTCAGACCTAATCGCTTTATATTCTGTGTGGGTGTAGGTATCCCTGGCATCTCTGATCATAGCCGTCTCTGACATTGAGGAAATATTTTGTTGATTGGTGTAATGAACCATCCTTGAACTCACTCATGATGCACCTAACCAATGGCATGAATATTGTTTATATGTGATACGCCAGGGAGGGGGGCGGGATAGGAGGGAGGGAAGGAGGTTCGCCTAGTAGCAGCAAGGGTCCGGCAAGAGAGATTCTTTTTCTTTACATTATTCCCAAAGCTAATTGGTTGCTGCTAATTTAGTTGTTTTCTAAGAGCTTGTTGACATTCGCTTTTTATTGTAATACAGAGTGATACTCGCTATCTATGGGTCATTTCTATGTCACATGTTCTTGGACGCGACCATGTTGTAATCTCCTTGCGTAAATACCCGCTTGTTTATATATCCTGATAATGATTGTATTGATCTGTTTTGGAAATAATAAAAACATATTAAAAAAATAAATGAATAGACTAAGATTTAAATTTTTTTGAGGTGGGCAGCTACAACCTCCTTGCGTTTGGAAAAAGTGCATGATGCAGATTTGACATCGAAAGGAAGGACCTTGTATAGGTAATGTTTTCTTCCTACAGCGAACCTCAGGAATTTCCAATGGCTCTTGGGCTGTGACAGTAGGCACATTGTAGGTATTTTGAACAGAACCTGCATCCCTGATGGAGTTGTGGGTAGATTTGGTACACTGCCAACATTATGAATATTTCTATGCAAACCCACTTATTCACTTTCTTGAGGTCTAAAATGGGTCTGTACAATTTGTTGGCCCTTTCTTTTTTACCAAGAACGAACAGGAATACATTCCCATTTCTCTCTGGTGAAAGAGGACCTTTTCCACCGAGTTTTTCTGCAAGAGGATGGAGATTTCTTACTGCAGTTTTTCCCGATGGTATAGGCATGGTTTCTTTGCTGGAATGGATGATAGAGGAGACTTGAATCTCAGAGAATATCTAATGCTCTACAATATTCAGAACCCATTTGTCTGTGGTTATTTTTCCCACTCTTGAAGATAAGATGTCAAGCTTCCCGCTCCCGGAGTGGTCAACGGAGGATGGGGGAAATGAAGATTCATTGTTTGCTACCAGTTGTTTTAGTGGCTTGGCCAGATGATTGCTAACTTCTGCACTGAAGGCGCTGTTGCTGATGTTTATATGGCTGAGATTAATGTTGTTGTCCTGGAGTCCAATGAGAGGTTTGAACCCTCTGGTGGAAGTAGTGGTGGTCATAAGGCCTACAGGCATGTCTCCTATATTCGCTCCTCTCTAATCCAAAAGCTTTGAGAGTATCAAGCTCAGATTTCTATCGAGACATATCAAAGTCCGCATGTGAGTCAAATAAGGAGTTTCCTGAAAAAAAGGAGGTTGAGAATTAGATGTTGAGCTTCAGTTTTCAAGTCTGTGAGTCTCAGCCAAGAAGAGCACCGAAGCACAAGTTACTTACTTTTGTAACGATATATCTGTAAGAGACATTAGTTAGTGATAGATTCCTTACCTTAGAATATCCCCAGGCGTCAGACTGGATCCGGAAAGTTTTCGTCAGCAGTACCCCTGCGCGTCGGTAGGCGTCGTCGTACAGCTCCGCGTACATCCCTGGCGTCGTAGCCGCCGAGATGACGTCCTCAGAGCTACTTAGACGCGCCCAAGCACGCTGATGTCAGTTCTGTACACAACTTTTCTGCGCCAGAAGCACAGAGCCATGCCGGAGACCGACTACTGGTGCAATAGAACTAGGGCCCTGAAAGGGATGACCTGAACCCTAGAGAACAGTTCGCAGAACGGGGAGGATGGGCGGGCGGTAAGGAATCTATCACGAACTAATGTCTCTTACAGATATATCGTTACACAAGTAAGTAATTGGTGCATCTGAAAGAGACACGTTAGTGATAGATTCCTTACCTTAGAATACATACTCAAGCAATACCAACCCCGATGGTGGGTCTCCGAAGTGAGATTACACCAGAAAGTCACGGTGAACTGAACGGTGAAAGAAGCCGTCTCTCCGGACCGGACTCTCAAGGCAATAGTGTTTAGTGAAAGTATGCAACGAGGCCCAAGTGGCCCCCTACAGGGGGACACTGCATCCCAATGCTGTAGTAGCTGCTGTCGCCTTGGTAGAATGGGCGCGCAGCCCAACCGTAGGTTCCTTTTCTGCCACAGAGTACAGGCTTTAGTGCACAAGACCACCCATCGGGAGGTAGTGTGCTTGTGCACAGCCCGGCCTTTCTTGGCACCCACGTAGCCAACAAAGAGCTGGTCATCCACCCGGAACTGTTGTGTGCCGTTGAGATAGAACGAGAGCGCACGTTTTGGGTCCAGACGGTGGAGCCTCTCCTCTTGTCTTGAAGGGTGCAGAGGCGGAAAGAAAGTGGGCAGAGTTACAGTTTGCCCGAGATGAAAGGCAGAGTCTACTTTAGGTAGAAAGGAGGGACGCGGTCGAAGCACAACCTTGTCAGGATGAATCGCCAGGAATGGAGGGTTGCAGGAAAGAGCCTGGAGCTCACTCACCCGCCGAGCGGAGGCGATGGCCACCAGGAAGACAGTTTTCAAAGTCAATAACTGCAAAGGACAGGTATGAAGAGGTTCAAAGGTAGCGCAAATCAGATATGTGAGAACCAGGTTCAAGTCCCATTGAGGCATCACAAAAGGAACAGGAGGGAAAAGGGGAGTAATGCCTTTGAGAAATCAATTGACAACCGAGGACTTGAAAAGAGGGCTGATCAGGCAACCTAAGAAAGGCTGAAAGAACAGAAAGGTGGCCCTTGATAGTGCCCAAAGCACAGCCCTGATGGGCCAAAGAAAGGAGGAACAATAAGACCTCCGAAAGAGGGGCAGCAAGAGGATCAACCGATTTTGCTGTGTACCAAGCCACAAATGTTTTCCACCGACAGGCGTATACCGTTTTAGTGGAGGGACGCCTGGCTGCCAGAATCACATTACAGACTTCGGGAGGCAAGTCAAATGGAATCAGCTCTTGCCGCACAATTTCCACGCAAGGAGGTGGAAGCTGGACAGGTTCGGGTAGAGGGCTGTCCCCTGTTGCTGCGACAGGAGATCCTCCCGAAGAGGCAGTCGGATCAGGGGATCCACGCTCATACTGAGTAGCTCGGGATACGAAACTCTTCGAGCCCAGTCCGGTGCCACAAGAATGACTTGGGACCGGTCGCGACTGATCTTCTTCAGCACTCTGGGCAGAAGTGGTATAGGCAGAAAGGCGTACAACAGACCGCATATCCACTCGCGATGAAAAGCGGCGCCTAGCGAGTGCCACCTTGGAAACTCCAACGCGCAGAACTGCTGACATTGCGCGTTATCTTCAGTGGCAAATAGATCTAACCAAGGTTCTCCCCACGGCTGAAAGAGACCTTGCACCACCTCCGAGTGAAAATGCCATTTGTGATCCAACATGCACCTTCGGCTGAGTTTTTCCGCCATGGCGTTCAGGGTACCTGCTAGCTGTTGAACCACAAAGGAAATGCCTTGACGTTCCAGCCACGCCCAGAGACGTAGAGCCTCCTGACATAGGGTCCACGACACCACCCCACCCTGTTTGTTGCAGTACCACATTGCGGTGGTGTTGTCTGTGAACACCTGCACTACTCTCCTCTTGACAGAGGGAAGGAATGCTTTGAGTGCAAGTAGGATCGCCCTGAGCTCCAAAAGGTTGATATGGAGCTTGGACTCCGCCAGAGGCCTCTGATCTCCACCTCTCCCATGTGGCTGACCCATCCCAGGAGGGACGCATCCGTCACTACTGTGTGCTCCGGTTGTGGAAGGGAGAGGGATCTGCCACTAACCCAATGCTGGTTTGTGAGCCACCACTGCAAATCCTGTGCAGTGCCCTCCGAGATCTGGACATAGTCGGACAGGTTCCCCCGATGCTGCGTCCACTGGAACTTCAGGTCCCACTGCAGAGCCTGCATATGCCATCTGGCATGATAGATCAGCAGGATGCAGGAGGACATGAGGCCCAGCAGCCTCAGGGTCTACCTGACCGAAACCCAGGACCGGGGCCGAAAGATCGGAATCATAGCCCAAATGTCCCGGACTCACAGTTCAGAAAGATAACCCCAAAACTGCGCCATATCCAGAACTGCTCCGATGGAGAGGAGCTTCAGAGAGGGAATTAGGTGCGTCTTTGGCACGTTGCTAGAAAACCGAAGCAAAGGCAGGAGGTCGGCCGTAGTCTGGAGGTGGGAGACGACTGCCTGGGGTGAGCCTGCCTTCAACAGCCAGTCGTCGAGATAGGGGAAGACTGAAACCCCTGATCTGCGCAGATGAGCTGCGACCAAAGCCATCACTTTCGTGAACACCCGAGGGGCGCTGGTAAGTCAAAAAGGGAGCACGGTGAGCTGAAAGTGCTCGTGGCCCACCGTGAACTGTAGGTAACGCCGGTGGGCTGGCAGGATGGGGATATGAAAATAAGCATCCTGCAAGTCCAACGCTACCAGCCAGTCTTGCGGGTCTAGGGCAGACAAGACCTGAGCAAGTGTGAGCATCTTGAACTTCTCCTTCCGGAGGAAGCGATTGACGTTCCGGAGGTCTAAGATAGGGCGCAGACCTTTGTCCTTCTTCGGAACCAAGAAGTAGTTGGGAGTAACAACCACGACCTACTTCTGGCGTCGGAACACGCTCGATGGCCCCCTTGGCCAAGAGGGCTGCAGCTTCCTGCTGGAGAAGTGCCAAGTGCTCCCCCGACATGCGGTGGTACTGAGGTGGCATGGCTGGAGGGGTAGATTCGAAGGGGAGGGAGTAGCCCCTGCGGACTATTTGCAGAACCCACCTGTCCGAGGTTATGGAGCGCCAGGTGGGCCTGAAACACCGGATTAAGAAGGTTTAAAGGCGGAGGTGGCGGCAGGGGAGGTGGTGGACTGACCCATCCGCTGTCCCCGGGATCCACCACGGCGGGTCCCACGTCTGCGGCTGCGCTGAGACTGTGGCTGTGCAGCCTTGCGGTTCTGAAAAGAACGTGCCTGGGCGCCCCAACCTTGACCTCGAAAGGACCGAAAAGCGGACCCCGAGGGAGTACACGTGGTGGCGAGACCCAAGGACTGGGCCGTAGCCCGAGAGTCCTTAAAGCTTTCCAGGGTGCTATCCGCCTTATCACCAAAGAGGCGTATACCATCAAAGGGCATGTACAACAGGGTATTCTGGACATCCCGAGAGAAGCCAGTAGTTCAGAGCCAAGCATAACGACGGAGCGCCACAGTTGTGGACAGTGCCCTACCGAGAGAATCGGCCGCGTCAAGCCCACAGCGAATAGTACATTAGTACATTTTGCAGCATCTCTCCCTTCGGTAATGGCTTGGGAGAGAACCGCCCGTGCTTCCACAGGGTACTGAGGCAGCACCTGTGCCACAGTGTCCCACAAAGAATGGGAATAGCGGCCTAGCAGGCACGCAGCATTCACCGCCCGCAACCCAGAGCTGACAAATGTGAAAATCTTTTTCCCAAATTGCTCCAGTTTCCTTGTCTGGAGGAGCAGAAGGGAACACACTCGGCGTGGCAGAAGCCTGGACAACCAGACTCTCAGGCGTGGGGTGTTGTGTGAGAAAGCTGGGATTGCCCGGCGCCGGGCAATGGCAACGCGTCACACCCTTGTCTATCGGAACCCCTGTGTTTTGTTTCACCCAGGTGCCCAACAGGATATTAGTAAGCGCTTCATTGAAGAGCAACGCAGAGGAGGACAGCGGCTGCAGGACCTCAGTCAGGAGATTATTATTGATAGGCACAGAAGGGAGCTCGAGGTTAAGAGCCTCAGCTGCCGTACGCAACATAACCGAAAAAGTCCCAACCTCCTCCGTGGCCACGGAAGAAGGGGACAGAGTACCAGGGTGTGGAGAGAAATCCAGATCCACTGGACCGATGTGGAAACCTAGATCCACTGGACAATCCACATCGCCTTCCCATTCAAGCTCATCCTCGCATTGGGCCGCAAGAGGATCTTCAGACCCCTCCCAGTACTCCCCTTTGTCCACCGGTTGCTGAAGAGGCCGGTAAGTGCGAGGTGCCCTGGGAAATGGGATAAACTCCCCTCCAAGAAATGGAATGGGAGGGTAAGATACCAGTCCCGGTAAAGCACCGTCCGGCGTCAGTGGCGGTGCCCGGCGCCAAAGCCGGATCCAGGGCTGGAGCCGAGGCCGGCATAGCAGAGTCCAGAGGTGGGGGCACGGAGGCAAACCCATCCGACGGATCCGCGGGGCCCGAAGGTGCTCCGGAGGGACCGGGCGGGGCAAACAAATGGTGCAAGGCTGACATGAACGTCTGCACCTCGTCCAAAGTCGCGTGCGGGTCCGGAAAGGGTGGGTAGGCCGCAGGCATCAACGGAGCCACCGCCAGCCCCCTCCACCGCGTCCCGTGAGGGATAGAGGAAGAGCGACATCGCTTTTTCGACTTTTTATGGCGCCTAGACTTACCTGTCCCCGATTCCGACGAGTGATGCTGATGGTCCCTCGACCTCCCAAGGGAGCGGGACCTCGATTGGTGCAGAACCGATTGTCGGACCTCCAACAACTTTTGGGAAATCTCCCGCAAAGCTTTCGGCGCCATGGCCCGACAATCGGGGCAAGCCGCGGGGTCATGGGCATGCCCCAAGCAGAAGAGACACACGTTGTGAGGGTCCGACACCGACATGTTTCGATGGCAGGCCCCACAGGACTTAAACCCGGGCATCTCTATTGCACCAGGAGTCCAGTACACGACAAAACAAGTTGTCGGAATCCAAGTTAAAACTTTTAACTAGGGGTACCGCTCTCTCTCGGATCTGCGCTGCTGTGTGGAAAAAGAAAGAACTGTCGTCCGTGTGCGTGGGCGTGTCTAAGTAGCTCTGACGACGTCATCTCGGCGGCTACGACACCAGCGACGTACGCGGAGCCGTACGACGACGCCTACTGACACGCAGGGGTACTGCTGACGAAAACTTTCCGGATCCAGTCTGAGGCCTGGGGAGATTCTAAGGTAAGGAATCTATCAGTAACGTGTCTCTTTCAGATGTGCTAGACCATGACACTAGAATCGGCTGCAGCACAGACAATTGGTTTGACACCAGCACGCCTTCATTAACAATTTCTTGGAAATCCTGACACTTATCTGTGGGAAGATATTCCATAAATTGTCGAATGGAGTCCCACAGGGATCTACCAGAATGCCCTGGGAGGGCAGTTGCACTAGCAGCTTTCATAGAAACTGCAGAGGTGCCACAGACTTTTCTGCCCACTGAATCCAACTTTTTGATTTTGTTGTCAAGAGGCACAGTAGAAGATGAAGCCGTGGCATGTAGTTTCCAAGCAGCTGAGACGATGACAGAATCTGGTACAGTATCTGAGCGAAGAAAAAACTGATCTCGATCCGGTGGCCTGTAGTTGTTCTGTAGGCGCAATAGTGCAGTCCTTCAAAGTAGCCGGTGTAAAAAAACAAACATACCATAGCTGCTTCTAAGAGGCCTGGAACCAAAGGTAGTAGTGACCTAGCTGCTGTTCTCCGATGATGTGTATAAAAAATTACAGACGTTGAAGTAGTAGTCTTTGGTAAATCAATATTTAATTTGTTAGCACGCCTAACAAGTGCCTCCTGGAAGGTGTTGATATCATCCACAGGAGATATTCTTGGTGGAGGAGAATCTGATAAAGTTGGCAAATACAGTCCTAAAGATGTGGTATGACAAGACCATGAGGATCTTGATCTAGATATCTAATATCGTCTACGTCATGAGTGTGAACATTTGTGAGATCTTGAGGGACGATGAGGACTGTGGGATCTCAATACTGACCTATACTTATGGCTGCGAGATGTAGAGTGCCTTGGGATAGGTGCCCTGGTATGGGAGACTTCTGTGGTCGAAATGGAGTGACTGGTGAAGGTACCACTGGTCTAGGAGACTGTAGTGGCTAGGAAGGGGTGGCTGGCGGTATTGGCAGCGGAAGTACCACAGTAATCGCTGGTTGAAGACTCATTGGAGGAGTTAGAGGAGTGGATTCCTTTGGAGCCTGAGGAGGTGTTGGAGAATCTGGAATGAACACTGGAGAGGCCAGCCTGGATAGAGAATAGGTTTGGGAATAATCTGAATCAGACTGATGGAAGTCTTTATGGTTTCATCCACGAAAGCGACTCCGCTGTCTTGGTCAGGGAGGTTGCATGTTGTCTTGATATTGAAATTTTCAACGTAGTGTGATGTCTCTACGCCGACCGTGCTCTACTCCTCGACGTCATATGCATTCTCAACATCGGACAAGCTCCTGACGGCATCAGCTTGACCTCTTTTCAACATTCACATCATCAAACAGGAACGGCGTTTTTTGCCACATCTTTTCCTTTTGAATCTCTTTCTGTAGGAGTCCTCAGAGCATAATATAGGGGCACTGGTAAAGAGAATAGTCTCTCCTCCAGAAGTCTCTCCAGCCAAGGAATCTTGCCTTCTCCGTTGCTCCACTTGACCATGGAGGCAAATCTTCTCTCTCTACCTCAAAGTGCGCCTGGAGAGGACATGCAGTGGTGACACGTCTTAGGGTTACGAGAGTCTAGCAAACATAAGATACAGCTGATGTGCGGGTTTGTTTTTGGCATTTTCTGCCACAATCTGGGCTGTTCGCAAAAAGAGATGGGATTATTCAAAATATCTCATATATTTTCTGTCAGGAAAATATTAAAAAACACTCTACATCCTAAAGGACATCGAGTGAATCAGCTTCAAAAAGCCACAGAAGAATATGTTTGAGGAAAACACCTTAAAAAGTCAAAGCTGTTGTGGTGTAGTTCCTACAAACATAATAAAACTAAGGGATTGGTAGCCAGACTGATTCTAGACACCCCCAGAGGATAGGTTAGCCTGTAGACCAACTAGCTCACAATGCCACTATGAGCCCCCTTACCAAAGAGCGAATAGCTTCTGGCAACTATCACATGACCACCCTGACCCCACAGGGATGGTGTAAACAGTACAGTACTTTTTCGCTCAGTCACTCGTGCTCACTTTATCTCAGAGAGAGATACAGAATAAACGGTTGGGACGTTTTCAATAAGCATTTTTTTGAAACAGCGTCATTCTAGTATAAAATATGTGTGCTGCAACAACCATGAGATAGAAACAGATATATAAGGTTATATGCACCAGCAGGGTAAAAAAGAAAAGGTAGAATCCTACCATAGTGCTAAAACAATGAATATATGCAAGCATATGGATACATGTCAATAATAATGCTTACTCCTACAATGCAACCCTGACTAGATGTACCTAAGTGTATCTAGCATGTATGTAGGTGTATAGCCAAGAATCCCCTTAGGATAGAGCCGACTCCATTACCTGATGTGGGAGAGCGAAGGACTCCCTCTTGGTCTCGAGATGGACACCCTGCAAGGGATGTCAGACCCCTGTGTGCTAGAGTGTCTGCGTGCAGGACCACAACATCTCGTGTCAGCATGGAAGTCTTTCTCCTCTGGTCTGCCCAGCGTAGATGTGGGGCTTGTATAACCAAAAGGTACTCTCAGGGGTTCTATCTAGATATGTTGTGGTACTGTGGGGATGTCGGCCAAGGATGACGATAATGATGACGCTTATGCAGAGTTAGATGGCAATCCTGCTGTGATACTGAGAATCCTCAACATAATAAATTAGGCTAGTTTTCAGAGAAAACCACACAACATTTATGCAGCGCCTAACTAGATAAAAGGTGAGCACCAAACCCGTTATTTGGAACAATGGCAGGACAAATATAGGTGAAGGGCCATGTAACTACCTAGGCCTATATTGGGGAACATTGGGGTTCATAACACCGACTCCTCATCCGATTGGATGACATAGTACTAAATGCTAAAATGTGCCCTTTAAAAGCATAAAAACAATGCTAAAATATAACTTTAAAAACATCTAAGAACATGGTATGTGTTAAAAAATTATGTAGATATGATAAATCTCTATAAGTTATCTAAAAAGTCAATATACTGTTAGACCAACTGAATACTCCGAAAGCCATAGTGCTCAGTGAGAGCAGAAGTGGGAAAACCCCCCAAAAACAATGTTTTAGAATTCCATTTCTAGTAGTTTTCGAAAAAGGCCGTATTGTTCCCAGCACACAGAGAGCCAAATGTTTGTGTCTCCTGTGTGGGAGACGCAACATCACTGCTGCTTGCCTTCGCGGATGACCGTCCCAGTAACACCTCTTGGATCAGGTCAATGGAGCAAAGGTTATCTTCTCCGGTTCCCACAGCCGCTGCTGAGGAAGCACTTGATGCCTGCAAACCTGGTACAGAGCCGGTGTCCATTCTATTTTTTTTTTATAAGCAAATTTTTATTTTCTTGTGAAAAAACAAACTCAAAAGGCACATACAACAGTCCGATTGAACTGGCATCAAAAAGACATATCACGGAATCAGTAGAAACCCCCCCCCCCTCCCCTGACCTCTCGCTCCAGTCACCCGCACTCCCCCCCCCCTAGAACAGGCCCCCTAGCCATTTCCCCCATACTCTGCGAAACTTTTTGGGGCAACCCCGAGCAGTATACAACATCCATTCTTGTGCTGCGCACCAGTCCACCCCCTCTCTCCATTTAGCACATTTGGGTGGGTCGATCTGCTTCCAGGCGGCTGAGATATTTCTTTTAGCCACTACCAGAGCAGTAGTTAGAAAATATTTTTCGTTGCGGGTTCCGTCCAAACCATCCGTTATCTCCAGCAAAGCCAATTTGGGGTCATGGGGGACCTCCCACCCCAGGGCCTCAGTTAATTCAAGTTCAATCTCGCCCCAGTAGTTCCCCAGGCGCGGTCAAGTCCAGACCATATGGAAGAAGTCCGCCGGGTCTACTCCACAGCGGGCGACTGAAGCATCCGGAGAAAGGCCCGCACGGTAGAGGCGCTCCGGGGTCAGGTAGGCGGCATGCAGGTAATAAAGCTGGATGAGCCGCAATCTAGCCGATGTGGTAATCGTCCTGGGTACCATAAGGGCGTCCCTCCAATCAGCTTCGTCCAATGGTCCCACCCAGGTCTCCCACCGCTGCCTCAGTCCGTCCCAATCCACCGGGGTGTTATTGACCAGGGACTGATAAATACGGGAGATTCCTCCCCTCCCAAGACACCCCAGCATCATCTGAGCCTCAGGCGGGTTATGGTCGGGAATCCGTGAGTCTAGAGGGACGTGAGACTGAATCGCATGGCGCAGCTGGAGGTATTTATAGAATTGCGAAGGGTGCAAAGAAAACCGGTTCTGGAGCTCCTGGAAGGAACACATGCGGCTCCCCCGCCACAAGTCACCCAAACTAGAGATCCCCAAAAGATCCCATGCTCGAAACCCTTCTAACTCCGCTACCTCCCGCAGCCAAGTGCCGTGCCAAAGTGGTGCAACTAGGGTTAGTGTCCTCGACCAGCGGGTATGCCGTAAGGCGGCACGCCATGCCAAGAAGGGGGCCCGCATAACGTCCGGGAGCGACAGAGGGACCACCGCACCGTAGAGCATGTTTTGAATGGAAGAGAACCCCGTGAGCTGCACCTCTGGCCTATAGGCCGGATCGTCCCACCCGCCCGAGAACCAATCATGAACCACCAGAAGCCGAGTTGCAAGATAATACAAGTAAAGGTTAGTCATGCTCAGGCCTCCGTCATATGAAGGAATCCGACAACGGTCCAGGGCCAGACGGGGTCTACCGCCCCCCCCAGAGAAACTTAGTCGCAATCTTGTCCATATCCCGGAACCAGGAGCGGGAGAAGGAGCAGGGCGTGTTCTGTAGCATGTAGAGGAACTTGGGGAGGATCATCTTATAGATGGCAATCCTCCCCAATGGGTTCAATGGGAGCGACTGCCACTTTACCATGTCTGATCTGGTCTTATTGACCACGGGGGCCACATTGAGGGCCCAGCAGAGCTCCGGAAGAAGGGTGATCCAGATCACCAAATATTTAAAGGAGAGTCTCCGGAGGGGAATATCAGACTGCCAGTCGAAACATTCCCTAGACGGGTGCAACGGAACCAGGAACGATTTTTTGGGGTTTAGGTGGAGACCAGACGCCTGACCGAACCGGCGAAGAATCTGGCGAACACGAGGACCTGAAACAGCCGGGTCTGAGAGATAGAGAAGGACGTCATCCGCGTACAGAGCAATCTTATCAGGGACCATACCCGGCCAGTCCCACCCACGGAGAGTAGGATCCGATCGGACCAGAGCGGCCAGTGGCTCCATTGCCAGGGCGAAGAGGAGGGGGAGAGCGGGCAACCCTGCCGCGTCCCCCGCCCAATGGAAAACGTGCGGGATAGAGCTCCATTCACCATCACTCGGGCTCGTGGAGCCGCGTACAGGACAAGGACCAAGGCGCGAAACTGGGGGCCGAAACCCATTCGCTCCAGGATCTCTCCGAGATAGACCCACCCCACCGAGACAAAGGCCTTTTCAAAGTCGACCAGCAGAAGGGCCAGATAAGGAGATAGGCGCTCCCGGTGGGCCAGGGCGAGATGCAGGCGTCGCAGGCAGTGCCTAGTCCCTCGGTTTGGCATAAATCCACATTGGTCTGGGTGGACCAGTGAAACAAGATGCGGGCGCAGCCGTTGCGCAAGGATGGTAGCGTATATCTTAAGCTCGGTATTAATGAGAGATATCGGCCGATAATCTGAGCAGGACTGTGATGGGGGCTGTGTCTTGGGAAGGACGACTATCGTGGCCGTGTCAGTTTCCGGTGAGAACGAACCCTTCTCCACCACCTCAGCGTAGAGGTCCAGAAGCCTCGGGGCAAGGGTTTCACGGTAGTGGGCATAATATTCCTGTGGGAAGCCGTCCGGTCCCGGGGTCTTCCCGGATGCTAGGTGACTGATCGCTTCATCAATTTCTTGCAGCGTGATGGGCAAATCAAGGGTCTCACCAGCTTCCAGTCCCAAGTGCTCCAGGTCCGCCCCGCTTGTCCCCATCAGCTCCGCAAGGGAGATCCCAGGTGCCCGAGCCCGGTATAGTTGGGAGTATTAATCTGCAAAGGACTGTGCCACTGCTACGGAGACTGTGTGAGTCTCGCCGGTGGAGTCCACAATGGCAGGAATAATCCGGTTTGCCCGGGGGTAAGTAGTCAGCCGGTGGAGAAGCGTACCGTTCTTGTCCCCCCATCCATACACCCGGGCCACCAAGGAGCGCCAAAGAGTCTTCGCCGCCTCCATGGAGTGCATGTGTATCTCATCCCGCAGAAAGGCCAACCGCAGTGCCCGCGTGGCGTCACTCAACTCCTCCTGGTCCCGTTCAAGCTCCAAGGCCTGTGCTTCGCAAGCCGTGAGCTGCTGGAGTTGTCTTCGGCGCTGTTGTTGCACGCGCCCCCTGGCAGCCCCCCTAATAAGTCGCCTTGCCGGCCTCCCAAAGGACGGCCGAGAAAGAGACAGAACCTACATTATGGAGGTAATTGTTAGTAATCTCCTCTCCCACCGTTTTCCGAAAGTCTTTGTCCTGAAGGAACCAGGCGCCACATCGGGCGGGCAGAAAAGGGAGGCGGGCCAAGAGCCAGAAGCAGTGGCGAGTGGTCCGAAAGGCCCCTCGGAAGAATGCGGGCGTCCTGAACACCCACACATTCGGTAGACGGGACGAAGATTAGGTTAATTCGGGTGTGTGAATGGTGCGCCGCCGAGGTGTGGGTATACTGACGAGCATGTGGGTGCCAAACCCTCCAGACATCGCACAGACCCTGGGCCACGGCCGAACTCGACAGCTGCTTCGCGCGCGCGGCTCTGGCGAGGGAGATCGGGCCCGTCGAGTCCATACGGGGCTTGTAGACAGCATTAAAGCCCCCCCCCAAACGACTGAGCCCGCCGGAAGTGCTGGAAGTAAATCTGCGGTGTAGGAAAGGGCAGCCTGCAACAGGGACGGTGCCGCGTACAGGGACAGCAGGGTGAGTGGTCGCCCCTCGAGAGTGCCACAAACTGCATCAGCCATACCTTGGGAGTCTAAATGCACCTGGGCCAGAGCAAAGGGAAAGGACCGTCTGATCAGGATAGCCACCCCCCGGGAGCCCCTAGCAAAGCCTGAGTGCCACACCCTATCATACCCGTAGCGGGCGAGAAAGGGACAATTATTGCCAAGAAGGTGGGTCTCCTGAAGGAGAAGCAGGTCGATCTCCATACGCTGTGCATATTTGAGGACTGCCATGCGTTTGAAACGATCCAAAAAACCATTTACATTCCAGGACAGTATGTGCATGGCGGCCCTAGGAATGGGTGTATCAGCCATAGTTGTAGGCAGGGACAAGAATTCTCGCCTTCCAGAGTGGTGGGACAGCGTCCCCCAGTCCGCAGGGAACTCCATAAGCTAAGGGGAGTGAGCCTGGAGCGGGGAGCAAAATACGATGCCACCCCGGCACGCAGTGGAAGCAGGCGCCATTGTAAGAGACACATCCCTTGTGAGGAGCGGGTGACCCCGGAGTCGATCGCCAAGAGGGCCGGGGAGCGCGCAGAAAGGGGACGCCCGTTGGGCACGGCCCCCACACCAGAGCTGAGGGGGGCGCAGGTGCAGGGCTCTCCAGAGGGAGAGACATCGGGAAAGCGGACAGGAGATCAGGTCACGAGTGTCATGATGTCTTAGAACAACAACAGTGAGGAGTTTACCCTCCACCAACAAAATCCCCCCTAGGAGGAAGAAACAACCCCAAACCAACCCCAACCCCCCACCCTATACTTCAAAAACAGAAGCATCTGTTGCCCTAACGATGTGTAACAACAACCAAGCTAAAACGCTCGGGCTTGAGCACATAGTGGACCCCTCAGTAGATCAGAACAAGACTAATTCACCTGCCCTGGCCGAGAGCTGCGATCATAGTGGAACACTGAAGCCCAGTCTCTAGCCTCGTCAGCCTGGTAAGCAAATCCCAACTCCCCCGAAAAAACCACATACAGTACTGGGAAATCAAATAACTGGACTGCGGGAAAGGTCCGAGAGGTTCATTTGTGCGACTGGCTGGGCTGCAGAGCCCTTCCGTAGGGGGGACTCAGCTGGTCGTCCAGCAGCAGCGGGACTTGCAGGCGCAGCCGAAGAGGCGGACGAAGCCCCAGACGCCCGGCGCGGTCGTCCCATGGAGCGCGTAACAACCACCTCTCCCTCTGCGTGCCTCCGGGGCAATGTGCGTCGCCGTCAACGGGTTCTTGACGGCCGGGGCACTTCCTGTCCCCTACGTCCAGCCGCCGGTGAGCCTTGTCCAGATCGGCGAGGATGTTCCTCTGTTAGCCAGGTCCAGGCTGCTCATGGCGTGTCAAAAAATATTGCCTTGTGTTGAAAAATGACCCGTAGGCGGGCCGGGAACTGAAGTTGGTATTGGAGGCCCAGGGCCCGCAGCTTCTGCTTCACCTCCGTGTAGGATCGCCTCAGCTCTTGGACCTCCGGGTGTAGTCCGGTCCGGGTGTAGTCCGGTAAGATCATTATAGTATGATTTTGATATGTGAGAGTTTCAGGGCGCCTGGCCTCACGTAGAATCGCGTCTGTCTCTGAAATGAAGGATCTTTAAGATGAAAGGACGGGGGGGGGGCGCTCCCGGAGGCCTGGGAGCCAGGGAACGATGGGCCCTCTCCACCACAAACCAGGCTGACAGGCTGTCTGCCGGCATCCAGGACTTAAACCAGCGCTCCAGAAAATCATCTGCACGGCCCGACTCAGCCCCCTCCGGGAATCCCACCAGGCGGAGGTTACTACGCTGGGCTCGGTTTTCTGCATCCTCAGCCCGGCGGTGCAGTTCCTTAGAGTGGGTGGTCAGTTCACGCACTTGGTCCTGTAGCTGGCGGATATCGTCCTCGGCTGTCGATATTCTCGATTCGGCTTCGGAGATGCGGGCGGTGGCGTTACGCAAATCCTGCCGGAGAAGGGCAACATCGACCTTGACCTCCCCCACCATACCCTCCAGGGAGGAGCGGGACGCATTGATGGCCTGCAAAATGGCCGCCAGGTCCGTGTTGGGGGCCGAAGCCACCTCCTCGGTCGGGCCCACCCCCCTCTCGGAGGTCGTGAATTGATCCATCTTGGTTTGGGTGTCTGCGGGTGTCGGCCTGGAAGCCCTGTCCTTACCCATGATGGCCGCACCTCGGTCAACGGGGGATGTCAAAGCCAACCAGTGAGCAACGCAGGCAACCTCCGGTGACCCCACAAGGGCCGGGGAGGCGGACGGCAGGAGGGAGGGCGCACGATCGGGGCACCCCGCCCGTCTGGAAGGCCAGTTGTCGCAAGCACCGCAGATCACATCCCTGCGCGCTGCCCGATATGGCAGACGAATATCCCTCCGGGTCCGCCACCAATCCGCAGCCCGCCGGTACCCAGGGCGGTGCGCCGCCTCCCGCCGTAGAACACAGCCAAGGCCAAATCTTCGCTGCCCTCAGTGAAGCTTCGGGCCCGATCACCCCATACAGATGTTCACGCACTTCAAGATGGCTCCCTGGACACAGGCGGGCACGTTCGCCCCCGTGTCAGACACCTCTCGGTGGGTCCCCCGCCACCAATGCCTGCGCTCAGCCCGTGGCCGCGGGCACCAAGTTCAGCGCAGATTCCCCCCCCCAGGGATCTCGATGTCTTCACCTCCGACCAAGTAAGTCCCGTAGCCAAGGAGGGGGGGGGGGGGGGGGGGGGGAAGGAAAGGAAGCCGCACACCTTGACCGCCGGCCTGATCAGCAAAGGCGGCCCGCGCCACTCAAAAGCCCCCAGTAGGCCGTGAGGAGCCAGGTCCAGAAACAACAGCGCAGGCGGGGGGGGGGGGGGGGGGGGGGGGGGGGAGAGGAGGGGAGCCGGCCCCCGACCGTCGACACCCTACCACTCCCAGGCGCCCCTCCACAGCTACGATGGCCCCACTGGTACGCCTCCCCAGCGCCGCACTCACCGGACGCCGTCCAGCACAATTCGGCCCCATCGGGGCCAGCTCTGCACCCCCACAAGCTCCGCCGGCAGGCACAAAGCGGGAACACCTTTCTTCTCGCGAGGGGGGGGGGGGGGGGGCCCCGTGACAGTAGCCGAAGCACCTTTTCCAGGCCGCAGGCGTCCCCGGGTCCGAACACCACGAGGGCGCCGCGGACTCGAGTGGCACCCCGCCCCGATCTCCGCACCCGTATTGCTGTCTCTTCCCTCCGGCCCGCCTCCAAGTCGTCAGGCTGTGCTCGGGGAGGGCAGAATCTCACCAAACTTGAGCCTTGGGTCGCGGGAACGGTACGCACCACGATGCGCCCAAGAGGAGTTGGCCAGGGCAGCTCGGTGCGGATTAGGAAAGGATTTGCGGGGTCAGGCGCCCGGAGCCTCACCGCCAAGCAGCCATGCTGGTCCGGCACGACCTAGCGCTCCCGCCGGTGTCCATTCTAACAGGAGCTGAAGCATCCTGTGGTGGCTCTAAGAAGGCGACATTAGGATTGGAATACGCTGAGGACACTGCACTACATGCGCCTTTAACAGGTCCTGCGGTACATCTATGTCCGGAGGCGCAACCGATGGAAGTGTTAGACGGATGTCCAAAACACATTTGTGTCTGCAGAATAAGCAGTTGAGTACAGGCAAGATGCAGTCAACCCAGACTGATCTGAATGACATAAACCAATGCTCGCTTAGTGTCTGAAGCCGAGGTGTGCCCAAATGGAGTACCATGCATTCACGGCAACATCATTCCAAGAGCGCTTTTTCCATCCCCTTGGTATATTGCGTAGCAGAAATATTAAAGCCAGGATACCCACTACAAGTAGTAGGACCAGCAAAAGCCATCCAAAAACGCTTCTGACCACGGAGTGTATTAATGATGGAATAACTCCGAAGACCATCTGAAAGGTGCTTAATAGCCCAGAACCTATGGTCGTAGATAGGTGTACTATCCCACTCGTATCAGACATGTTAAAGATACGATGTACCATTTCTCCTAAATGGAGCAGGAAGTTAATTCGGACGAGTGCCTGTATCTCAGCTGAAGACCTTGCAACCTGATGATCAAAAGTCTCAAAAGTTGAGGTTAAGGCCACCTCCTTTTGTAAACATAAGGCTTTCAGTGTGCTCAGAGAATCAAACTGCATAAGGGGAACATTCAAGAAAGGCCATAGCGGAGCAGCCCTGACTGTGTGGAACGGTGGAAACAATACTTGCATACAACAAGTAACTCTGGAATTTACTGTGACCAGATATGTGATGCCCAGCAGCATCTCACAACAATCTTGATTATTCAACATCAAATAACTCCTGTACGAGAGTAGTTTGAACAATGGATGAATCAAGGCAGCTGGGGACCCTTTCAAGTGATATGATAGGTTTGCAACTGAAATGTTGCAAGCTAAGTGAAGCATAATATCCTGACAAATTAAAGTCCCACTTAACGAATTTTCGCAGTCGGTACCGCTGAGAAATACTTCAGTGTCCCCATTCCTGCATCTAAATCTATACGGCAAGTCCCAAGATTCATGGATGTATTCCTTCCCCAATGCTTCGTACCTGCCTATTTGGTGGTACTTTAGGCAATATTGAAATTGGAATGTTTTTATATGGCCATGAATTAACCATTCTGTGGACGGCAATTCAGCCATGGTGAAAGGTAATTGGTCCAATTTATGTTCAGCATTGTATATTTTGCATCTCTTTGTACCATTGTTGTCTGCCTTTCTGTTAAATTATAAGCAGAAAACAGCGACGTACTGTGAATATATCGCCAGGGCATGTAACCAGAGCGCAATGATTGTAGCGTCCAGCTTAATAGAATGGATCGTACCTGTGACTGCTCATGCTGTAGGATGGACAGATTCCGTTTTTTATTTTATCTATAGCAGAAGACACAATGTTGCCCAGTGAATAAATCCTGGGTGTTAATTTGGTCATGCCATTGTGGACCACTGCCAAAGCCTTTTCTAGGTTAACCCTATCAATTTCACACAATCTCTACGCAGCTTCCTGTTGAGAGGCTTTCTAAACTTTGTTGTAAATAGCGCATAAGAAACATTTTAAAAGTGGCTTCCGGGGACCTAGCAAAAAATCCCTTGAATCCTTGTCATCTGAGAGTAAGGACAAGTGTTGTTTCACCTGGGACAGTGTTGAGGTTCTTAGCAAATCTTGATATAACTTTCCTACGCTGTAGGATGTCTCCACCCCCGGATGTTCTCATTGTATAGCGTTGGCCCAGCCTATGGATACTAAACCCTTCGGCGGTACCCTTGAATCTTGATAGACACACATTTGTGTCGATAGGCAAAACTAACCATCCCTTCCAAAAGAGGTCTGAAGAATTGTATGAACCTTCATGTATAATGTCATTCAGTGTATCCTCACTATGTTGGTTATGGTTTTGCCTTCCCTAAAAGGGTGAAAGCAAGGGAATCGGAGGTGTGTCAAAGTCCTTAATCTTGGCTAGTCCTAGACAGGAAGCCTGTTGCACTGTATTGCTCAGGAATATAATCTGCTTTGCTAAGAGGCATGCTCTGAATAGTGCCTCAGGTCTCTAAAATTGGCAATCTTTAGTTCCCCAGACAGATTTTATGTCTATCGTGTCCCTCCAAAAATCGAAACCCTGTAACGACAGCTGAAAAATAAAGGCAGCAGAGTACATCCATTTTGCGATAGTGAGCATATTTGTCTTTGCAGTTGTAGGTGCAACCTTATAATAGTACGAGGTTGGTTCTAAAGTTTTAAACCCAGAAAAATAAGCAAACTTTTATGTAAACATTTGTGAACTACCTTTCGATGGTGTTGGGCAATGTTCCCATTGATGGTAAGTAAAAACATTCGGTGGGATACTTGTTTTGTGCAAGAAATGATGACCATAGTGTTGGTAGCAATACATGGTGTCAAAACCTGATGTTTCATCATACAAATCATTTCTAGAAAATGGAGCACATTGTTCTAAATCAGACAACATGCTATTCACAGTTCAATGTCCCAATCATCCGAGAATGTACTGGAGGTGATGATATCAATCATAGACATTTTAAATACATGTGGTATTTTAAGAAGTTCAGGGGGACCAAATACATCATATGAAACCCTATTCCAAACTATTCCTTCAGGAATCAGAACTGCTGTAATGTTCACCAAGGACAGGTCTTTTTGTTCATGATGAGATGATGTGTGTGGTTTCAGGATCAAACTCACATGTTGTAGAGCAGAGCGTTCTGGGAGATAATGTACCTTCAGGAGCACAAAAAAAGACAGTCACGACACCTATCCAAAGAACTAGGAACAGTAGACTAATTGCAATCCAGAGCTGTAGCCAGGAAAAAAAAAAAGTAAGTCTTTTTCAGCGAAAGGTAGATGCTATATATTTTTTCTTTGCGGGGACTCAGCAAATAGTGGTGACTTGGATCCAGTGAGAAGGTATCAAAATCGATGAAGTAGCCAGATGCTATTCGATCTATCTTTGGTAGCTTAGCAGGTTTTGTTGAACTGGCAGTTGATTTATTTTGAGAGTATTATGCAGAATGGAGTTCTGTGTTTCATTTGTGTTTGGTTGTTGTTCAATTGCGACTGGTACGAGTTCCATTCCATTGTTGGCAACTCCATTACTTCGTAGATTAGAATCTTTAAATGTTAGTCTTTCTGTCTGAACTTCCTGTATGGTAGCGAGAGGAGATCGACAGCTAGCCAGGAGCCCACGCAGTCTGCTATTCAGTATCGGCCACATGGTGTGGTTTGATCAGATCAATGGAGACAAATCTCTTTTCTTTTTTGCAGGCAAGAGGTGGAAGTAGTACTGTTCTTGTTCCTTCGACAGCCAGGACAGGTGCATACGCTCTGTAAGATGGCACAAATTCTTTTTTATCCACAGTCTTTTCTCTGACTAGATCCCCAATCTTGGGGACCCAGGCAGGTCTTGACTAAACTACTTATACTTCCCCAGTGGCTGTGTTTTTTACTTGGACGTTGATTTGTAGAGGCCGGAATTCATTGAGTTCCTGTAAAACAGCCAAACGATCATTGATATCAAATGCTTTTTCATTCGCCACTGTGCTGCCACAATCGAGGTTGGGTGCCTGTAGGAGAGTAGGGTCTGCTTTCTATGTTCACCCCCACTTTTTGCTTTTGCTTCACTGGTTTTCGACTTAGATGTGGCTGTGGGCCTGCTAATCAGACCCACAGCCCAGCTGTTCTCTCTCTAAATTCCCACTATGTACTTTAGGTGCATAACCCAATTGGTAAGGATCACCTTATTGGCCCCTGTACAGTGTACCTTCGGTACCCAGGGCATAGGTGTACCCTAGGCCTACCAGGGGCTGCAGCATGTATTATGCCACCCCTGGCCTGGCCTTCCATTATGACAACTGGCTGATCACTCAGCTGGGGCAAGGTCGTGTAATCACCCCTTGCTTAGGTGTAGTATTCCTATACCTACCTTATATATAGACACATGTGTACCTATCAGCCACTCCTATGGCAGGCCTTAACAATCCTGGAGGCAGAGTGCTTGGTAACATGTGAGATGGTGCTCTAGCATGAGCTGAGCCTGTCTGCAGCTTTCGGAACCATGTCCTTATAGCTGTTCTATGATATAGCCTACCATATACTCTTAAAGTGCCTTATAATCTTAAACGGTTATGGTAACTATGGTTTGGCTTTATCAAAACATGTCGTGTAAGGTGTCTAACACTTTGGAATAATACCCCCATACCATTTCTGGTGATGAGGATATTATCCCTCCCTTCTAGAGGGAGAAGACATGTTGTAACCTACTTACCCGGTTAAAGTTAACCAGAGCCCCAGCATCACAAAATGAATGCTGCTGCCACAGACACAAGTCTGACCTCCTGCTGCTGGGAGTCCTTCCAGCGAGGGAGGCTTGGACAATAGGTTTCCTGCCTTGGGAGGTGCGAGGACCACCCCAGACAGGCCTTAGTGTATTGGGGCAGGGAGGGATGAAAGAAACTAGACACTGCCTGGGGCACACAAGGTGTCCCATGCATAGTCCAGTTCAAACCGGCGCTGGGGCACTCCAGCCCCAGCTCTGGCGCGAAACTGGACAAAGGAAAGGGGGTGTAACCACTCCCCTTCCTGGTCACACCCATAGGAGGGACCTTGCAGGTAGCCCAGCCCACTAGCCCAGTATATCAGTAGGTAGCTGAGTCCTACAGAATTAGATTCCCTAGGCCTAGGCCTATCCTGTGTTCGTGACAGTGGTTCTTATACCACTTACTTAGTATATGGTTTGCGTGGCCCCTAGGGCCTAACTGTATTACTTACCTGTGTGACTTAATGTATGCTTAAATAAGACTGTGTTGTACTTACCTCGAATCTCATAAAGAGTGCTGAGGGTATTTTGACTAGAATAAATACATTCTATTTTTTATATACATCTGTTGTGGTGTCCTTTCATTTGGTATTCAAGGGATTACAAATGGTATAACAGCTGGCTTCACATGCCATACAGAGTTTAGCCTAAGACTGCTCTTGTCCATGCTACCACTAGGATAGCTGGTCTATAAGGTTGACTTTACAACCAATCACCATAAGGGTTGTTTGGACTGATACAAGGTGTACACTAGAATTAGTGACATCATATATCAGGCCAACTTCTCACAGTGCCCACATTCCTGTCCCAAACAGGACCTCGTCGTGGAGTACGGCCCCCCCAAGGAACTTCTTGGCATGGTATTTAGTGCCCTCTGGACCCCATATATGTGATTGACCTAACTACAACCCGAGCCTAATGAACAAGTTACTTATCTTTCGTAACAATGTATCTGGTAGAGACACAGTCTAGCCGCAGATTCCTTAACTTAGAATATCCTCGAGGTGCTAGTCTGGATCCGGAGATTTTTCAGTAGTACCTCTGTGCACCGGGAGACGGGGTTGCATGGCTCTGCTCTGACATCGTCCACGGACATGACATCAGTGGACCCATATAAGTCCCTCCCGGTGCACTGACGTCAGTTTTCTTCTTTTCCGTGCTGCAACGCGGTTCCAGGAAAAGCGGTTCCTCTGGCCTGTTTTGGATTTTGGCCTTACTGATGCCTTTTCGCATCCGGGAACAGTGTGATCGATGCCTTCGGGCTTTAGAGCGTGTGGGAACTGTATGCAGCAGATGTCGGCGACGGACCCGCAAATGATTTGTATGTGGTGCTTGGGGAAGCACCACGAGTCCAAAGAGTGCGACGCCTGTCGGTAGCTTAAGCCGAAGTCCCTGCAGAAACATAGGATGAAATTGGTGTCCACCCGCGTATCTCATTCAGAGTCCGAGTGTCGTCAGTCTCCTTCTCGAACTGGGTCTCCTGTTCGGGGCAGTTCACAAGGTCATTCCCAAAGACATCGCTCGCCTTCCTCAGGTAAGCATAAGAGGAAGTCACGGAGGTCATCGGCCTCACGTAGTCGTGACGTCGGTGGCCATTCTTCCCGGTCTTTACCGGACACGGTCCCTCAGCAGTCAACCCCTCACTTCCCACCATTTCCTGGTGTTAGGGCGACTAGGGCCCAGATGGAAGCCTATTACCAGGCTTTGCATGCCATCTGTGTGCCAACCCCTCTCCCTGGCACGCCTTCGGGCCACACAGAGGTGGTGGAGACTCAGATTGGGAGCTCACCAGCGGGTTTGCCCTCGGTGCCAATCGAGTACCCTGACTCTGGAGTCGCAGCGATGTCGAGAGTCGGCGCGATGGGGCCTCCCATACAAATGTCAGGCCACAGTCCACCTCCAGTGTCAGGGGACAGCCCGGTGGGGCTCCATGGGAGGACGCCTGATGTGGTCGCCGCAGGCGACCTGTGTCCGAGTAGACGCAGTCTCACACCGCAGTCTCCCATCGCAGTGGGTATTGGGACGATGCTGATCGATTTAGCCTCCTTTGACATTTGTCAACGTCGCTGCTGCGCTGCCTCGACGTCGTTAAGACCCCAGAGACGTCCTTTCCTACTCCTTTTCAAATGGAGGATATGGCATCTGGGGGGTTCACCCCCACCCAGCGTTGCTTGAGCGTTCTTTGGAACATCTTGATGTGGAGCAATTGCAGGTCCTTGGACTACCTCGGACTGGCCCTTGGTTTTTGGTGCACGTGTTAGCCTGCAACCGACCCCTAATTATGATTTGCTGTTGCCCCCTAGAATAGCGACGGAGGCTAGTGCTGCGTTTGTGACAGTCGTTCACACAGCTGCTAACATTTTACAGTTCCAGCCTCCTATCTCTCTGCCCTCCAATCCCTTGTTGGATCTGCTCCACCAGGGCAATGCGGATGTCGAACCCTTGCTACCTTTTGGTAAATCGTTATACGACATTCTTCTAGGGCTATGGGCGAGGCCTTCTTCAGGGAACCCGGTGGAACGTGCTATCGCACATCGTCACCGCCAAGCTCCAGGTGACCCAGTCTGTTTGTCTCTACAACCTAGGACTCAAGGGCTATTCATCCAGACAGCCTCAGCTTCACAATCTTTGTCTTCTCCTCTGATACTTCCACCCACTAGAGAGTCTCGATGGTTGAAGACATGTGGTCGGCAGTTGTTTGCATCCATGAGCTCGGCACTCCTGTCCTAGAACACGTCTTGCATGTTTACACGGGCTACTTTCGCCCTCTGGGACTCGGCTGAGTGCTTCCTTCCCTCCATTCCTGAAGGCCCTCGGGTTGACCTGACTCGCATACTCCAGTATGGGCGTGAGCTGGCGAAATTTTCAATTTGACCAGCCATGGACACTAGTGATTCTGTGGGTCGGGCTATGGCCAGGTCAGTTGCTCTCCGCCGCCATACTTGGCTTTGTGGTGGCAGTTATCCTGAAAATGTTCAGGAGTGTCTTCGGGACTTGCCCTTTGATGGGGCTCATCGTTTTCACAGTCATGCTTTTCAGTGCCTCATGTCTGGTTTTCAGTAAATGGTTTTCTTTCTAGTCCCTTGTTGCAGACTTCTTTGTTTGTTTGCATTGGTTGCAGTATGGTCACTGCTTTTCTCTGTCGCCAGTCTCTGGGTTCAGGCTGTTATTTCCCAGACGGACTGTACAGCTGCACAGTCTAACTTGCCACGGGAAGGGTCTTCCTGGGGGTGTGAGAACGATGATCCAGGGAATGTTCTTCCTGAGTGGTGCAGGTCCTTACTGAGGATCCGGCAAGGTCATCGTAGGATTGTTATCTATCTCCTCTCTGGGGAGTTTTACTGTAGTTCATTCTATAGACTTATAGCAATATGTTTTTTCGCTTCTTCACGCTTCACCTGCTGTTGTAGGACTTCCACTCTGGACAAGCCTACAAGGGTAGCGTAGCTCAGTTTGAAGTTAACGTGTTCCTATTTTACAATTGGTCCGTAGTGCTCTCCTGCCTCGGAGGATGCAGACCTCTCTAGCCTATTGTTGGGTTTGCGCCACTTTCTGGCTCCTCCCAACGTGTTCACATATTCTCCTTTTCTTGCCTTGGCTGCCTTTTCAAGCGTTTCGCTGTTTCCGCCATTATGCCTATGTTGGCCGTCTTCGCCGTAAGCCAATGTCGGTCTCTTGTGAGCATGTTATTTTTTTCCTCTTGATAGACTGTTTTTTTCCGAATTCAGTTCTGTCATGGTCTGTTAAAGCACTCTGGACACGTTCACAGGCACTGGGTGTCTGCTGGTCCAACTTGCGCCACAGCGTTAGCTGTCTTTGATTCTTTTGGTATTGTTTACTCTTTAATCTTTGGTGCTAGGAAGTGCTTCTGTCCTTGGTCTTCCCTCAGGTCTCAGACCCGGTCTGTTTTTTTCCTTGTTGGCAGTTGGTTCTATGTCAGACGCGTTGCTGGTGCACATTGTTAGTGCCTCACTTTTCATATGCACTTCCCAGGCAGAGGCTCAGGTCGCTCTGCTCTTGGCTTCTACCAGACGTTATCCTTCGATCATCTCCATATGTTTATAGTAGATATGTATATATGTGTGTGTGTGTATATATATATATATATATATATATATATATATATATATATATATATATATATCTATCAACGTTCCTCTTCTTCTTCTTAGTCAAGAAATAAGCCCTCACGGGGGTGGATGTAAACGCTGTTTATTCCCAACGTGTGCAGGCACACAACAGACGCTTTCTGCTTACGCCTTTGTCAGTGTCACTGAACGCACCGGAAGTGGCAAATTTAAAACACAATTCAGTCGAAAATGGTCATGGAAATGTTTCATTGCTAAATATTCCGAAATCTTAGCATGTACACCATTGCTATGCCTAATTCTGCCTTGGATGGGCATTCAATCAATTTAGAAATACCTTGATATCTCTACTTCATATATGAGGTATCTCAGTGCCTACAACATGCTAAAATGTATTTTGTCATGTATCACAATAACTACATTTATAAATTCTTTATATTTGTGCTATACAGTCGTGTATCGGCAAGCATTTCATATTTCAAGTCCCTATTTACAAATCGTATGTTTCAACTCATTCAGAATACATATAAGGGCATCTAATCAATATTTAACAGTAAATTTAATTTCCAAGATGAACTGTTAATTCCTCCCCACTATTCATGCCAAGTGATATTTACTTTCAAAATGTCTAGCCACCGGATATGTGGCATCTTTCTTTGCTTTAGCCCTCAAGTGTTCCAGAATGCATGTCTTAGTGGAGTGAATGGTGCTGCCTATGTATTTCAGCCCACACGGGAACACAAGACAATACATTGTGTAGGCAGTATTGCAGGTCAATAATTTAGTTATTGCCCTATTTCTGTTTAGCCCAGGTACATCATAAGACAGTGTTCTTTTGCTGTTCACACATGCCTTGCACTTGCCACAGGTTAAGAACCCCTTCAAATCCTTTAAGATGGCGCTTTTCTGGATCTTATGCTCAAAATGACTATGTACTACCATATCTCTTAAGGGTTTGGCTTTCATAAAAGTAACCAAGGGCACCAATGGTGTGATACTATGGTATTGATCATGTAACAGCTGAGATAAGGTGAGGTGAAAGAAAAGAAGCATTGATTTATTTACGCCGGTACACCCCCGCGATGACAGCACCCGTCCCCGAATGCGCAGAAAAAGGTTATCAGGAGCATATTATATATATATATATATATATATATACACACACACACTTCTTTAAACATATATATGGTATTTACTATGATTGACACAAATTATGTCCTGCTATGGTTCACTCCGGTGCTGTACTTGTCTGGGGCATGCTCTTCGAGTATCCAGTGCCTTTCAATTTTCAAAACAAAAATAAGAAATAAAAAAATTATGAACTATATCTATATCTGGAGATATATCTATATATATATATAAAATGGTATATACACACTGCGAGAGTGCACACATTCTATATTTTTCCTCATTGCAGTATCTTGGGTCTCTTAGCCCCAGATTCTGTCTTTGTTTTTCTCTCTCTCTTCTTATGATAGCTCACCTTGTGTGTGTGTCCAGTATCCTTTCACCAATTTACTTCTGTTTATGGTTGGTCAGCATGACTACCTGGTGATCCATTCTGTGTCGTTCTGCTGACGCATCTCTGCTGTCGATGCTACATTTAATAGGCTTTTGCATGTGTGTGGTGTGGCTCCATGGTACACACAGCTTGCATATGTGTATCCATGCTATCCACATGCATGTGTCTCCTTTTGGTTTTGTATATCTCGGCATGGGTGACGTCTACTGTTGTGCGTGTCATACTGCCATGTCTTTTCTCTGGGACATTATTTTTTGCAGATCCATGGATCCTTCGCACATTTCTGCTTTTAATTCTTATTGCAGAAGCTTATGGATTACGTCCATTGTGCATGGCAATTCTGGTTTCTATGATTTTCCCTCGCCTCTTCCTGGGAGGTGAAGGTCTCGAACTGTCCTCTGGCGGACTGTGGTGTCATTTTCTTTACTTGTTGATGCTCCTTTTACAGAGCTTAATGGTCCAGTGTCAGACACGCTTACACTTGCTGTCCCCACCTGTTTTGGTCCCTCTTCTTGACGGATTAGTTCTCTTATGGAACCTGGTGGTGTTGAGTCGCAGACCCTCCTCAACTGGGGTATAGCTTTGATATCTATTCTAAGAGACACATTCGGATCCAGACTGGCGCCTGGAAGATATTCTAAGTTAAGGAATCTGCGGCTAGATGTCTCTATCAAATACCCTTGCTGTTAAGGATTGCTTTGAGTCCCGGTTTTTCCTCTCCACAATCGAATTTCCCTCGGGATGATATGGAGAGGAGTACCGCAATGCTAGATCCAAACTTCCCATGGCTTCCTTGTAAGCCCTAGAGCTGAATGCGGGTCACGGTCAGAATGTAATGTGCAAATTGCGTATGTCCCTATGAAGACTCGCAAATCCTTTATAACAGTTTGGGCGTCAGTCGAGCGCTGAGGCCAAACCCACAGGAATCTAGAGCATGAATTCACTGCCACCAAGATGTACTTGTAAGCCCCGTCAGACTGCAGGGGCCCAAAGTGGTCAAATAGATCATGCGAGAGGTCTGTGTGATATCAGTACATGTGTATGTGATGGACGTGCTATGGTGGAACCCTTCATCTGCTGACAGATGTTGCACTTAAGGACAAAGCCCTTGGTCTGATTGGTAAGACCTAGCCATTAATAATGTTGTTTCAGTAGTAAAACTGTTGCAGTAATACCTGTGTGTGCTGAGTCCAGACCCTCATGTGCAGCTAGTATCACACCTAATCTGTAATCCATGTTTGGTATTACTCTATCCCCCACTCCTGGAATTTAAACATACAGTATATTGTGTGTATCTAACTTGTAGGAGTACTTGAATGGAAAACCTTTTGGCAAGGCTGTGCTGTTTTTACGTGCAGCGATGACAGCTACCATTATCTGTCCGTCTATTCTTGTGCTAGAACGAGTGATTGCAGCAACGGCAGCAGTTCGCACTGTCGGCTTGGTGGCTTCATCAGCTAATGAATTCCCTTCAATGTGAATGCCTACACGTTGATGACTCCGCATATGAATCACGTGAGCCTGAGACACGCCTTTTTTCAGATCTGCCACTTGTTCCCAAAGTAATTTATGCTTTACTGTGCAACTTTCGAATCTTTAAAACCATGCTGGCCCCAATAGTAAACATATTCATTGTATGACTGGACACAGAAAAATTAATCGCACATAATTAGTGTGGGCAATTCCTAATCCATATTTTTTAGTGGCAGTATGAGGGCTTTTAGTTCTGCCAGTTGAGCTGTGTAATCTCCTAGAGACTGCGTCTGCGTATTGCTAGGACAGAACTTACCATCCCGCATACTTCTCTTTACTATCACAGAAGCTGTGCTGTATTGCTGTTTACTTCCTATGGCTGGCTGAGCAGAACCGTCAGTGTAAATTATGTATTCATACAGATCTAGAGACATTATTTCGTTCGGGTGAGGATATTCTTGTTCGTATTGCAAAAATGCTTGTGTTTTTAATGTAGAATCAAATATGTAGTTTACATCTGTTGCAGTGAGATAATTTTCCCCTTTTATCCATCGCGGATGCAGTGCTTTAATGTTAGGAACGCTTCCTTTAGTAACAGCCTCTAAGGTTGGTAGTGGAGTTACAACCATTATTTGTTTCCCCTGAGCCAATGCTCTTCCTCTGACTACAGCAGTCTGTACTGCCGTCAGAATTTTTTCTGTTGATGCAAAACGCAATTCAGCGTTTCTGTACAAGTTTGATTTGTATGCAACTGGTACAGTTTCTCCCTCATTGAAGGTGAGGCAAGTTACTTACCTTCGGTAAGGATATATCTGTAAGAAACATAGATTAGTTATATATTCCTTATCTTAGAATAACCCCCCACGCGTCAGACTGAATCCGGAAAGTTTTTCGTCTGCAGTACCCATGCGCGTCAGAAGGTGGTCAGCGTCGTAGTCGCCGGGATGACGTCATGGAGGCTACATAGATGCCGCCCTCGAGTGCGAACGTCAGTTCAGTACACAACTTTCCACACCAGAAGCGCAGAGCCATGCACAAATCTAGAACCCTGAAAGGATGTCCTTAACCCTAGAAGTCAGCTCGCAGAATGGGGAGGATGGGAGGGGCGGTAAAGAATATATAACTAACCTGTGTGTCTTACAGATATATCGTTACTGAAGGGAAGTAACTTGTTCATCTGAAAGAAACACTTAGTTATAGATTCCTTGCATTAGAATAGTTACCAAAGCAATACCAACCCAGGTGGTGGGTCTGCGAACTAATTTCACACCAGAAAGTCCTGGAGAACGGAACGGCCAAAGAAGCTGTCTCTCCGTGCTTGGCTGTCCAGGCAGTAGTGTTTAGTGAATGCGTGCAACAATGCCCACGTAGCTGCCCGACAGATGTAGCTGCCGTCGCCCTGGTGGAATGGGCATGCAGTCCCACTAGAGGCTTCTTCTATGCCAGAGAATAGGAGACTTTGATGGACAGAACGACCCCCTGGAGATGGTCCGCTTGTGCACAGCCCTACCTTTCTTAGCGCCCACGTAACCAACAAAGAGCTGGGCGTCCATTCGGAATTGTTTGGTACGATCCAAATAGAAAGAAAGCGCACATTTTGGATCTAGACGGTGGAGCCTCTCTTCCTCTTTTGAAGGATGCGGAAAGAAGGTTGGCAAAGTGATGGTTTGGCCAATGTGGAAAGAAGTAACCACCTTGGGAAGAAAGGAAGGTCTAGTTCTCAGGACAACCTTATCTGGATGGACATCCAGAAAGGGAGTCTAGGAAGACAGAGCTTGTAGCTAACTCACCCTGTGTGCAGAGGTGATGGTCACCAGTTCAAAGTGAGGAGTCTGAGAGGAAAGTTATGTAGCGGCTCAAAGGGAGCGAACATAAGATATGCAAGAACCAAGTTCAAATCCCACTGGGATATTACGAAGGAAACAGGAGGAAAAAGACGAGTAATGCCCTTAAGGAATCTATTTTCAAACGGGGACTTGAAAAGAGAAGGCTGATCAGGAAGCCTAAGGAAGGCTGAAATGGCCGAGAGGTAGCCCTTTAGAGTCCCCAGAGCACAGCGCTGCGGGCTAAAAAAAAAAGGAACAAGAGAACCTCAGAAAGAGGGGTGGAAAGGGGATCCGCAGCCTTTGCTGTGCACCATGCTACAAATTTGTTCCATCTGCAGGCGTATACCATGTTAGTGGAGGGACGACCGGCTGCCAAGATAACATCGCAGACTTCGGGAGGCAGCTCAAAAGACGTTAACTGCTGCTGCTCAATCTCCAGGCAAGGAGGTGGAGAGTGGAGAGGTTCAGTTGGGGGACGGTCCCCTGCTGCTGCAACAGGAGATCCTCCCGAAGAGGCAGTCGGATCGGAGGATCGATGGCTACGTTGAGCAGCTCGGGATACCAGACTCGTCTTGCACAATCCTGAGCCCCAAGAATGACTTGGGCCCGGTCGCACTTGATCTTCTTCAGCACTTCGGGCAGAAATGGTATAGGCTGAAAGGCGTATACAAGGCTGCAACTCTACTCGCGACAAAAAGCCTCGCTAGCGAGTGCCGCCTTAGAAATTGCAACGTGCAGAACTGCTGACATTGCGCGATTTCTTTGGTGGCGAATAGATCTAACCAAGGCTCTCCCCACTGCTAAAAGAGACTTTGCACCATCTCCGAGTGAAGACACCATTCGTGATCCATCATGCACCTGCGGCTGAGTTTGTCTGCCCTGGCATTCAGAGAACCTGCCAGGTGTTGAACCACCAGGGACATGCCCTGATTTTCCAGTCATGTCCAGAGGCTGACATAGGGTCCACAACCCCACCCCGCCTTATTTGTTGCAGTACCACATTGCGGTGGTTTTGTCCGTGAACACCTGCACTACTCTTCCTGGGAAGCGGGAAGGAATGCCTTGAGTGCAAGACCAATCGCCCAAAGCTCCAGAAGGTTGATGTGGAGCCCGGACTCGACCGGCGACCAGAGGCCTCTGATCTCCCCCTCCCCCATGTGGCCGCCCCATCCCAGAAGTGATGCATTGGTCACCACTGTGAACTCTGGTTGAGGAAGGGAGAGGGATCTGCCTTCGACCTAATCCTGGTTCGTAAGCCACCACTGCAATTGGTTTGCAGTGCCCTCCGAGATCTGGACACAAGCGGACAGAAACCCCTGATGTTGCGCCCACTGGAACTTCAGGTCCCACTACAGAGCCCGCATATGCTATCTGGTATGATCCACCAGCAAGATGCAGGAGGCCATCGAACCCAGCAGCCGGAGTGTCATCCTGACCGAAACCCAGAATAGAGGCTGAAAGATCAGAATTATAGCCCGAATATCCTGGGCTCGCTGTTTGGGAGGATAAACCTGAAACTGCGAAGTGTCTAGAACCGCTCCAATGAAGAGGAGCTTTTGAGAGGGGGTCAGGTGTGACTTTGGCACAATGATGGAGAAGCCCAGAGAATGCAGGAGGTCGGCCGTAGTCTGGAAGTGGGAGAAGACAGCCTAGGGCGAGCCCGCCTTCAACAGCCTGTCATCGAGATAGGGAAAGACTGGAACCCCTGATCTGCGCAGATGAGCAGCGACCATCGCCATCACTTTCGTGAGCACCCCAGGGGCGCTGGTAAGGCCAAAAGGGAGCACAGTAAACTGAAAATGCCCGTGGCCTACCGTGAACCGCAGGCAACGCCGGTAGGCAGGCAAGATGGGGATATAAGCATCCTCCAAATCCTATGCTACCATCCAGTCTTAAGGGTCGAGGGCAGACAAGACCTGAGCAAGTGTCAACAGCTTGAACTTATCCTTCCGGAGGAAGCAGTTGACGTTCCTGAGATTCAAGATAGGACTAAGGCCCTTGTCCTTCCTGGGAACCAGAAAGTAGTGGGATTAACAACCACAACCTACTTCTGAGACAGGAATGCGCTCGATGGCTCCATTGGCTAAGACAGCCGTAACCTCCTGCTGGAGAAGGGCCAGGTGATCCTCCGACATGCGGTGGTATTGCGGTGGCATGGATGGCAGGGTAGTCTCGAAGGGGAGGGAGTAGCCCCTTTAGACTATTTACAAAACCCACCTGTCTGACGTGACGGTGCGCCAGTGGGGGCATTTGGTGGCCGTGAAAGTTCGGCATCAGAGGGTTTGTAGGCTGCTGCAGAGGGGGCTGTGGTGGACTGGCCCGACCGCTGGCCCCCAGAACCACGGCGGTAGTTCCCACGTCCCTGGCCGCGCTCGGGCTGAATAGCTGGCACCGGCCTGTGGCCCTGTGCGGGACGTAGAGGGGCACCCCTTCCGTAGCCACGAAAGGCAGACTGCGCAGGGTGGGTGGTGAAGAGGCCCAAGAGTCCTTAAAGCGCTCTAGCGCATTGTCTGGCTTGTTGCCAAAAAGGCGACGACCATAAAAGGGCATGTCCATAAGTGTTGATTGGACATCCCGGGATAAACCAATTGAAAGCAACCAGGCGTAGCGCGACGGGCTACTGACATGGAAATTGTCCTGCCAAGTGCGTTGGCGGTATCCAGACCACAGCGGATGGTAAACTTCGCTGAATCTCTCCCTTCAGCAACCGCTCAAGAGAGCACGACCCGGGCCTCCTCCAGGCACTGAGGCAGCACTTGCGCAACCGTATCCCACACGGAGTGGGTGTAACAGCCCAATAGACATGAGGTGTTTTCCGACCGCAGTCCCAAGCTGGAGGTAGAAAACATCTGTGAGAAGTTGGCCTGATATATGATGTCACTAGTTCTAGTGTACACCTTATATCAGTCCAAACAACCCTTATGGTGATTGGTTGTAAAGTCAACCTTATAGACCAGCTATCCTAGTGGTAGCATGGACAAGAGCAGTCTTAGGCTAAACTCTGAATGGCATGTGAAGCCAGCTGTGATAATAATATGAAATTTGTAATGCGCTCAGCTTACCCAGGGGCGTCCCGGCGCAACAGACCAGAAGGGGAGACTCAGCTAGTCACTACTGTGGAAACAAGTAGGTCTTAAGAAGTTTCCTAAATGGTAGGATCTTGGGCTCTGAGCGAATCCTGAGGGGCAGAGAGTTCCAAAGAGAAGCCACCTGCACCGAGAAACGCCTACCCCCAGAACGAGCTTTTCTTACTCTGGCTGACTGCAGAAGGTGTTTTTGGTCCGAGCGCAGCAGACGTGGAGGTCTATAGGGACGGGCCATATTCGCAAGGATAGGGGGGCCTTTGCCATGTAGAATTTTGTGGGCAGTACATAGCGCCTTAAATTTCACCCGCTCCTTCACGGGGAGCCAGTGAAGCGCTCTAAGGGCGGGAGCAGCAGACTGCCTTCTGGGAACATCCATAAGGATTCTCGCAGCTGCGTTTTGCACCTGTTGGAGAGTTTTAAAGGTCGCTTCGGGGGCACCGAGAAACAGCGCATTCCCATAATCGAGCCTCGATAGAATTAGGCCACGTATCAACAGCTTCCTTGCTGGATCAGGAAGCAAAGGTAGCACCTTTCGGGCTGATTTCAGTAAGCCAAAGCAAACCCCTGCGGTCTTCCTGGCATGAGTCCTGAAGGACAGATCTTCTTCCAACCATACTCCCAAGGACTTGATCTCCTTCTTGGGGGATGGTGGGTCACCAAGAGACCGGGGCCAACAGGTCGCAATAATGGAGGGACTGGGATTGCCCAGGAGCATCAGCTCGGTTTTACCTCCATTGAGCTTTAAGGCAGAGGTGGACATCCAACGATAAACATTGGCGAGGCAGTCGTGTAAAACCTCAGGTTGTTCCGCCAGCTGAGTGAGGCCGACCACCAGCTGAGTATCATCAGCATAGCTGATGATCTTCACCCCCGAGGGGGCGACCACTCTTTCAAGTGGAGTCATATATATATTAAATAAAGTAGGGCTCAGCGATGAGCCCTGCGGGACTCCACATTGAAGAGGGATTAGGGCAGATTGCTCTGACCCCTCCCAGACTTGGTAGAAACGGTCAGATAGAAAAGATCCCAACCATTTCAGGGCCGTCCCTGAGACACCTACCTCTGACAGACGTTGGAGGAGCACTTGATGACTCACAGTGTCAAAGGCAGCACTCAAGTCCAGGAGGATCACTGCCACTGACCCTCCTGTATCTAGAGTGCTCCTTACCTCCTCCACTACTGCCAGCAAGGCAGTGTCTGTTCCATGGCCGGGACGGAAACCAGTCTGGGAGTCTCCTAGCAGGTGGTTAGACTCAAGATGGTGAGAGAGCTGACGGTTAACCAGCTTCTCTGCAATTTTTGAGAAACCAGGCAGAAGTGTAATTGGCCTAAAGTTGGTCAAGTTGGATGAGTCCATTCCTGGCTTTTTCAATAAGGCCTTCACCACGGCCTTTTTCCATCTCTGGGGCACTATGCCCTGCGTAAGTGAAAGGTTCAAGAGGTCAGTCAGAGGAGTTGACAAGGTGTTAGCCACGAGTTTAAGATGTTTTATGGGGACTGGGTCACTCGGGGAGCCACTCTTCATCTCTAACAGGACTTTTATGACCTCCTCTTCCAAAAAGGGGCCAAAAGATGCTAGCTCAATCAGGCAACTTGTAGGACTAGCAACCGATTCATCGCTTTGAGGGATAGTAGGTAAGGAGGATAATATTTTCTCTATTTTGGAATGGAAGAAGCTGGCCAGTTCCTCACATTTTTCTTTGGGATTATCATGCAACACTGGAGGGACCGGAGCTTTCAGAAGTTCCTTAAAGATTTTAAACGATTCTCCTGAAGAATTGTTTGCTCTCTCAATCCGGTCGCTAAAGAAAGTCTTTTTAGCGTCCTTCAGTGCGCTTTTATATTTCCTTAGTTCCCTTTTATAATTGGCCCGGCTATCTTCCGTCCGCTCTCTCCTCCAGGCACGTTCAAGCCTTTTACAAGAGGTTCTGATGCACCCCAGTTCGGGGGTATACCAGGGGGCAGAGCCAATTCTTCTCTCCCTGACAAGCCTTCTTTTATTTGGGATCAGTAAGTCCAGAGAGTTGGTAAGCCATTTGCCCAAGAGCTGGTCAGCAGTGTTGGGGTCATCTGTGAGGTGAGGACAGGTTCTAGATAGCTCTTCCGCCCAACTGTCCACCGGGAGCTTCGACCAAAGTCGTTCCACAGTATGTTGTCTAGGAGCGGGGTCTCTGCGGTTCCCCAGCAGCCAGCTAAACGGAACAAGATGGTGATCAGTCCAGGGGAGAGCCAACATCTGAAGAGCCTGCAAGTTCCCAGAGTTAGCAAAAACTGCATCAAGCTGATGGCCTCTATTATGGGTAACTCCCATATTAACAAGATGAAGGTCCAGTGCACCAAGCGAGCTTACAAGCTCCCTTGCCACTACATCATTGGGGTCGTCAAAATGAAAATTGAAGTCCCCAAGGGTGACAAAGTAGGTCGAGGCAGCAGCCAATGGGATGGCAGCCTCCATGAAGGAATCCACGAAATTCCCTAGAGTAGCGGGAGGCCGATACACAAGGAGGCCAGAGATAGAGACAGTTGAGGAGATGCAAAGGGTAAACTGACAACTTTCAGCGTTGTTAATGCCACAGTCGACTGCTTTGCATACAAATGTGTCTCTGTAAACAATGGCCACTCCACCCCCTCTCCCATCCGGCCTATCAAGATGGAACATAAGATACCCCGAGGGAAGAGCGTTGACGATGTCGGGGTCGGAACCTGTAGTCAGCCACGTTTCCGTCAGAAATAAAACATCCAGACTATGGTCCAGAAGAAGGGAATGAACTTCGGTAGTAAGACAAGGCAATGATCTACAGTTGAGCAGTGCCATAGTAAGAGAGTTAGGGTGCTTGCAAGTATTGTACGGGCGACAGTCAAAACAATGATTAAAAACGGAGCCCTCAGCCCAATAATAGCAGCAGCTGGAGTGTCTGGGCGTGCGTAAAGCAAGCAGTGTGTCCCGTGAGTACCTGTAACAGGGGGTCTGAGGGCAGGAGGTGTTTAGCAGAGTGGTGTGCCCTGGGCCCGTCTGGGCCCGGACGGGCACAGACGGGCTTGACTCTGGCGAAACTCCGGCGATAGTCCGGCGATGACGCTGCGTGATGACGCTGCGCGTCAGCATGGCTGGCTTTATGCTCGCCGAGCGCGGGACACTAAAGACACTAGAGCGCTACCTGCGCCTCCTGCAATGTCCCCCCTCCCAAGATGGCCACCAACACGAGACAGTGGGCAGGGACCCGCTAAAACGCGGTGCTTTGACCAAATTTAGGTGAGAGTAAGGTGGCAGCAATGCAGGTATGCGAGTGGACCTAATTTAAAAACAGGGGAAAAACGAGTAACTAAAATTAAAATTATAGACAAAAACGGGACGTTTTAAAAATAAATTACAGCAGCAGCCAGCAGCAGAATAGCGGCGAGTGCGAGGCTATCCTAACACTAATGGTCAAGATGTTAAGGGTGCTCACCTGAGGTTTGCCTGGCTTTATGCACGCCGAGCGCGGGACACTAAAGACACTAGAGCGCTACCTGCGCCTCCTGCAATGTCCCCCCTCCCAAGATGGCCACCAACACGAGACAGTGGGCAGGGACCCGCTAAAACGCGGTGCTTTGACCAAATTTAGGTGAGAGTAAGGTGGCAGCAATGCAGGTATGCGAGTGGACCTAATTTAAAAACAGGGGAAAAACGAGTAACTAAAATTAAAATTATAGACAAAAACGGGACGTTTTAAAAATAAATTACAGCAGCAGCCAGCAGCAGAATAGCGGCGAGTGCGAGGCTATCCTAACACTAATGGTCAAGATGTTAAGGGTGCTCACCTGAGGTTTGCCTGGCTTTATGCACGCCGAGCGCGGGACACTAAAGACACTAGAGCACTACCTGCGCCTCCTGCAATGTCCCCCCTCCCAAGATGGCCACCAACACGAGACAGTGGGCAGGGACCCGCTAAAACGCGGTGCTTTGACCAAATTTAGGTGAGAGTAAGGTGGCAGCAATGCAGGTATGCGAGTGGACCTAATTTAAAAACAGGGGAAAAACGAGTAACTAAAATTAAAATTAAAGACAAAAACGGGACGTTTTAAAAATAAATTACAGCAGCAGCCAGCAGCAGAATAGCGGTGAGTGCGAGACTATCCTAACACTAATGGTCAAGATGTTATATGATACCATATATAATCCCTTGAATACCAAATGAAAGGACACCACAACAGATATATATATAAAATAAAGTGTATTTATTCTAGTCAAAACCCTCAGCACTCTTTATGAGATTAGAGGTAAGTACAACACAGTCTTATTTAAGCATACATTAAGTCACACAGGTAAGTAATACAGTTAGGCCCTAGGGGCCACGCAAACCATATACTAAAGAAGTGGTATAAGGACCACCGTCACGGAAATAGGATAGGCCTAGGCCTAGGGAATCGCTGGGGCTACACTACACTAGCAACAGTTAGGAAGTGGGAGGCCCACGGGATTCGGGTGCAGAGTGGAAACACTCACGTGTAATGCGTAAAAGTCGATGGAATTACTAGCAGTTAGAAATTAACAGTTTAAGGACACTTCTGAAGCAGCTAGAGAGTCGAGACTCGGAAACTAGACCCTAGGATAGTCACTACCCTTGTGAGCACCTAAGTACCCAAGTTACCTAGCCCACGGACTGCGAGTACATAGGTGTGAACTTGCGTCGGGTTTCGTCGTGGACTTCTATGGATGCCTGAAGGAAAGTTGCTGACAGGCAGTCAGTGAAGAGTGTCCGAAGGATCCGAAGGCTGGGATCAAGAAGAGAGGAGACCTGCAAGCAGAAGGGACAGAGTCAAGGTCACTAGCCCGTGACCACGTGGAACCAGGAAGGAACCAGGCGATGTCGTGAAGATTGCAGGTGAAGGTGAAGCTTGTCGCTGCAGCCACGAGGACCAGGGAACGTCAAGGACGACCAGGACCAGGAGGCGAGCTGTCCCACGAAGGCTCTTGCTGTCGGCGGCGTCGAAGTTGGACTAGGACTCACCAAGCCTTGGCAAGCGGAACCCACGAAGAACGGAGGACTTGCTTCTGGTGCAGACCAGGAAGGTCTGGGGTGCTTCTCTTTTGCAAGGAAGCGGGAGCCAGTCTGGAGGAGCCAAACCAGCAGTGAAGATTTCTGGATGCGTCGTCACAAAGGCCACTAGCCAACGGGCAAGCAACCGGACAGGCGCGGCAAGCAGGAAAATGCAGAAGGGCCCCACGCAGGACTCGTGGAGTGTGGGGGGCTGATCTTCGGTGCAGATGGTGCTTGGGGTTGGGGCTTCTCAATCCCCGGTGCACAACTTCGAGGGTACCTCAGAAGCTGCGCTGGAAGATACTCGCCACTTTTCCCAGGTAGCCGGTCCCACGTCTCTCGTCGCCTCCACGGATCTCACCTCGGCTGTGGATGTGGATCAGGGTCGGAGAAGTCTGGAAGTCAAGGCTCTGGTCGGGCTCTGCAGTCGGTCCCTCGTAGAACTTCAGCAAAGCAAGGGGTAGTCTCTTGATGGTGCCTGTTTGCACAGGGTAGCCACTCCTTGGCCACAAGGGAGATTCTTCAGTCTTCTTCTTTCGTCGAATGTCGAAGGTCCAGAGTTTCTGTTCAAGTTGCAGGTTCAGGATAATCTATTCTCCTTGGGCCCAGCTACCACTCTTATCCAAATCTGGGGGGCTGGGTTACCTGCTAGGTCACGCCTTATGGGTGGGACCTGGGAGGGGGGTGGTTACACCCCCTTCCCTTTGTCCAGTTTCGCGCCAGGACTGGGGCTGGAGAGCCCCAGCACCGGTTTGAACTGGACTATGCATGGGACACCTTGTGTGCCCCAGGCATGTCTCATTCTTTTCATCCCTCCCTGCCCCAATACACTAAGGCCTGTCTGGGGTGGTGCTCGCACCTCCCAAGGCAGGAAACCTATTGTCCAAGCCTCCCTTGCCGGGATCACTCCCAGCAGCAGGAGGTCAGACTCGTGTCTGTGGCAGCAGCATCCATTTTGTGATGCTGGGGCTCTGGTTAATTTTAACCGGGTAAGTAGGTTACAACATGTCTTCTCCCTCTAGAAGGGATGAATAATATCCTCATTGCCAGAAATGGTAAGGGGGTATTATTCCAAAGTGTTAGACACCTTACACGACATGTTTTGATAAAGCCAAACCATAGTTACCATAACCGTTTAAGATTATAAGGCACTTTAAGAGTATATGGTAGGCTATATCATAGAACAGCTATAAGGACATGTTTCCGAAAGCTGCAGACAGGCTCAGCTCATGCTAGAGCACCATCTCACATGTTACCAAGCACTCTGCCTCCAGGATTGTTAAGGCCTGCCATAGGAGTGGCTGATAGGTACACATGTGTCTATATGTAAGTTAGGTATAGGAATACTACACCTAAGCAAGGGGTGATTACACGACCTTGCCCCAGCTGAGTGATCAGCCAGTTGTGTCATAATGGAAGGCCAGGCCAGGGGTGGCATAATACATGCTGCAGCCCCTGGTAGGCCTAGGGTACACCTATGCCCTGGGTACCTAAGGTACACTGTACAGGGGCCAATAAGGTGACCCTATCCAATGGGTTATGCACCTAAGATACATAGTATCAATTTAGAGAGAGAACAGCAGGGCTGTGGGTCTGATTAGCAGGCCCACAGCCACATCTAAGTCGAAAACCAGTAAAGCAAAAGCAAAACGTGGGGGTGAACATAGAAAGCAGACCCTACTCTCCTACAATGGCTGCAAGAAAATTTTGCACCTCAGCAGGAGTCGCCGATGGACCCGGATAAGGTGGGTAGGCCGCGGGACTCACAGGCTCCAAAGTCTCCCCTCATCTGCGTCTGGAAACATACGAGGGGACGTGGGAGAGCGGAAACACTTCAACTTCTTATGACGTTTCTTACCCGAATCCGAGTGGGAAGACTTCGACCCCGGGGAGCGATGACGATGGCTCCGCGAGAGATTCCTCGAGCGACCCCTGGACCTCAAACGCCACGGAGACGACTGCCGGGCCTACAGTAGCTTACGGGACCGCTCCCGCAAGGCCTTCGGAGCCATGGCCAGACAGTCGGAACATGACCGGGAGTCATGGTCGCGCTCCAGACAGTAGAGACAGACGCCATGGGGGTCGGCCACCGACATCGTACGGCGACAGGCCCCACAGGATTTAAATCCAGGCATCCCAACGTGGCACCAGGAGTCAAAGACTCAAAAATGGAAGACAAAATTCTCAAAAGTTTAGTCATAAAGTGACTAGGGTACGTGTTCTAACCAGATCTGCGCTTGCTGGCGCGGAAAAAGAAAGAACTGACGTCAGCGCGCCTGGGTGGCGCCTAATTAGTCTCCGTGATTGTAGGAGAGTAGGGTCTGCTTTCTTTGTTCACCCCCACTTTTTGCTTTTGCTTTACTGGTTTTCGACTTAGATGTGGCTGTGGGCCTGCTAATCAGACCCACAGCCCTGCTGTTCTCTCTCTAAATTGATACTATGTACTTTAGGTGCATAACCCATTTGGATAGGATCACCTTATTGGCCCCTGTACAGTGTACCTTAGGTACCCAGGGCATAGGTGTACCCTAGCCAACTTCTCACAGTGATGTCATCTCGGCGCTTACAATGCCAGCGACGGACACGGAGCCGCATGACGCCACCTTCCAACGCGCAGGGGTACTGCTGACGAAAACTTTCCTGATCCAGTCTGACGCCTGGGGATATTGTAAGTTAAGGAATCTATCACTACCGTGTCTCTTTCAGATCAGGGCGTATTATTTCAATGTAGAATTCCTCAGAGAGAAGCCATGGTTACATTCTTCTGACAGATTATGGGACAGTGAATGCTATTTAAGCACCATATGACAAATCTCTTTCACGTTAATGCATAACTGATTAAAACCATTTGTAAAGTTTCCCACCCGTTACTGCAGGAAGTGTCACGGCACCCACGAGTAAAGATAAGAATCTCTTGTGGCTGAACGCTTGGCCTCTCTGAGAATGTTCAGACACTCTGGTAGACTATTTAAGTGTCCATACTGAATGAACTCACGAGCCATACACCCAAATTCAAAGATTGCATGTTGGGGTGAAAAAATCTTGCAGTGTGTTTCTTGATAGAAGGTTCAGTTTGAACAGCAACTTGTTGTGGGGTTTCACAGAGAGGTGACTTAGCCCTGGATTCCACCGCTGTCTTGGCCACTCTGGTGCTATCAACATCATTCTGGAATTTGATAGTTTGTTTGAGGAGAATGGGTGGAATCAATGGAATCAGTAGGATTGCATAGAGAAAACAGCTTAAACTACTCATCAATACGGCATTGCCCAATGACATTGGCTCCCATATTGTCGATATAAAGCCTGGATATTTGGATTTTTCTCCAGTGGCTAATATATTTGTATTGGGAAAAGCCCAGTCTTGGAAAGAATCCAGTAAGATAGCATGGTCTAGTTCCCATTCGTGGTTGTCTAAGAAATATCTGCTTAGAACAGTTTTCAGACCTGGTAAATAAATTGCTAAGTCTTTTGCCAATAACCAAGGTCGAATTGTATGGTACCTCCTTACTTGTGTACATAGTACATGTAGAAAGGTAGGATCCTTCTAGCATGGTTACCCCCACTTTTTTCCTAGGGTTGCTCTGTTTTTATTTTTACTAGTCTGATGTGATCCTGCTAATCTGGACCCCAGTCACTGTGCTCTCTCCCTAAATGGAGTCATGGTGAGTACTCAGGTACACCCCAGTACGCTACTAGTGTACCCTTGTAAATCCCTAGTATATGGTACTAAGGTACCCAGCGCATAGGTACACCAGGGGTCCCCCCCATGGGCTGAAGCATGTGTGAGAAGTTGGCCTGGCATATGCTGGTCACTAGTTACAGGGGCGACCTTGCACCAGTCCAATTCGACTCTTATGGTAGATAGGTTTAAGACAACCTTTTAAAGAAAGCCATCCTAGTGGTAGCTGTGGAGAGCAGCCTTCAGACTAAGTCTCAGAGGAATGTAAAGCAGCTTGTTTTACCTTATAATCTCTTGAATTACCAAATGAAAGGACACCACACAGGTATATATATCAAATATATATGTATTTATTTCTAGACACACACTACTAATCTCTTTATGAGATTAGAAGCCAGATACACATTCAAAATTCAAAGTTAAGCACAATTATGGCTGGGGCCCTAGGGGCGTACCAGACCATATACTAAAAAAATGGGTTAGGAAAATCGACTTGCAAAATGACAAGGCCTGGGGCCTGTAGAATCGCTGGGGCTTCACCACTGGAGTGAAAGCAGGTAAGTAGTAGGACCACGGGAGACGCGTGCAGTGTGTGAACACAGCCGCGGGTTCCCTATTGATAACAATGGAGCAAGTCGCGGTTTGATTTTTAAAGTTTTAGGGTACTTCGAGGAAGTCTACAAGCAAGCCACTTACAAGGTAAGTAATTTGAGGACCAACACACACTAGGGCACCGGAGTGCACGAGTTACCTTACCCAGGGAAGCCGGGTGCATAGGTGTCTTTTGGTGTTGGGTCGCGTCGCTGTTTTCTATGGAGACCAAAGAAGATTTGCTGCTTGCGTCGACTGAAGAAGTGTCCGGTGGAATCCAAGGATGGATTTGAGTTGCAGATGACCTGAAAATTGAAGGGACAGTGTTCAAAGTCACTTGCCAGTGACCGGTGGCCAGGAAGATGGATGACCACAGATGTCGGGTGATTTCAGGTCGTCGATGGTGTTTTGACCCTTCGCTCACGAGGTCCAGGATAGTTCGACGATGACCAGCTGCTGGATTCCGAGTGTCCCACGACGTCTGCAGCTGACTGCGGTGTCGGCAACCGGATTGGAGCCAACAAGCCTTAGCAACCGCAAGTCTCGTGTAGAGTGAAGAAAGTAGATGGTGCAGACCAGCAAGGTCTGAGGGACTCACCCAGCGAGGGTAAGTGAGGGCAGGCCTGGAGCAACCAGGGGAGCCCTTTGAGTCGATAAGAAAGTCTTTGGGGGACCCACAAGCCACCGGGCAAGGGATCGCGAAGGCGCCTCTTCAGGAAATGCTTTACAGGAGCCCACGTTCACTCGGGATGGGGTAGGCCGCTGATTTTCGCTGCAAAACCTGCTGGAGGCTTGGGCCACAATTGGTCCAATGCACAAGTTCGTAGAACGTCGTGAAGGGGTTGCACTCGACAATAGTGCACGGTCCCCGGGTATTGCTGTTCCTCATCACTCGTGGGGTCCACTCGCCACAGCTCTGCTGGGGACTCACAATGGCTGTCGAGAAGTCAGGAAATCCACTTCCGGGGCTGCAAGGACTTTGAACTCCGGCACCGTTGATTAAGGCTTTTGGTGCCTGCCAAGCAAGGGAGTCACTCCTTGACTCCAAGGGAGATTCTTCTGTCTTCCAAAGGGAGTGGAACGTCGAAGGGCCAGGATTCTTCTTTGTAGAGCGTCGTCCAGGGTTTTCTGTTTTGCAATGGCAAAGTTTGCTATCTTATACTGAAGATAGGGGAGGGACTAGCTCTATGACCACTCCTCTAGGAGGGTCAGGGGAGGGGGTGGATACACCCACTTCCCTTTGTCCAGTTTCGCGCCAGAGCAGGGGCAGGTAGCCCCTGAACTGGTTTGAGCTGGCATATGCACAGAGGAGCCTACTGCTCCCCTAGTGCAGGACTTCAAAGCACTCTAGGAGTGCACCCACCCAGCCCCAATACACTAAATTCTGTCTGGAAGGTGGTGACACCTCCCTGTGACAGGATGCCTTTTGTTGGGCTTCCTCCACTGCGAGTTTCAGTCAGCAGCAGGAAAGCAGCCCAGTGTCTGTGCTGGTGGCATCCATTTTGTGATGCCAGGGCTCTTTCAGATTTCTGTCATTTTACATGTTGTCCCCTCTAGAAGGGTGGGATCATGCTCCCACATCATTGACTGATGTGGGGGTATGATTCCAAGTTGTTTGACACCAAACACGACATGTTTTGATGCAGTCATTCCAAAGTTAGCATTTAAATGCACTTAAGAGTATATGGTTTAACCGCATCCACAAACACCCATAGAGAATAGACTCTGGTAGCTGCAGAGGGGCCCTGCTCATGCAGAGGCACCCCCTCACATTGTAAACCAAGCACCCTGCCCTCAGGATTGATAGGGCCTGTCATAGGGGTGGCTGATAGGTTTATATGTGTGTGTATGGTGAGATATAGAAACCTATACCTCAGTGAGGAGTGCTAACACTACCTCACATAGGATGCAGTAGCAGGCCTGTGGTGTCATATTGAGTCTGCTTCCCAGGGGTGGCATAATACATGCTGCAGCCCCTGGTAGGCCTGTGAAATGCCTATGCCCTAGGTACCTAAGGTACCATATACTAGGGGCTCATAACGTACCACAGTATCCAATCACTAGTGCATCTAATATGCACACCAAGTCGTTTAGAGAGAATAGAGAGAGACTGGGGCCCTGATTAGCAGGGACCCAGCCAGACTATAGCCAGAAACCAGCGTATACATCAGGAAAAAAGTGGGGGCAACATAAGTGCAGATCCTACTCTCCTACAGCATGTATTATGCCACCCATGGGAAACTACTCAAATTGTGACTACACTCCTGCCATTGCAGCCTGTATAAGATGGTGCTAGCACCACATACAACAGATATAAAGGTAGTATTGTTCCCTGAAAGGGAAATACCGCACATCAATAAAGAGCAAGTGTAGATATACAAAACAGTAAATGGCGTTAATGTTAAATGAGACAGCTGTAAATCCAGCAGGGCGCTTAGCTGGCTTGAGTCACCCACTACCAAAGAGTGAGACATGCACATGAATAACCAAAGACAAAGCTAATACAGCACACTAGTTTTGGGTTCAAATTGATTCTATAAATCAAACTGTATTCAGAACATTTGATTGTCAATACTATAATTCTTGAGTCCATATGATCCTGTAGTTTTTCTCGTGCCCAATATGCAGGACATGCAAGGTATTCCAAGAACAAATCTCACTTTTGGTAGAAACCGTTTTTTATTGATTTTCTTTTCAAAATTATTCCCAGCAAACAAAGCAGCCAACACGTGTTTCGTCTGTACAAGTAGGTACTGAGACTTTCTCAAGGCTAAAAATGATCAAATTAGTTGATGATGCTGCAGTGGTCAAAAAAGGACAAATCTAAAAAGGGCACAAATAGTCCCCAGCGAAATCCTAAAAGCAAACTGCTAATGTGCTAATGGCAGTTCTAAGTGTGAGGGTGTCCCTACAACCCACGGAGTCCATGCACCCGGGTTTTAGGTGCTTCAGCCATTATGATACATAGAGTGACCATGTGTCATTACATGATGGGTAACTCTAAACTGGCTGAAAGGAACCCCGTCAGGTTTGGCATCAAACATGGTGGGATCACAACCCAACACAGTAAACTGTGTTGGAGGTATGATTCCATGCAGTGTAAAGCTCCTCTGGGAGGCCCTCAGTGCTCCTGGTACCAGTCTTCTAGACCCAGGCAGCAAACTATGGCTGCTGCCGACCGGAGACACGATTCTACCCTCCAACTACTGAGCCAAGCTTGAGCAGGGGAAGGCAGGACAATAGGATTCCTGTCACAGGAAGGTGTGACCACCTCCCAAACAGGACTTCGTGTATTGGGACAGGGTGGGGGCACTTGCTAGCGCCACTAGACTGCTTTGAAGGGCACATTTGGAGCCCTCCTTGCATACTCCAGTTGGAACCAGTTCAGGGAGCCGCTGGCTCCTGCTCTGGCGTGAAACTGGACAAAGGACATGGGAGTATCCTCCCCACTGTCCAGCCCCTCCTGTGGGACAGACCCCTGAATCCCAACCCTTTCCTTAGGGTACTTAAGGGCTTACCTGTGGGTAATTCCCTAGATTAGTTGTGGGACAAGATTCAGATCGGAAACCACTTTATCTTCAACAGTCTGGGCACTTTAAACTTTGTTGGACTTCGCTTTGGAACCGAGACTGCAACCAAGAAAACTCCTGCTGCTTCTGGTCTTGTCGTCCTGCCAATCTTCTGTGTCGTCTGTGCCTGTGCTCCATACAAGTTCTTCTAAAGGCCTGTGGACATCCAAGACACCCAAAGGAATCTCCCTTGAAGTGAAGGAGTCACTTCCCTGGATATGCAGGCACTGAGCTCCTACGGACTCCAAAAGGTTCAGCAACACAGGTGGTGGTTCTGCAACTCCCTCAAGGCCTACACTGTCTTCATAGCAAGTTTGAAGCCAGTATCCCTCTTCAGAACCGCTGGAGTAGTACCCCTGTGCCCCCCGTCGACTTGTCGTTTCCAAGGCTGGTTGACTCTTCACCAGAGATCTTTGGGCTCCAAGAAACTCCAGCCTCAAGCATTTCCTGCAGCCAAGATCTTCGCCTGCAACGCATCCTCTGTACAGTGGGCCTTCATCATTTGGTGAACTGCTCAAGGTCCTCTTGTGATTCCTCTGCCTTCAGCCCGGGGGTCTTCTTGAGGGTAGTCTTTGTCTCCAATGGGCTCCCCTGCTTGCTTAGGCCTGCTCTAACCTACCTGCTCGTGGAAAGTCACTTGGACCTTGCTGCTCCTGACACCGCACCTTTTTCGCATACTAAGTTTGTTGCTGTTGCCAAAGCTTGTTGTTGCTCCAGACAGACACCGACCTCCCCTGTCTCTTGACATCTGAAGTGGGACAGCTCGTTAATGTCTCCTGGTCTTCCACAGTGTCGCCTGGTCCGCACAGCTGCATTTTCAAGGGCACCGTCAACTTTCCTGCATCTCCAACATCGGTGGGCATTCGTCTTCCGTGCCTCCTGGTCACTTCTGAGTGGCATAGACTCTGTCCCCTCTGCTTGCAGGTACCTCTCATCTAGAATCTACCTTGGGGTTCCACCAGACACTTTCGCCTTTTTTGCAAGCGGCTTCTACACTGAAGTCCTCCATTATGGCCTTCTGCGTTTTCTGGCGCCACTTGTACCTATGCACCCGGCTTCCCAGGTGTAGGTATCCTGGTTCCCGGGGTATCCAAGGGTGGGGTGACTCTCCAACCTTCCATCTTCCACGGGGTTTCTTCAGGGACTTCTGGGAAGGGTCCTTCTTCTTTAAAACTGCAACCGCAACTTACCCATTGACTTGTGTTGAGCACACTGTCGTGTTCCCACTCTGCACACAGCTGCCGTGGGGTTTCTGGGTACATACCTTGGGTGGTTCCTTGGGTCTCTCAGCTCTTCTACGTCTTCTGGGTCCAGTCTTGGCTCAGGTTGCGGTTCGCATTCCACTATGGTTTGGTCTCACCCTGGAGACCAGTGTATATTTCTGCTACTTACATTTTCTATTGCTAAAGTATTGTGTGTATTGTGATTACATCTCTGGGAAGGAGATATTACAATGTGTTAGAGTTTATAATAAATACATATTTTTATAGCTACACTGTGTGGTTCTTTTTCACTTAGCATACACTATAAGATTAAGTAATGGTAAAGAACAAGTTACTTACCTTCGGTAACGCTTTTTCTGGTGGATACAGTATCTGCCTGTGGATTCCTCACCTTGTGAATATCCCCTGCGCCAGCATTCCACGGAACTTTTCTTTCCCAGCACTCCACGTCGACGTGGGCGACGTCATAATGCATCGACTCCGCTCGCGACTCCGTACGACGTCACCGGAGCCATAAGAAGCCCACGTCGGCGTGATGACGTCAGTTCCACCCATTTTTTCCGAGCCTTCGAGGCGAACAGGTGAACCAACGACAACTCAAAGTATACACAGAATACAGTATACCAACACATATACACAGTATACCAAGGAAAAGGAAGCTAAATAAACAAGCATTTCCAACAAATGTACAAGCATTCCAAACAAGACTTATTTCATGGTATACAAAGGTGGACAACGGGGAGGCGGGAGGGCCATTGAGGAATCCACAGGCAGATACTGTATCCACCAGAAAAAGCGTTACCGAAGGTAAGTAACTTGTTCTTCTGATAGATACATCTGCCAGTGGATTCCTCACCTTGTGAATAGATTCCCACAGCAGTCCCCACTCCCGGAGGAGGGTGTCCACCTTCCTATACCAGAAAGTCTTGCAACACAGAGCGCGCAAAGTGGCCCTCCCTCCTCATCTCGGAGTCCAAGCAATAATGCTTTGCGAAAGTATGGAGGGAGGCCCAAGTCTCAGCTTTACAAATATCTGCCACAGGAACACCCCGGGCCAAAGCAGATGTAGATGATTTTGCTCTAGTCGAATGAGCTCTAATGCCCTCAGGAGGAGTCTTACCAGCCAGGGCGTAGCAGATCTTGATAGAAAGGATAATCCATCTCGATAGTGTGCGCTTGTGCACCGCTCTACCCTTCGAATGACCAATGTAGCCAGAGAAGAGTTGATCATCTAGATGAAAGTCCTTAGTCCTGTCCAGATAAAAACTCTCAGCCCTCTTCGGATCCAGGCGATGGAGTCTTTCCTCCTCTTTGGAAGGATGAGGAGGCGGATAAAAAACAGGGAGAGTAATAGACTGCCCCAAATGGAAAGGAGTAACAACTTTTGGCAGGAAGGCAGCCCTGGTCCTCAGAACCATCCTTTCAGCATGTAATGTACGAAAAGGGGGTCTAGAACTAAGAGCTTGGAGCTCATTCACCCTCCTTGCCGAGGTTATGGCTACAAGAAAAACCACCTTAAAGGACAACAGCCTCAAAGGACAGCTATGTAGAGGCTCAAAAGGGGACCCAATCAGAAAGGTTAAAACAAGATTAAGGTCCCACTGAGGCATTACAAAAGGAGTGGGAGGAAACATGTTTGTAAGGCCCTTGATAAACCTCAGAACAACCGGAGATTTAAATAGTGACGGTTGATCAGGAAGGCATAGAAAAGCCGATAAGGCCTAAAGATAGCCCTTGACCGTGGCCACAGCACAGCCCTGCTGAGCCAAGGAAAGAGCAAACTGGAGCACATCAGAAAGATGAGCTTTTAAAGGGTCAATGGATCTCTCTCCACACCATTTTACAAACTTAGACCACCTGTAGGAGTAGATAGACTTGGTGGAGTGTCACCTGGCCGATAAAATAACGTCCACCACATCTGGCGGGAGAGAGAAGGAACTCAGGTTGCCCCGGTAAATCTCCAGGCATGAAGGTGTAAGCTCTGGAGGTGGGGGTGTAGAACCTGCCCCTCCGACTGCGAGAGGAGGTCTGCCCTCAGAGGGAGACGGAGCGGAGGGACACGAGGAGAGGTGGAGGAGATCTGTAAACCACACCCTTCTTGGCCAATCCGGGGCGACCAAAATAACTTTGGCCCGGTCTTGGCGAATCTTCCTCAGAACCCGAGGAATCAAGAGTATGGGAGGAAACGCGTAAAGGAGTTGTGAGCCCAAACTCAACTGAAACGCGTCCCCCAACGCCCCCTGCATCGGATACTGGAGACTGCAAAATGACGGGCAGTGCGCGTTCTCGCAGGTGGCGAACAGGTCCACCTGAGGGGTTCCCCACGTCCGAAAGACGTAACGAACCACCTCCGGATGAAGCCTCCACTCGTGATCGGCGGAGAACTGCCGACTGAGACTGTCCGCACGTACGTTCAGCACCCCGGCCAGATGATTTGCCATCAGACAAATCTGATGGTACTGAGCACAGGACCAGAGACGCAGAGCCTCTCTGCAGAGACAACGCGACCCCACTCCTCCCTGCTTGTTGACATACCACATTGCGGTAGTGTTTTCCGTCAGGACTTGAACCGACTGACCGCGAAGGGAAGGGAGGAAGGCCTTGAGCGCCAAACGAATCGCCCGCAATTCCAGAAGGTTGATGTGAAGCAACCTCTCCTCTGGAGACGAAAGTCCCTTGATCTCCAGATCCCCCAGATGAGCACCCCACCCTAGGGTGGATGCATCCGTTATCACTGTGGCCACCGATGGAGGAAGATGGAAGGGCTTTCCTTGGGACAGACTGCCCTCCACGCTCCACCAAGATAGATCCGCTGCAGCTTCTCCGGAGATCCTGATCGACTCCCTGAGATCTCCATTGTGCTGATACCACTGCCTGCGGAGGCACCACTGGAGCGCCCTCATGTGCCAGCGTGCATGGTTGACCAACAGAATGCAGGAGGCGAACAGACCAAGCAGGCGAAGGACCTTCAGAACTGGAACAACCGCTCCATTGTGGAATAAAGGGACCACTTCCTGAATGTCCAGTACCGCCCCTATGAACAGGCTGCGTTTGGAGGGCACCAGGTGAGATTTGGGCACATTGATTGAAAAACCCAAGTCGAATAACAGCCGAGATGTTACCTGCAGATGATGCTGCACTATCTCTGGGGACTCTGCCTTCAGAAGCCAGTCGTCCAGGTAAGGGAATACCGGAATCCCCGACCTCCTGAGATGAGCAGCCACCACTGCCATCACCTTTGTGAAGACTCGAGGTGCGGTAGTAAGACCAAACGGAAGGACCGCAAACTGGTAGTGTTGCGACCCAACCGTAAACCGGAGATACTTCCTGTGCGACTTCAGGATTGGTACATGAAAATATGCATCCTGCAAGTCGATCGACACCATCCAGTCTCCTTGCTGCAACGCCTGAAGAACCTGCGCAAGGGTCAGCATCTTGAATTTCTCCTGTCTCAGGTAGAAGTTCAAGACTCAGGTCCAGAATTAGACGCAATCTGCCATCCTTTTTGGGAATCAGAAAATACCGGGAGAAGCATCCCTGACCCCTTTCCTGCTCCGGAACCACCTCTATTGCACCCTTCTGAAGCAAGGCTAGAACCTCTTTCTGCAGGAGAAGCGGATGGTCTTCCGAGCAATAACCTTGGCAAGGAGGGTAAGGGGGAGGAAACTCCCGAAAGGGAAGGGCGTACCCAGTCTCTACGAGGTTCAAAACCCAAAGGTCTGTTGTAACAGATTTCCAACCCCGTAGAAAGTAGAACACCCGACCCCCCACAGGACTTACATGATCCGGGATGGGGGATCTAGGGCTGCTTCCCTGAAGCCTCATTGGGAGCAGAGGAGGAGGACGAAGAAGAGGGGTTGCGTCCAGAACCTCTCCGACCCCTTTGCCTCCCTCTATAGGACCTATAGAGGGGATTCTGTTGTTGCTGCTGCTGCTGAGGCTGTCGGAAGGAGCGAAAGGATGATCTTCCGAAACCCCTAAACTTTCTAAAAGCTGAACCCCTAGTAGGTGCCTGCAGACCCAAGGACTTTGCCGTCAATCTGCTGTCCTTAAATCGTTGTAGGGCAGAGTCTGCCTTCTCCCCAAACAGTTTCTGTCCGTCGAATGGCAGATCCACCAATGTGGCCTGAACATCTGCAGAGAATCGAGAGGAACGGAGCCACGCCTGTCTTCTCGCGGCTATAGATGAACCCATAATTCCTGCCACCGAATCCGCCGTATCCAGCCCTGACTGGTTCACCTGTCTGGCAGCCGCCTGAGTGTCCGCAACCACCTCCAAGAAGGACGCCTTATCACCCTCAGGCAATTTAGGGGCCAAAGTCTTCATTGAGTCCATCAATGCATGAACATAACGTCCCAGCAGGCACGTGGCATTAGATGAATTCAGTGCCATAGTTCCTGAAGAGAAAGACTTTTTAGCCGCCTGGTCGACTTTCTTGGACTCCCTATCTGCTGGAGACTGAGGGAAAGCACCCGAAGCATGTTTCGACCAAGAAGCCTGCACAACTAGGCTCTCCGGAGATGGATGCGTTGACAAAAAAATCAGGATCCCCAGGTGCCACCCTGTACCTTCTTGCCACCTGTCTGGAAACCACCGGAGAAGAAAGAGGTTTCCTCCACACCTTCAAAACCGGCTCCAAGATGGCCTCATTGAAAGGCAACAAAGGCTCCGAAGTTGATGTTGGAGAGTGCAACACCTCCGTAAGCAAGTTAGACTGGTACTCCACAAAGGGCAGCTGCAAATCTAACAGATCTGCGGCCTTCTTAATTACCACATGGTTGGGTGCTAATTCCTGTGGTGGAGAAGATCTTGCAGAAGTATGTTCCCACTCTGGGGTCGTATCCAAACCACTTGCTTCTTCTATTCCCTTAAATTCATCAGAAGAAGTGTCCACTTCACCTTCCTCCACCTCTGCTCTATACCTTCCTTCTTCCAATACCCTTTGGGCCTCCCTTCTTGATCGAATCCGGGGAGATGGCGTCGTCGACGTTGTACGTGGCATCGGTGGAGCCAGAGGTACCGTAGTCGGCGGAGCCACAGAAGGAGTCGGCGGCGCCGGACGCGGCGCCGTCGGCAACGGCGTCGAGGAAGGCTCCGAAACAGGATGATCCATCCGAAGCCTTGACGGATCCCCAGTCGGTGCCGGAAACTGCCACGAAGGCGCCATCGGCATAAAGGGGGCCTGAGCATAATGCTGCGGCACCCCTAGCGTATACGCCATAGGACCCACGGGACCAGTTGGTGCTCCGGATGGGAAGGCCGCCCTATTAAATATACCATACATGGCATTTAGAAATTGCGTCGAATCGGTACCTGGAGCCGGGAATTGTGGATAAGGAACAGAACCTGTATCCCTTTGTGGAGTATCCGGCGTCGGCTCCGCAGTGTCTTCTACTGGAGCCGCAGATTCATCAGGCACCGGAGTAGGCTCTTCTTGTTCCTGCTCATCAATAGAAACCTCCGACTCCACTCGAACCGGAGCCGACGCCTTTGACGGAGCCGGTGACTGCGCCGGGGACTGCGCCGATGAACGCGCTGGAGCCCGCTTCGGCGAAGGAGATCCTCTCGGAGACTTCGAAGGAGAAGGTGACAAGTCCTTGCTTCGATGCCGACGGGGCAAAGTCGACCTCGATTTCCTGTTCTTCGAGGACAGACGTCGAGAAGAATGCTTTCTTTTTTTATGATGCTTCTTCGACTTCGACGACCTCGAAGTCGACGACTCCCGCCTCGACTTCTCCTTCTTCCTCCCTCTCTTCTCCTCACCGATCTTTTTCATAAAGAGTTTAGTCTTCCTCTCCTTCAGTGATTTAGGATTCATCCTCCTACAGCACGTACAATCTTCCACATCGTGGTCCGAAGAAAGGCACCCTAAGCAGTCTTCATGTGGATCAGTCATGGACATTAGACCTCCACATTCCCTACAGGGCTTAAAGCCCGACTTCCTCGTCGAAGACATACCAGATTTTCAACAGTAACACAGCAACACTACAAAGTAGCTAGAGAGTACTTGAAAAAACCATTGCGCGTCGACGGTGCGGAAAAAAGGGAACTGGCGTCATCACGCCGACATGGGCTTCTTATGGCTCCGGTGACGTCGTACGGAGTCGCGAGCGGAGCCGATGCATTATGACGTCGCCCACGTCGACGTGGAGTGCTGGGAAAGAAAAGTTCAGTGGAATGCTGGCGCAGGGGATATTCACAAGGTGAGGAATCCACTGGCAGATGTATCCATCAGAAACAAGCTGCTTTACACTCCTTCTGGACTAAGCCTGAAGGCTGCTTTCCACAGCTACCACTTGGAGAGTTTTTTAAGGTTGTCTAAGACCACTAAAATAACCAGAAGGGTTGTATGGATTAGTGCAGGGTGCTACACTTACATAGGTGAGCACCATATACTAAGCCAGCCTCCTATAGTACATTATTGTGTTGCCCACTTGTATCAAGATCCTATTTCAAGTTACAGATTGTGCAAAAACCTACAAGGCTAGAAGGACTGCCTTCAAGTCCAGGAAATTTTTTATTGTGTAGTTTGGCTATCTGACCACAGTCCTTGCAGTGTGAAATTTGGCACACGAGCACCTTATCCTGTAAGGGAAAAAACATCCATCACAATAGTTTCTCTTGGTAGATCCTGGTAAAGAGGTATTCCCTTTAGTAGATTGTTTCTCTTGAACCACTATATCAGAGACTGTTTGACTTGTGCTGTGAGAATTAATTTGTCTTCCTAATTGTTTTTCAATTGGAAGTATTGATTTTCTAGGCAATGTTGTAGTGCCCTCCAATGAAAACATGTACTGGAGGCTAGGCAGACATGATGCTATGGTTCCCAGCAGGGATGCCATCTGTCGAGCTGTTGCATGCAGGGTCTGCAGTAATATGTAAACATTTGGTAAACTCATACACACTCCTTCACCAAAGGACACACTTCTCCCTTTCGAGTGTCTAGAGTGGCTCGTAGATAGTCGAGACGTTTTACAGGAGGAGACATTTATTTCTCGTAGTTGATACGTAAGCCCAAGCATCATAGTAAGTTGGACATAGTGCTTAAATCCAACTGCACTTCATGAGATTACTGTGCCTTTCTCAACCAGTCATCCACGTCAGGATAAATGTAGATCTTTTTCCATTGGCAGTGAGCAACCAAGACAGGTATGCATTTGGAGCATGTTTTGGGTCAGTTTTCAACCAGAAAGGTAAAACTTTCTACTGATACTGAACGTTGCCTATTATGATTCTAAGAAACTTTCTGTTCTTTACAGTCACTGGTTTATGAAAATAAGCATCCTGTAGATCTACAGAGGGCATCCAGTATCCCTTCATAAGTTGTAGATAGATCAGGAGCAGGCACAGCATCCTGAACTTTTGTTTTTGATCCTCTTAGTTGCCTGTCTTAGGTAGAGTATTGATCTGAATTGTCCTTTGGAGATTTTTTGGGGAAACATATGGTGAATAGATTCCTTTACCTCTTTGAAAGGAAGGAACTAGTTATATTGCTTGATGTTAGAAAAGAGATTTTATCTCCTTTCTTAATTGCAGTAATTGATGTTGACGGATCTGCTTTGAACGGGGTGGTAGAGCTGTCATGAATAATTGGTCAGTGGTTATCAATCGCCACTCTACCAGATGGTTTGATACACTCCCTCTGTCCTGAGTGGAAACAAACCAGAGGGAGTGGGCTCTTCACTGCTTAGATTGTAAATGAGACTTTGGTGTGTTAGGATGCTGTTTATTGTTGCTTTTGTCGTGGAGTCTGCTGATTGAAGGACCACTGAGGGTTTAGAACTTTCAGTCTTGGTAACATTCTTTAACAGCAAGATCTGCAGAATCAGTCGCTGCATTGATGGCTTGGTTGGGCACAATTTGTCCCTCTTGTACTATTTTCAGGAAATCCTGCCTCTTATCTTTTGGGAGGTCATCAGCAAATGTAGACAGAGATTTTCATAATGCTCTACTGTACATCCCCAAGAGTGCCAATGCACCTAAAGTCTTAAAAGTCACTGCTGCAGAAGCACAAACCTTTCTCTCTACCACATTAAGTCTCTTCCTTTCTTTTTCTGGTTGGACTGTTGTCTCTGGTACCAAAGCGTGTCTCTTTTTCACAGCCGAGACTATGACGGAATCTGACTTGGGGTTCTGTCTCAAATAAATCAGGTCTTGTTCAGACGCTATACATTTTTCCACAAGCATAAGAGTTGCTGCTTTCATTGTAGCTGGAGTTAGAAACTTCTCCATTTGTTCTGAGAAGACAGAGACCAAGGATAATGTGTGCCTGGGAGAATCCCATGCTTGTAGTGTCTCTATTATGACCGAAACTGTTGCCTGAGGAGCCTGTAGCTGAATATTTAATTTAGTTGCTCCTCTTATTAATAGGTCCGGAATTGTTAGAAGATTATCTTCTGGTGATGACTTTAAGGGTGACACTACTGGAGATGACGGTGTGTATGAGAAGTAAGAGTTGGAAGAATGGCTCCTGGATGGAGAAGGTGAAAATAAAGGAGATCTTTTACACTTTCTTGGCATAGACATTCTTTGTGAAGTTGTTTGAAGTGACACATGCAAGTATAGGTGATATAAACATGGCTTTTGGCATTCTTGTTTAGCGCATACTATCACTCCCTAAGAAGTATCCTAGCTCTGGCGTGGGCCTACTTGCTCCAGAGAGGACAGTTCAGGCATCGATAGAGTTGCAGAACAACCATCTGTCTTGCTGAGCCTTTCGAAGTCCATGGGACATCATGCGTAGCAGACCAGTGAGCATCGTTGCAGTGCCTGCAGATGCAGGGGAGTGACTCCTTCACTACAAGGGTGATTACTTTGATTATCCTTGATGCCCACAGGTCTGTTGAAGATCCTTGAAGAAGCACAGATACCGAAGACGAAGACGACTTGCAGAACAGCGAGACCAGGAGCAGCAGGAGTCTTCCTTGGTGCAGTTTCGGTTCCAGGCTAAGTCCAAGTTTCCAGACGGTAGAAGAGTGACGTGGTTACAGGCTTGAATCTTGTCCCACGACGAATCTAAGGAACCACCCACAGGTAAGGTCATAAGTAGCCTAGGGAAAGGGTTGGAACAACTCAGGGGTCCCTCCAAGAGGATTAGCTGGGCAGAGAGGAGGATACTCCCATGTCCTTTGTCCAGTTTTGTACCAGAGCGAGAGTCAAGGGCTCCCTGAACAGGTTCAAACTGGAGTATGCAAGGAGGGCACCAAATGTGCCCTTCAAAGCAGTCTGGTGGCGCTGGCAAGTACCCTAACACCAGCCCAATACACTAAGTCCTGTCTGGGAAATGGTCGCACCGCCCTGCGACGGGAAACCTATTGTTCTACCTTCCCCTGCTTGAGCTTGGCTCAGAAGCAGGAGGGCAGAATCGTGACGGTGGTCAGCAGCAGCACTAGTTGTCTGTCGGACCCTGAAAGGCTGTTAACAGGAGTTCAGGGTGGTACCTCAAGGGAGCCCCCCAGTACATTGGATCATACTTCCAACACTGGAATTGGTGTTGGGGTATCATTCCAACATGTTTGATACCAAACACGACTGGTTTTGGTGGAGCCACTACATAGTTAGACATCTCGTCCACTATAGGTTTTAAAATGGCGGACCGCAGTTACAATGCCTGAAGAATCGACTTCAGGGTTTGTAGGGGTGTTCTGCTCATGCAGGGTCACCCTCACACTCATAACCAAGGTCCCCGCCCTCAGGACTGAAGAGCCTGCCATAGAGGTGACTTACAGGTTTTAAGTGAAGTGACCTCAGATATAAGGAAACTTATATCTGTCGTGAGAGGTGCAAGCCCCAACTCACACAGGCTGCAATGGCTGGCCGGTAGTCACAGTTTAAGTGGACTCCCATGGGTGGCAGACTACTTGCTGCAGCCCATGGGAGACTCCATGTGTACCCTTGCCCTGGGTACCAAAGTCCCATATATTTGGGACTTACAAGGGTAAAACAGTAGCCAATTGTGGATGTACAGAAGTACTTACCATGGTCAATTTATGGCTAAAGCACAATAACTGGGGTCCCGATTAGCTGGATCTCAGTGAGACTAGGTCAAAAACACACTGACACCAGGCAAAAAGTGGGGGTAACCATGCAAGAAGGATCCTACCTTCCTACACACCCGCTCCGCAGAGCGGGGCTTCGAACGCCAAGACACCTCCGTCTCGACAGGTGATGGACAGGGCAAAGTCGAAGCGTACTTCGACTTCTAATGCTTTTAGTGGTGCTTCTTACCTGACCTCGAGGACTTCAGTGAGAGGAGGAAGACTTAGATCCCCCAGAGCAGTACTCGGACCTTCCTCTCGACTGGGATCTTCAGGGAGATGTTCCAGGCATCTAATGTCGGGCCGCAAGCAGCTTTAGGGACCGCTCCCTCAAAGCTTTCGGCGCCATGGCCCGGCAGTCGGAGCATGACTTTGGGTCCTTGTCGCGCTCATGGCACCAAAGACACACATGATAGGGGTCCGTAACCAACATGGCGCAGTGACAGGCACCCCATGTTTTGAACCCAGAGGTCTTCTTAGTTGACATCTTTCACACAAAAAATGTAGCCAAAAAGTTGAAAAAAGTCCGTCCAAAAATAACAGGAGGTAGCTCTATTCGACAGAACTGCGCTGACTGGCGTGGAAAGAAAAGAACTGACGTCAGCGCGCTGGGGTGGCACCTGTTTAGGCGAAGACGTCACGACGACGAACCAGACGCCTACAACATTATGTGGAGTCGATCAATGCCACCTATTGGTGCGCAGGGGTATTGCTACCAAAAACCTTTCGGATCAAGCCTGACGCCTGGAAGTTCTAAGGTAGGGAGTCTGCGGCTAGATGTATCCATCAGATATCATAAAATGAAGATAATCGGGTTTCAGATGGGCAACCAGTGAAGAGTTTAGGAGTGATCCAGAAGAATTCCTTATGAGAAGACGGTAGATAAACCTGACTGTTGTACTCTGAATGAGTTGAAGACGCAACAAGTTGTTTATGGCTACATATAGTGCATAGCCATAATCCAAATTACTAGTAATAAGGATCTGCATAGTGATTGTCCTGCACTTGTGGGGGAAACCATCTAAAAATCTTTCTCGAGAATGTAAAGTAGTTACCCAGTCAAACGGTCTGTGGGATGCACTTGGTTCAAGTAGCCATCCTCCCCTATGTGTTATTTTCCTAGAGTGTGCAAGTGTATTGCTGACATTGCTAAAGGGTAGAGATGTAGATATAGAAATGGGGAAAGGGGAACAAGAGCTCCTTTAGAAATTTGATTGGGTCTTTTTGCTCAGAGGGACTGCGGTTTAATCTTTCTGAGCAGTGACATTTGGTAGATGGTGGAGTGAAGGGTGGGTTTGCAGTCTCTGTTGTTCAGAGTGCGAAGAATCCTTTAGGTGAGGCCAGCCTATTGTCTCTTTCCCGTTCACTCCTTAGCTTCTCATGTCTGCTCACAGAATAGGAAGGAAGAGTTAGAGATGTTGAGCAGGTCTCTGCTGTGGCCAGTGCCTCAAAAAAGCTGCAGAGCAGCGAAATACATGAACATTTGGGGATAGTAGGAGTAATTGAGTACACAAACTTTATAGAGAGAGGGGGGCAGCACCGCACCTGTTCCTGACACATACATTTTCCCACAACCAAACTCAAACACAAGAGTAGGGTAGAGAGTGTAGGGAGGAGGCAATAGTGGGGGTTAGGGATGTATCAATCTTTAGGTACAGTGTCCCTACACCAGTGACGTGCCCATATCTGTATACTGTAGTCTTAACGTTTTGTGAGTATTAAAGTACCAGCTTTGGGTTGAACAATCAGTTATTGCGCTGCTGAGTAACTTATGTCTTGAGCTTGAGGCACCCCCACACAACTTCCTGAGAAGCCTGTGACTGCTCGCCTTCACTACCACAGCATGAAGTACTGAAGTGGTTATACTTGACCCAGTTTGCAAAGCCATAGTAGGTGTCAGACCCTAGGACATCAGAGGCAAACTACCCCAGGCCCAACAACTAAAGCTCAGTGCCCCATGGTCCCCCTGAAATGGGTCTGACAAAGCACATCTATAAACGTTTCAAGAGTGGCTTAGAATGAGTGGGTATCACAGAGTAATGTTGCTGGTGCTGATAAACTACTCACTAATATGCTTCAAAAAATGGTTTCAGGGTGACTCAAGTACTGGTACGGATGACTGAATCGCCTGTCTGCAGCTCCAAACATTTTGGCATTGTTGGTGGAGCTGAATTACTGGAGAGGTTACACCCACGGCATGGACCAGGAGTTATGAACTGATTGGACCTCTCCAGTGAGTCTGCTTTCTCTCTGAAGAGATGCTATCCCAAAGTATCCAGATACTTAATTTCTCTATCTGAGGGAGATGATGAAAGGTTCTAGTTCTGCCAAAGACACCTGCACAATAAGAATTTCCACCAATGGGCGCAGCTAAGACCACTGAACCGGACAGAGCAAGTACATAATGGTTGCCAAGAGGACAGCAGCAGATTCATGATGAGGAAGTTAATGTCAGGCCGCCACTAAGGGGAGCAATATGCTGGTACTGCCTCAAAAAATGTTTTAAAAAATGAGGCCTAGGACATTATATTTATTTTGAACAAGGTGCTCTAAGAACCATGGAGGGCCCATATGAATTTGTGAACCAGGCCCCACAAAAGCATCTGACAGGCATGAAGCCCATGCTTTCTCATAGTCGGAGTTTGAGGCTTCTCCAAAGCAGTGTGGCTCACACTGTTTTTGTGCATGTGCATAGGGATCTCTTCTATAAAGATGTTGAACTTCTAGGTTATGTGCAGGGGTAGATCCGAATCTCTTACAGCTGTCTACATTACTGCTAAGAATCAACATTGTTTCTCAGTCAGAAGACTATCAGCTGAGGGGAAACAGCCCTGACGTGGAGTATTGGCACCACTCAGTTTCTGTAAACCACCTATAATTCCAATGGGTATCAAGGGGGCCACTAGAAATATCTAGGTTGTGCAAGAGATGACACCCAAGTAATTGGAGTGTTATCCATCAAAGTCAATGAACCCCTGTGAGGCATTTGGCTGCCAGATCCTCTAAAAAACATAAGAGGAAAAAAAAGCAAGCAGTTTTCCTTTTTTGCATATAGTCTGCTGTTGCTTTTTTTGCATTGGCGGGTTTGACACTGCAGGACAAGAGGTAGCTGGGTTCCTAGATTTCAGAAAATTGGAAGCTGTAGGCAGATTCTGTAAAGAGCACAAAAAATGAAACTGACATCACTGTTTTCATTAGCTCCTTCACAGACACATTTTATTGCGTTTGGTGAGGACTTCATGTCCAGTGGCGCCTTTTGACAATTGAATTGGCGAAACAAAACTGGATATAGTGTCAAGGCTAAGAAGGATTCAAAAAGAGTCTGTGGGCAGGAATACTCATAATTCTAGGTTTAAGAATTTGGTGAACTATGATGACTAAGAAGTATCTTTTCTTTACCCCACTGTGGCACTAGTTCTTTCTTGTTGGTATCTTCGATAGATTTACTTGCTGCCCTCTCACTTTTAAGGATTCCAGCAACCTCATTCCTGCTTCTGTAGAAAATAATTTTTTGTGCAGTGGGGATTTATAGGTTCTCTGAGAGCTGAAACAAAATTGTCACACCTGTGAGATGGAGAATATAAAAAGGAATTCACAGTGGTCTAATAACTGCCCAATGACAGCAGGAGATTTTAAACTGAATCTATTAAAAATACCTTACTGACTGGAGAAGCAACTGTACAAAAGAAGTGTTTGCTATTGTACAGTTTTCTCACCATGTCAATTTCTGGTTGGTGCTCTGATTCCTCACTTGTATCATCTTCTCGGATTATCAACTCATCATCATCATCTTCATCCTCCTCCATCAGGCGAAGCCTAATAGAAAGAAGGAGTAAATCAACAGTTGATATGCCATAAAACTGTGCTTGGTCATGCAACGTCATGTGAAGAGCAACTTAAAGCAGCATTTTGGAAAAAAGCACCTGTTAATCCCACTGCTGAGGGTTTCTCTGGAACTGCTGGCTGGAGTAGCAGGGGCCTGTGGCTGAGGACCCAGCAAGCGCATGCTGCAGTCACTGGATGGCATCGAAGATGTCTGCTTCTTGGTCCTGAGCTGGCGCGGTTGGGACTCACTTATTGGGGTTTCAGGTGCCTGTTGTTGGGACCCTTGCAACAGCTCTCTGAGCTGGTAGGAAGGAACTGAGTGCAGCTGCCCATGACTGGTCGGTGTTGGCAACTGTCGCAAACGCTGAGTACCAAGCCACGACTGGCTGTAAGAGACAAGTTAAGTATGAATATTAGAGGTGCCAGAGAAACGCACTTGACAGCCCCGCCCTAATGATTCAATACCTCTCTGCGAAGTCGGACTCTGAGCCTCTCTCGGATATATCTGTGTCTTCATCTTCGTCCTCTTCTTGTAGAAGACTTTCTGGCTGCTCCACAGGCTTTCGGTTTCCTCTCAGTGTTGTGGATGTTAGTTGGGGTGTCTTCAAACCACCACGTAGCTGGAGACTCTCATCCGTTCTCAACCAGCTTGAATCAACACTTGCACTAGACACTGGAAAATAAAATTAACACTTTCTTATTCTCAGTTTTATGCCCGTACAATACAGCATAATATGTGCAAAGTAATGAGAACAACTTCAACAACTCCACTGGAACTTATCACTTCGTATCTCTTTTTAGCCACAGTCCTTTTAAGGGTTACAAACCCCTAGATATATTTAAAAAAAAAAAAAAACACACACACTTGAACAAACAAAGGCATTCTGACCGATCAACCTCTTAAGACTATTTTCGCACATGCATAGCGGACAAGAAATCCCTCAATAAAATAGAGTGAATTTAACAGTATGAACAAGAAAGGAAAATGTTACTTACCCTGTAACCATTTGTTCAAAGCTTGTAGAGCTTTAGATGCCCATGCTCTGTACACTCCTGTTATTGAGTATTGGGCGCACACATTTGCAAGTTGATTGTTTGAAGATTTCAGTCACAAGCTGACTCGCAAAGCACCCCTTAGCCCACAAGGACAAAGATTCCATTTCCGATTATTTTTCCCATACCGGGTGAGTAATGTCAGTGAATGTAGTGAACCCAAGGAGGATGGGGGGGGGCCATGTAAATCTACAACAGTACAAGGGTAAGTAACATGCTGTTCGTAGTATGTGCTGCTGTAGATACACATGCTCTATATAGACTGTAAAAGTAGCATCTTGACTAAGCAGTGTCTAGCGAACTGATGATTCAAATGTTTGGAACAAAGTTCTTAACGCGGTTTGGCTAAAAGAAGCGGTCTGACGGGCCTGAATATCAACACAGTAGTGTCTAGTAAACGTGTGTGGCACTGACCAGGTAGCAGCCCTACATATCTCTGCTATGGGAATGTTCCTTAAGAAGGGCATGGTAGCTCCTTTCTTTTGAGAGCAATGTGCCACAAGTAGTGTATGCATTTTTCAAAATAGACACGTCCTCTCTTTTGGAAATATTCTGTCACTGCAGCTAAGTGTAAATGAATAGATGAACAAGTTACTTACCTTTAGTAAGGCTCGGTCTAGTGGATACCCTAGCCACAGATTCCACACTCTTAAGAATATTGCCAGGCACCAGACTGGATATGGAAGATTGAAACAGTATTGTACCCGCATGCAGCCATGTGGCTCCCTGTTGACTTTGTTCTGCCCCGGAAGAGACGATGGAACTGTATGTAAGTGCCACCCCTGTGCACTGGCATCAGTTTCTTTCTCAACTCTGTCCGAGTCCTCGGAGGCAGAGACCAACAATAATCAGAAGTACCAATGTCATGATCTGTAATATGAGACTTTTTGGGGATTGATCAATAGACCAATCCACAGGATGGGGAAGAGGGAGGTAGCTGGGCAATCAGCAGTTCAAGTATCCAACTCAAAGAGTTACAGAAGGAAAGTACCTTGTCTGTATGATGGATGCTTCTAACCGCAAATTCATCACCTTTAAAACAGATACCAGAACAGTACCTACCAAAGTGGTGGTTCTGTGGAATGGCTCAGATCAAAACTTTCTAGAGGACCAAATGGGTGAAATTCCCTAACTGATAGACCTGGCTGTAAAAGAGAATAGGACTTCATTAACGTGTACTTATGCCAACATTGAGCCTGACAGATATTATGTGTACGCAAGTATCTCACCTGGAAGGGTATCCTGTGCCTAAGCAGGCCAGTGCAGTTTTGACTGAAGCCTATTAAAAGAGCCAGTTTTCCAGTTTCTTGCAGAATTCTGAGATGAAACTGGTAGCCCTTATGTGGAAGGGGATGTTGTTTCAGGTTTTGGGGGCGAGGTAGGAAAAAGAGGATCCCCCGGCTCTGGCTCAGGGGATGCAGCGGACATGGGAGAAGACGAGGCAGGCAGAGTGAAGTATATGGTGGGTGTGTGGAACTCTATACGGCTGCTGAGGTAACATGGTTCTTGATTGTATAGTGTTTTGTAGGTGTGTGTGAGGAGCTTTGAAAGGGTGCGTCTGTGGATAGGGAGCCAGTGGAGGTCGTCAAGGTGATAGCTGACAGGTAGTTTGAGGCCGAGTCTAGCGTTGTGTAGGAATTGGAGTCACTAGGTGAGTTGAGAGGTGATGTTGACGTAGAGGTCACTGCTACAGTCCAGTCTGCTGGCGATCAGGGCTTGAGAGGTGGATCTTTAGGTGTCTAGCAGGAGTAATCTGTTGATTTTCTTGAGGAGCTTGGGGGTATGGAAGCAGCAGGTGGATGCAACTGTGCTGACGTGGTGGGTGGACAGAGATATCATTGTTGATACCTAGATTCCTGGAAGAGTTGGACGGGCTTGGTATAGGCCATCACTCTGAGGGCTACCAGGCCGAAGACAAATAGGAGCACTTACGGTTTCTCAGTGTAGAGTTTAAGCATTTGGGTTTCAGTAGGCATTGATAGAGTTTGCTCCGCGGAGTGACCAAAAAACTCTGCCGGGCTACGCAGAGTTCGTCAATCGATGGAGTACGTTACGTCACACCGTTCGTGCTGACTTTTAGCGCTTGGCGTTTGTCCTGTGCTGTAAAATCAGCGCGAACGACATTGCGTGTAGAGCAAGACAGTGCTGCTTCTTTCTGCCACTCGAGTAGATATTCTACTCAAGCGGTAGCTTCCTCAACGTGAAAGGAAGGTTTCTTAGTGCGAGCGTTGGTGACCATCTACAACCGCCCGCATTGAGAAATCTCGCCAGGAGGTGGTCTGGAGTAAGATTTTCCTTGCAGGCGTTCGCCAACTTAAACTTAAGTTCCCAGACCTAGTTTTCAGCCAGTTCGGAACCTTGGACATGCAGCTGATGAAGTTCTCTCAGGTGTCAGGGATGTCTTCCGAGAGGGAGAGGGTGAGCTGGGAATCGTCAGTGTAAGAAATGGTGCTGAGCTCGTGAGCACAGACTATGTTGGTGAGAGGGGTCATCTATCTTTTGAAAATTTAAGTAAGGAAACTTGACAGAAGAGCCTTTAGGGATGTCTCAGATCAAGCTAGAGCCAGTGGAATTGTAAGGGGCTTAGCTGACTGGGTGAGTCCTGAGAGGAAGGAGTTGACACATTGGAGTGCTGGTCCATGGTTTCCATTCTCATGAAGGCATTGGAGGAGGATTGGGTGGGAGACTGTGTCAAAAGCAGCAGAGAGGTCAATTAGGATGAGTGCTGCAGTGTCCGCTCAGGCAGATTTTGTCAGTGGCAGCAATGAGGGTAGTCTCAGTGCTGTGGATGGGTCTGAATAAAGATTGAGGGGGGGGCAGAGGGTGGTTGGCATTAAGACAGCTGGCTAGTCTGGTACTGTTTTACTTTTCTAGTACTTTGGGCAAGTACAGGAAGAGTGAGCGGGTCTGGTGATTTGCCAGTATCTCTGGGCCTGCCGAGGGATTCATCAGGAGATAGGATGGTGGCATGTTTCCAGGAGTCCGGGAAGGTGGAGGCAGTGAGAGTCGTTGAGAATTGCTGTGAGGGTTGTGCAGATGGAGTTGAGTCGTTTGGTGAATATGAAGTAAGGACAGGGATTTGCAGGGGCTCCCAAATGGATGGAAGGCATTGAGACAGCATTTTCCTGTAAGTTGATGGCTGAGAAGCAGGCCAGGGTCGTTTACAGGGAGCTCATGTCATCGAGGTGGAGGATGGCTAGGGTGGAGAGATCCTGTTGGGGAAGAGGTGGGTGCAGCAAGGTGAAGTTGTAGATGGTGTTGATTTTATTGGTGAAGTATAGTTAGAGCTGGTTGCAGAGCTCCTGTGAGGGGCTGACAGTCAGAGCTGGCAGCAGGGGATTTGAATTCCTTCACTATGGCGAAGAAATCTTTTGAGATGTTGAAGCGGTTTTGGATTTGTTGGGTGGGTGCTGGATGGTGGCTCTAAACTGCTGGCGGTAAATCCAGAGGTGTAGTTGTGATGGGTATGGCGCCAACACCGTTACAACTGTTTGCAGTGGCAATTGGTGAGTCAGAGGTCCTTTGTGTATCAGATTGCTTGTGGCTTTCAGCGAGATAGGGAGTAGTTTTTTAGACAAGCGAGGGAGCAGCACGGAGGCGATCCAAGTGTTGAGGTTCATGAAGGAGTGTGACAGATGTCAAGGACAGGCACTGCACGTGCCAAATCAGTGGTAGGACTATCCACCTTGACAGAATCCTTTCTGCTCTCCTTTGCATTTTGCATTGCCCCTAGAGAAATCCACAAAAAGCTTGTCGTCCACCTGATGGTCTTTTGTGCAAATTATGTGAAATGGAGTCTCTCCACCTCTTTCTATGGGTAAGGCAGAGCAAAGAAAATTGGGAAAGTGATGAATTTCCCGACATGAAAAGCTGTCATAACTTTTGGGAAAACGCCTTGTAGGAAAGTAGGATCTGCTTTCATGGTTATCTCCACTTTTTGCTGGTGTCATTATGTTTCTCTGACCAGTCTGACTGGGATCCGGCTAATCAGGACCCCCGTCTCTGCGCTTCTTCCCTGAATTGGACCGTGGTGAGTACTTAGGTACCCCACAGATTGGCTACTGGAGTACCCTTGTAAGTCCCTAGTATATGGTACTAAGGTACCCAGGGCATAGGTACACCAGGGGTCCCCCATGGGCTGAAGCATGCATTATGCCACCCATGGAAGACCACTCAAATTGTGACTACAGGCCTGCCATTACAGCCTGTGTAAGCTGGTGCTAGCACCACTTATGACAGATATAAGTTTCTAATATCTGAGGACACTTAAAACCTATAAGTCACCGCTAAGGCAGGTCACTACACTTAAAACCTATAAGTCACCCCTAAGGTAGGCCTTTCAATCCTGAAGGCAGGGTTGTAAGTTAGAGGGTGCCCCTGCATGAGCGGGACACCCCTACAATCCACAGAATCCATTCTCCCGGGTTGTAAGTGCATCAGCCATTAAGATACATGGAGTGGCCATGTGTCAAAACGCGATGGCTAACTATAAACTGGGTGTAACGAACCCTGGCGTGTTTGGTATCAAACATATTGGAATCATACCCCAATACCATAAACGATGTTGGGGTATGATTTCATTCATTGCAAAGCTCCTCCGGGAGGCCCTCAGTGCTCTGGTACCAGTCTTCTAGACCCAGACAGCAAACTACAGCTGCTGCCGACCAGAGACACAATTCTGCACTACCTCTGCTGAGCCAAGATCGAGCAGGGGAAGGCAGGACAATAGGTTTCCTGTCACAGGGAGGTGTGCCCACCTCCCAGACAGGACTTACTGTATTGGGCCAGGGTGGGGGCGCTTGCCAGCACCACTAGACTGTTTTGAAGTGCACAATTGGTGGCCTCCTTGCATACTCCAGTTGGAAACAGTTCAGGGAGCCGTTGGCTCCCGCTCTGGCGTGAAACTGGACAAAGGACATGGGAGTATCCTCCCAACTGTCCAGCCCCTCAAGTGGGAGGGACCCCACAATCTTCCCAACCTTTTCCTTAGGGTTCTTAACAGCTTGCCTGTGGGTGGTTCCTTATATTCGTTGTGGGACAAGATTCAGATCCGAAACCACTTCATCCTCAACCGTCTGGGCACTGGAACCGAGACTGTAACTGGGAAGACTCCTGCTGTTCCTGGTATAGTCGTCCTGCCAGCCTTCTGCATCGGCTGTGCCTGTGCTCCATACAGGTTCTTCTACCGTCCTGTAGACATCCAAGACACCCAAAAGAATCTCCCTTGGAGTGAAGGAGTCACTCCCCTGCATCTGCAGGAACCACAACGAAGTTGATGGGTCTGCTGTTCCAGAGCTCCCACGGACTCCGAAAGGTTTAGCAACACAGGTGGTGGCTCTGCAACTCTCTCGAGGCCTGCACTGTCTTCACAGCAAGTTTAAAGCCAGTATCCCTCGTTGGAACCGCTGGAGCAGTACACGTGTGCACAGCGTCGACTTGCCGTTGCCAAGGCTTTCTGACTCTGTCCTCCAGAGATCTTCGGGCTCCAAGAAGCTCCAGCCTCAAGCATCTCTTACTACCAAGATCTTCATCCTAACCCCATCCTCTGCACCGTGGGCCTTCATCATTGGTGAGCTGCTCGAGGGCCTCTTGCGACTCCTGTGCCTCAGGCATGTGGGTCTTCTTTGGCTCCAGTGGGCTCCCCTGCTTGCTCGGGCCTGCTCTGTCTTACCTACTCGTGGTGAGTCCGTTGGACCTTGCTGGCCCCGACACTGCACCTTTTTCACCTACTACATTTGTTGCCGTTGCCAAGGCTCGTTGGTGTCCCAGACGGACACCGATTCCCTGGCTCTCGACATCCGACATGGGACAGCTTGTGAATGGCTCCTGGCCTTCCACAGCATTGCCTGGTCCACACAGCTGCAGCACCAGGGTCATTGTCAACTCTCCTGCATCTACGACATCGGTGGGCATTCGTCTTCCGTGCCTCCTGGTTACTCCTGAGTGGCATAGAGTCTGTCCCCTCTGCTTGCAGGTACCTCTCATCTTGAATCCACCTTTGGGTTACACCAGACTCTTTCACCTTCTTCGCCAGTGGCATTTTCACTGAAATCCTCCAATGTGGTCTACGGCAGTTTCCGACTTCACTTCGCATCTATACACCCGGCTTCCCTGGTGTAGGTATCCTGGTTCCCGGGGTATCCACGGGTGGAGTGACTCTCAAACCTTCCGGGGTTTCTTCAGGATCCTCTGAGAAGGATCCTTCTTCTTAAAAACTGCAACCGCGACTTACCCATTGACTTTTATTGAGCACGCGTTCGTGTTCCCACTCTGCACACGGCCTCTGTGGGTTTCCTGGGTACTTCCTTTGGTGGTTCTTTGGGTTCTAAGCTCTTCTACGTCTTCGGGTCCAGTCTCGACTTAGGTCGTGGTTCGTAATCCACTTTAATAGTTTATGGCTCGTGTATTTGAGCTACATACGTGTTGTATTACTAAATTATTGTGTGTATTGTGACTATATCTACGGGTAAGAGACATTACAATGTGTTAGTGAGTGTTTATAATCAATACATATTTTTATAACTACACTGCGGTTCTTTTTCACTTAACCTACACTACATGATTAGCTCTGGTAAAACAAGCTGCTTTACACTCCTTCTGGACTAAGCCTGAAGGCTGCGCTCCACAGCTACCAATTAGAGAGCTTTAAAAGGTTGTCTAAGACCACTAAAATCACCATAAGGGATGTCTGGATTAGTGCAGGGTGCTACACTTACATAAGTGAGCACCATATACTAATCCAGCCTCCTACACGCCTTATCTGGTACAGACAATATCTAGCTGCAGATTCCTTACCCTAGAATATCCTTCGGCATCAGACTGGATCGTTAAGATTTCCGAGGAGTACCCCTGCGCGGCGGTAGGTGCCATTGTTTAGCTCTAGATCGTTTGGCACCAAAAGTGATGTGCACAGTACTTATACAGGTGCCACGTCAGTTCACTGACGCAAGTTACTTTCGCAACGTTCGACGCCAGGAGCGTGCAGCCACACTAAGCACTGACTACTTTTGTGACGGACTAAGGCCCTGAGAAGGGTGTCCCATATACCGTAATCAGTTTGCAGGGAGGATAGGAAGATCGATAAGGAATATGCATCTAGAATCTATACCAGATAAGGAGTTACCAAAGGTAAGTAACTTGTTCATCTGATAGAGACTTCTAGCTGCAGATTCCTTACCTTAGAAGAGATACCCAAGTTCTCATCACTTAAGTCCCAAATAAAATTTTGGATTTCTCTTCCCATATCAGTAGCGGGTAGAGTGGCACTCAGCAAAATGGTGGTGCTGCCCAGGTTATTATATTATTTCACAAATTTCCCAATATTAGTCCCGACCTCAGTGTTTCGCCTGCTAGATACTTTACTGATTGAGTTGATAGGGGGGACGGGACGCAGAAGGATAAGTTTAAAGAAACTACAATTAGATACTAGACGTGGCGGACTGAGGGCTCCAGACCTGCAAGCTTATTGCTATGCGAGCCAGCTACAATGGTTAACTTATTGGATAGTGGGCAAAAACCTGCATGAAATTGCAATGTCGCGCCAGTCGTAGGAGAATGGCTGTTTACATAGGCTATTGCTACCAGGTGGAAGGACACCTGCAGGTGCTCCCCATCTACTGAAAATGGCGTTGGCATATTGGAAAAGGTCATTACGTTATACCAAGAGACTGCCCCCGTATGCCCCTAACATTCCATTGCTGGGTTTACCACTGCAATCAGGCACTATCACTAGCAGGAGAGTTAAGGCATGGAGTGATGAGGGGGTTAATAATATAGGAGATTTTTTTGTGGATGGTACTCTTGCACCGCACAATGTATTTGTTAGAGTCCTTGGTGTGCCTCACACATTATTTTTGATTCATGCACATATTACGCCTTATATCCGCAAGGTATGGGCCCGACAGGTCAGGAACCATAGATGCATGATTTAACGAATCTGCAATACCTAATGGGGGATGGCAGTCATATCACAAGATGGTTATATAGAGGTGTGCGCACAGTAGTAGAGACTCCCCTACAATCTATTAGAGATAAATGGGACATAGACTTGGGTCATGCACTCTCTGACAAAGAATGGAAGACGATATTGGAGTATCCGAGAAAAACTTCCAGGAATCCGAAATTTAAGTTCATACAGTTGATGATTGTGCATAGAGCCTATCTAACGCCACATAGATTACATGTAATGTACCCTGAGGTATCGGACTGCTGCCCAAGATGCCATGCCCCAAAAAGCAAAACTGTTCCATTTGTTATGGAGCTGCCCTAGAATACATTACTGGCCAGAAGTGCACAAAATACTGAATGCAATTGCACTAACACAGGAGGATGACTCGCCAGAGTATTGTATATTGGGGTTGGGACCTAAAGGCAAGAAGTCTGGCCCTGTACACAAATTCATGAACCTTGCTCTTATATTGGCAAAACAGAATATTACAAGGCGATGGAAAGCTGCAAAGCCACCTAACATTGCAGACTGGCACAAAGAAATGGTTCGATGGGGTAGGGCAGAGGGCACCGAAATCAAACGTTTAGAACAAAGAGGGCTGCGTAAAAGGTTGATATCTCTTGATTGGAATGTAATGATGGAAGGGTTTGCCGCCATGGAAATCCACACAGAGTGATACTACTAGTTGCATTTTCAGATGTTATGCACTGTTTTGTTGATGTAACAGGGGGCTGTTGTTTTTTCATACAATTGGTACATTATAGTATTTATTGCTGGATTAGGCAAAACATGAAGATGGGTTGGAGTGCTTCGGACGTAATGGTACGTGCTAGTAACACTGCATAGTATTGGCCTTGCAGCTGAGTCGATGGGTGGGATGGGCGGGGGATCTTTTTTCTAGGGTTTTTGGTATTGTCGATTATTCATTTTTCTTGTGTTAATATATTGGCGGCAACTGTATTGAAGACACTAGATGGTCACTCAATAATATGTAAAAGCTTTACAGGATTCACGATAAGGCACTCCAGCGGACACAATGGAGGTATGCAAAGTTTGATGTAAGCCATGCTTTTAACATATTGATGCTATACTTTGTAATAAAATTACTGAATTATAATGTGATGTACTGTAAGACCTTGCCACTAATGCAATGATGTATCACGATAATCTTATGTTAAAAAATTTAATAAAATTGGTTATAAAAAAAATAATTAAAAAAAAATAGAATAGATACCCAAGCAATACCTCCCTGGAGGTGGGTCTGCAAAGCTAAATAAATCAGAAAGTCCTACAGGACCAAACGGGCGAAGTGCCTGTCCCGACGGACCTGACTGTCCAGGCAGTAGTGCTTGGTTAACGTGTGTTGTAAGGCCAACGTTCCATGCTTATCAGATATTCAGGATCCCGACAGTAAAGCAGTGGTCACAGCCTTGCTTCTTTGCCAATGTGTACAGATCTTAATGAATAGAACAATCCATCTCAAGATGGTCCTTTTCAGCACTACTTTCCTTTTAGGCTCGCACATACCCCACGAAAAGTTGATTGCCCAGACGGAATTCTTTTGTGCAATCAAGGTGGAACAACAACAATATTTTTAGGTCAAGGCAATGGAGTCTCTCCTCCTCTTTTGAGGGATGAGGTGGATAAAGAAGGTAGGCAGGGTGGTGTTCTGGCCTATCTGGAAAGGAATCACAAGCTTTGGAAGGAAGGCGGAAACTGTCTTGAGAATCCGCTTGTCCAGGTATAAGGTGGTTTAAGAAGGCGCAGAGTGTGTGTGCACTTCGCTGACCCTCCTTCTGGTGTTTTGCCCACCAAAAAGGCAGTTTTTATTGTCAAGTGCCTTAGAAGGCAAATGTGTAGAGGTTCAAATAGTTCACACATGAGAAAGGTGAGGACCAGGTTGAAGTACCACTGAAACTTGAATTTTTGGTAGTAGTATTTTCCCTTTCAGGAAAGCGGAACCGCACAATCATTAGTTGTTTCTTTAACAATCTTTTACGTGTGACAATAATATGTTTCTGTGTTCTTCTGTTATTCGGGTGCTAATCTCTTCTTTCTAGCACCTACTACCAAAAGGTGCCATATGCCACAACCCGAAGGTTGAACAAGCAAGCAATATTTTATAGTAATTGAAAGAAATATGTAGCACTCCCTTACATTTAATTAGGTCAGTCACAATCAAAAATATAGCACAATCGTATACTAACAAAAGGATATGTTTTAATCTCTCTCAGACAGTTTTGTCTTGCATATCTCCAAATAAAAAGAGGCTTGTGGAGAATCTCAAAAGGCGTTGACAGACGTTGAAGGTGGACGTCCACCTTTAACGTCTGTCAACGCCATTTGAAATGGAGTGTACAGGAAGAAAAGGCGACCAGCTACTTGAATACTACACAAAATATAAAGAAGACGGGCACTGACTGTAGCTACAGTGCCGAGTTTTGTTTTCATATTTCGACCGTCGCATTTCCTCAGCTGACGCGAACCGCTGCCGCTTCCTCTGCTCTCCTCCAGCTGGTCCCGCGGGCCGAGCGAAATGAACTCCGGACCGCGGAAGTGACCGCTTCCGACTCACAAGCACCTCCTCTATTTTTAAATCATGTCCTCGGCGGAAGGACTCTAGAATGGCACTTATCAAGGTAGTCGAATTTGCGTGTTGGAACTTGAAATAGAATCTTCAAAAATAATTTTAAAACAGATTCGTGGAGAATATTTTGGCTTAATGAGACCTAATTTTCACGACTACTCGAGACGATACAAATTGGTCATAGAATAGTTTGTTTTTTGGATAACCTTGACAAAGTCTAAGGGGAGACGAAACACGTGTTGGCAGGCAGTTATGTTTTGGATGTACCACCAAAAAGAAAAATAAAGAGGAATACATTTGTGAAGACAAGCCAAAAATGTGGAGTCTGCTTTTTTGAGTAGTATTGTATACCAACATATGGGATTTCATAGGCGTGGAAAAAAAAAAGCCATTTTGGATTGTGCTATATTTTTGATTGTGACTGACCTAATTAAATGTAAGGGAGTGCTACATATTTCTTTCAATTACTATAGAATACCACTGAAACTTGATGAATGGGGGGAGGGGGTGGTACGAAATCCTGCAGGCCTTTATGGAACCTAGCCAAAACAGGTGACTTAAAGAGAAAACGTTGGTCCGACAATCCCCAAAAATGCTGAGATGGCAAAGATCGATGCGTTCGTGGAAGTCTTCTGACGAGACGCAGGAGCATCAGCACTCCAGGCCCACCGAGTCAGCATAACCTTAACCAGGGCCTGCTCTACGCTTCCAGGATTTTCCCGGAGCGACCCACATCCAGCTCAAGGATTTCTATGAGGCCATAACCCTCATGTTTGGGCAGCCTGGCCCCACTGGAGCGCCTTTTGGCTTCATGGGCGCAGGAGGGGCCCCCTACTGGACCCATGCTGGCGGGTTCAGCCTCAGCACCAGTTAGGCCCCATGGATCCCTTGATTGATCTGGAGCAGACCTGCCAGCAAGACTGAGACCTTCCATGGAATCCGTTGCAGACGCCCCAGGTGCTGCTCATGTCCCTAGGTGGCAGCACCCCCATCGTTATTCCTGACTCTGACATGGAGTCGAATGGGTGTCGTCTGATGCCAAATCCTACCCGGAGCCATTCTTCCCAGAGCAGAGGCAGTGCCTTATTTGTTTAATAGGCCTGGAGACAAAGAACAGGACAACTGGTATGAGAAACTGGCTGAGGCCACAGGGTTAGACACTTCACCTGCCACTGGCTTGGTCTCTCCTCCTCCAGTGGCTATGGAGGACGGAGCCTCTTTTGCAATGGTGGTGCTTAGGCTGAGGTCTTGGACCTTCAGGTGCCCACAGTGGAAGTCAAAACAAACAGCTTGACAGAGGTGCTTCAACCGAAAGAGTCTCCTATTCTGAACTCCTACTCCACTTCAATGAAACCCTACTTGGAGCCTGATCCAAACCCTGCACACTGGCTCCTGTGCATTGGACGATTGCCCACCATCACCCTGTTCCTGGGGACCCCAGTTTGCTTACCTAGCACCATACCCCGGAAAACTTAGTTGTCCAAGTCTCCACAACCAGGATTAATCCCGGAGCATTCCTAACCACTCCACCGGATAGAGAATCCAAGTTGAGGGATAACTTTCGCAAGAGAATGTTCTCTTCCGCAAGCCTAGCACTGGGGTTGGCGAAACTATTGGCCAGTTATTCCCATACAATAGGGGACTCTGTTGCGCAAGTGCTGCCTATGGTCTCGGAAGAAGCCCAACCCATACTCACCCAGACTATTGCTGACTAGCATGATGCAGCTAAATTCACCGTAAGGTGTGAGCTCGACACGACCAACTCGCTGGACAGAACTATTTCATAGTCAGTGCTGGGCAGAGCTATTTCATAGTCCGTGGCCTTGAGGCACCATGCCTGGCGGAGAACGACTAGTTTTTCAGGGAATGTCCAGGTTTCCCTCATGGACATGTCCTTAAATGGCAATTACCTTTTTGGAGGGAAGGCAGATTCAGCCCTGGAGGCGCATTAAGGATAGAAGAGCTATGGCCCGGTCGTATGTAGTGGGCCAATGTAAGGGCACGCCAAGCAAAAAGTCCAGACGAACACTATTGGTTTACAGTGGCTTACTTTATTAATCCCAAGTGCTCTATTTGTGGTAGCGTGGTCGAGCATCTTGGGCTTATCAGAGGGGAGTGTTAAGCTCTTGTTCTACATACTGACTCAATAAATGATACACACATTCAAGAAGAAATCTGAGACCAATTCATAAAAATAACCGATTTTTACATGAATCTAGACACCAAAATCTTCGGAATCAGGTAAGTACCTTCAGCGTTATCGATTTTATATGAAGACAGTAATGATGCTTGAATAATGTTTTTTTCAGGTATGAGCCTCGAATGCTGTAATGTTATTTTATGGGAGGAAAAACATACACAGCACACATATACTTGCAGTCGGTGTACGGAGGTGCCCTTTAGGGCTTAGGGACCAAGGTCCAAAGAACCAACAGCAGTTTGGGTTTACCTGCCCTGGGATGTCCAGTTGAAGAGGTATAGGTTGGGATAGTAGCCCGAAGCACTACACCGGTAAAGCCACAGTATTTGAAAGAAAGAGGCTGCAAGGGGGACTTGAGGACAAATTTGGGAGAACCCAAAGGGAGGTTCCGGTCTTGAGGACCTCTTGGCCAAGGGGTCACAATCAGGAGTCGTGTACCCGGGCTGTGGGGCTCCGGTGCAGAGGTGTTTGGCTGGCTGACCACTTGTGTTTGAGGGTCTCACGGTTCTCAGATCACCTGCAGAGGGGAGGAAAAACAAGACATCAGGGCCACTCTCATCAGTCCTGAAGTCCCTCGTCATGCAGGTCAGTTTCCCCAGCCGTGGTGTCCAGGCTGGACACAAACAACCCTTGGTTGATGCAAGTGACCCACTACTCAGGGTACTGGTGCAGGGGTGGAGGGCTCCTACAGGGTCCAGCATCTCAAAACTCAGCAGTGAGACCGGGCTGACCACCTAAAGCCAGGAAGACTTCCTCCTGACATTCTGCTTTCTCTGTGAGCCTGATGGCCAACAACACAGTGAACCAGACGAAAAGTTCCTTACCTTCGGTAACAATATATCTGTAAGAGACATATATTAGTTAAAGATTCCGTACCTTAGAATTAACCCCAGGCGTCAGACTGGATCCGGAGAAATTATTTCGTAGCAGTACCCCTGCGCGTCAATATGTGGTGTTGGTCGACTCCGCGATCGTCGTCGTGTTCACCGGGACGACGTTGCGGTATCTACTTAGATGCCGCCCTCACCCACAGACGTCAGTTCTTTACACACAATTCCACATCAAGAGCCTTGCAAGACACTGACCACGGGGTCACAAAACTAGGGTCCTGAAAGGGAATCGCTGACCCTAGAAGTCAGTTCGCAGAACGGGGAGGAAGGGTGAGGCGGTAAGGAATCTATAACTAATATATGTCTCTTACAGATATATCGTTACCGAAGGTTAGTAACTTGTTCATCTGAAAGAGACTATTAGTTATAGATTCCTTACCTTAGAATAGATACCCCAGCAATACCATCCCCGGAGGTGGGTCTGCAAACTAAGTTCACACCAGAAAGTCCTGAAGAACTGAACAGCCAAAGAAGCCGTCTCTCCAGTCTTGGCTGTCCAGGCAGTAGTGTTTTGTGAACGTGTGCAGGGATGCCCACGTGGCTGCCTGACAGATGTCACAAAGGGAGACTCCACGTCCCAAAGCAGTGGAGGCTGCCGTCGCCCTGGTGGAATGGGCGTGCAGTCCTACCGGAGGATCCTTCTTTGCCAAGGACCCACCGAGAGATGGTCTGTTTTTGCACGGCCTGACCTTTCTTGGCGCCCACATAACCACCAAAGAGCTGGTCATCTCCCCAGAATTGTTTTGTGCGATCCAGGTAGAAAGATCGCGCATGTTTTGGATCCAGACGGTGGAACCTCTCCTTCAAAGAAAGAAGGTGGGCAAAGTAATGGTCTGTCCAATGTAGAAAGAGGTAACCACTTTGGGGAGAAAAGAAGGTCGAGTTCGAAGGACAACCTTGTCCAGATGAACAGCAAGGAAAGGAGGCGTAGAAGATAGAGCCTGAAGCTCACTCACCCTGCGAGCAGATGTGATGGCGATCAGAAAAGCAGTTTTTAAAGTCAAGAGTCTGAGAGGGCAATTATGTAGTGGCTCGAAAGGAGCACACATACGCTAAGTCAAGACTAGATTCAAGTTCCACTGGGGCATTACGAAAGGAATAGGAGGAAAGAGGTGAGTAATTGTAGGACAGTAGGGTCTGCTTCCTATGGTCACCCCCACTTTTTGCTTTTGCTTTACTGGTTTACGACTTAGATGTGGCTGTGGGCCTGCTAATCAGACCCACAGCCCAGCTGTTCTCTCTCTAAATTCATACTATGTACTTTAGGTGCATAACCCAATTGGTAAGGATCACCTTATTGGACCCTGTACAGTGTACCTTAGGTACCCAGGGCATAGGTGTACCCTAGGCCTACCAGGGGCTGCAGCATGTATTATGCCACCCCTGGCTGGCCTCCCATCGTGACACAACGGGCTGATCACTCAGCTGGGGCAAGGTCATGTAATCACCCCTTGCTTAGGTGTAGTATCCCTATACCTACCTTCTATATAGACACATGGGTAACCTGTCAGCCACTCCTATAGCAGGCCTTAACAATCCTGGAGGCAGAGTGCGTGGTAACATGTGAGATGGTGCTCTAGCATGAGCTGAGCCTGTCTGCAGCTTTCGGAACCATGTCCTTATAGCTGTTCTATGATATCGCCTACCATAACATATAAGTGCCTTATAATCCTCACGGTTATGGTAACTATGGTTTGGCTTTATCAAAACATGTCGTGTAAGGTGTCTAACACTTTGGAATACTACCCCCACACCATTTCTGGCGGTGAGGATAGTCTTCCCCCTTCTAGAGGGGGAAGACATGTTGAAATCCTACTACCCGGTTAAAGTTAACCAGAGCCCCAGCGTCACAAAATGCTGCTGCCATGGACACAAGTCTGACCTCCTGCTGCTGAGAGTCCTTCCAGCGAGGGAGGCTTGTGTAGGAAGGTGGATATCTGACTATGGTTACCCCCAACTTTTTGCCTAGTGTCTAGCTGGTTTTTCGACTTAGTTGGCCTGAGATCCTGCCATTCAGGGTCTCAGGCTGTCTGCTCTCTCTTTAAAATGGACTCCATGTACCCTAGGTACATAACCAATTGGTAAGGATCACCTTATTGGACCCTGTACAGTGTACCCTAGGTACCCAGGGCATAGGTGTACCCTAGGCCTCCCACGGGCTGCAGCATGTATTATGCCACCCCTGGTCTGGCCTTCCAATCAGACACAACTGGCTGATCACTCAGCTGGGGCAAGGTCGTGTAATCACCCCTTGCTTAGGTGTAGTATTCCTATACCTACCTTATATATAGACACATGTGTACCTATCAGCCACTCCTATGGCAGGCCTTAACAATCCTGGAGGCAGACTGCTTGGTAACATGTGAGATGGTGCTCTAGCATGAGCTGAGCCTGTCTGCAGCTTTCGGAACCATGTCCTTATAGCTGTTCTATGATATAGCCTACCATATACTCTTAAAGTACCTTATAATCTTAAACGGTTATGGTAACTATGGTTTGGCTTTATCAAAACATGTCGTGAAGGTGTCTAACACTTTGGAATAATACCCCCATACCATTTCTGGTGATGAGGATATTATTCCCCCCTTCTAGAGGGAGAGACATGTTAAAATCCTACTTTGCCGTTTAACTCTCACCAAAGCCTCAGCATCACAAAATGGATGCTGCTGCCACAGACACGAGTCTGACCTCCTGCTGCTGGAGCCCTCCCAGCCAGGGAGGCCTGGACAATAGGTTTCCTGCTTGGGGAGGTGCTAGCACCTCCCCAGACAGACTTTAGTGTATTGGGGCAGGGAGGGCTGAAAGGAATGAGACATGCCTGGGGCACACAAGGTGCTCCATGCATAGTCCAGTTCAAACCGGTGCTGGGGCACTCCAGCCCCAGCTCTGGCGCGAAACTGGACAAAGGAAAGGGGGTGTAGCCACTCCCCTTCCTGGTCCCACCCATAGGAGGGACCTTGCTGGTAGCCCAGCCCACTAGCCCAGTATATTAGTAGCTAGTTGGGCCCTGCTAAAGCAGATTAACCTGAACCTGCAACTTGAACAGAAACTCTGGACCTTCGACATTCGACGAAAGAAGAAGACTGAAGAATCTCCCTTGTGGCCAAGGAGTGGCCACCCTGTGCGAACAGGCATCATCAAGAGACTTACCCTTTGCTTTGCTGAAGTTCTACGAGGGACCGACTGCAGAGCCTGACCAGAGCCTTGACTTCCAGACTTCTCCGACCCTGATCCACATCCACAGCCGAGCTGAGATCCGTGGAGGCGACGAGAGACGTGGGACCGGCTACACGGGAAAAGTGGCGAGTATCTTCCAGCGCAGCTTCTGAGGCACCCTCGAGGTTGTGCACCGGGAATTGAGACGCCCCAACCCCAAGCACCATCTGCACCGACGATCAGCCCCCCACACTCCACGAGTCCTGCGTGGGGCCCTTCTGCATTTTCCTGCTTGCCGCGTCTGTCCGGTTGCTTGCCCGTTGGCTAGCAACCTTTGCGACGACACACCTTTGATTTTCCACTGCTGGTTTGGCTCTTCCAGACTGGCTCCTGCTCCTCTGCAAAAGAGAAGCAACCCAGACCTTCCTGGTCTGCACCAGAAGCAAGTCCTCCATTCTGCGTGGGTTCCGCTTGCCAAGGCTTGGTGAGCCCTAGTTCGACTTCGACGCCGCCGACAGCAAGAGCCTTCGTGGGACAGCTCGCCTCCTGGTCCTGGTCGTCCTCGACGTCTCCTGGTACCCGTGGCTGCTGCGACAAGCTTCACCTCTTCACCTGCAATCTCCCGACCTCGCCTGGTTCCTTCCTGGTTCCACGTGGTCACTGGCTAGTGACCCTGACTCTCTCCCTTCTGCTTGCAGGTATCCTTCCTTCTTGATCCCGGCCTTGGGATCCACCAGACACTCTGCACTGACTGCCTGTCAGCATCTTTCCTTCAGGCATCCATAGGAGTCGACGACGAAACCCGACGCAAGTTCACACCTATGCATCCGCAGCCCATGGGCTAGGTAACTTGGGTACTCCGGTGCTCATCAGGGTATTGACTATCCTAGTGTCTAGTTCTCAAGTCTCGACTTCCTAGTTACTCCAGAAGTGTCCTAAATCTTATTAATTCTGAACTGTACTATTTCTATCGACTATACGCATTACGCGTGAGTGTTTCTGTTTCTACTCTGCACCTGAATCCCGTGGGCCTCCCACTTCCTAACCTTGGGTAGTATAGTGTAGCCCCAGCGATTCCCTAGGCCTAGGCCTATCCTATTTCCGTGACAGTGGTCCTTATACGACTTACTTAGTATATGGTTTGCGTGGCCCCTAGGGCCTAACTGTATAACTTACCTGTGTGACTTAATGTATGCTTGAATAAAACTGTGTTGTACTTACTGTGAGAAGTTGGCCTGATGTATGATGTCACTAGGTCTAGTGTACACCTTATATCAGTCCAAACAACCCTTATGGTGATTGGTTGTAAAGTCAACCTTATAGACCAGCTATCCTAGTGGTAGCATGGACAAGAGCAGTCTTAGGCTAAACCCTGAATGGCATGTGAAGCCAGCTGTGATACCATATATAATCCCTTGAATACCAAATGAAAGGACACCACAACAGATATATATATAAAATAAAGTGTATTTATTCTAGTCAAACCCTCGGCACTCTTTATGAGATTCAAGGTAAGTACAACACAGTCTTATTTAAGCATACATAAAGTCACACAGGTAAGTAATACAATTAGGCCCTAGGGGCCACGCAAACCATATACTAAAGAAGTGGTATAAGGACCACTGTCACGGAAATAGAATAGGCCTAGGGAATCGCTGGGGCTACACTACACTACCAACAGTTAGGAAGTGGGAGGCCCACGGGATTCAGGTGCAGAGTGGAAACACTCACGCGTAATGCGTATAATCGACAGAAATAGTACAGTTCTGAAATAAGCAGTTTAAGGACACTTCTGGAGCAACTGGAATGTCGAGACTCGGAAACTAGACCCTAGGATAGTCCCTACCCTTGTGAGCACCGAAGTACCCAAGTTACCTAGCCCACAGGCTGCGGGTGCATAGGTGTGAACTTGCGTCGGGTTTCGTCGTGGACTTCTATGGATGCCTGAAGGAAAGTTGCTGACAGGCAGTCAGTGCAGAGTGTCCGGTGGATCCCAAGGCTGGGATCAAGAAGGAAGGGTACCTGCAAGCAGAAGGGACAGAGTCATGGTCACTAGCTAGTGACTACGTGGAACCAACCAGGAAGGAACCAGGCGATGTCGTGAAGATTGCAGGCGAATGGTGAAGCTTGTCACAGCAGCCACGGGTACCAGGAGATGTCGAGGACGACCAGGACCAGGAGGCGAGCTGTCCCACGAAGGATCTTGCTGTCGGCGTCGTCGAAGTTGAACTAGGACTCACTAAACCTTGGCAAGCGGAACCCACGAAGAATGGAGGACTTGCTTCTGATGCAAACCAGGAAGGTCTGGGGTGCTTCTCTTTTGCAGAGGAGCGGGAGCCAGTCTGGAGGAGCCAAACCAGCAGTGAAGATTTACAGGTGTGTCGTCACGAAGGCCGCTAGCCAACGGGCAAGCAACCGGACAGACGTGGCAAGCAGGAAAATGCAGAAGGGCCCCACGCAGGACTTGTGGAGTGTGGGGGGCTGATCTTCGGTGCAGATGGTGCTTGGGGTTGGGGCTTCTCAATCCCCGGTGCACAACTTCGAGGGTACCTCAGAAGCTGCGCTGGAAGATACTCGCCACTTTTCCCAGGTAGCCGGTCCCACGTCTCTCGTCGCCTCCACGGATCTCAGCTCGGCTGTGGATGTGGATCAGGGTCGGAGAAGTCTGGAAGTCAAGGCTCTGGTCGGGCTGTGCAGTCGGTCCCTCGTAGAACTTCAGCAAAGCAAAGGGTAAGTCTTTTGATGGTGCCTGTTTGCACAGGGTAGCCACTCCTTGGCCACAAGGGAGATTCTTCAGTCTTCTTCTTTCGTCGAATGTCGAAGGTCCAGAGTTTCTGTTCAAGTTGCAGGTTCAGGATAATCTAATCTCCTGGGGCCCAGCTACCACTCTTATACTAATCTGGGGGGCTGGGTTGCCTGCTAGGTCACGCCTTATGGGTGGGACCTGGGAGGGGGGTGGTTACACCCCCTTCCCTTTGTCCAGTTTCGCGCCAGGACTGGGGCTGGTGTGCCCCAGCACCGGTTTGAACTGGACTATGCATGGGACACCTTGTGTGCCCCAGGCGTGTCTCGTTTCTTTCATCCCTCCCTGCCCCAATACACTAAGGCCTGTCTGGGGTGGTGCTCGCACCTCCCAAGGCAGGAAACCTATTGTCCAAGCCTCCCTTGCCGGGATCACTTCCAACAGCAGGAGGTCAGGCTTGTGTCGTGGCAGCAGCATCCATTTTGTGATGCTGGGGCTCTGGTTAACTTTAACCGGGTAAGTAGGTTACAACATGTCTTCTCCCTCTAGAAGGGAGGGATAATATCCTCATCACCAGAAATGGGATGGGGGTATTATTCCAAAGTGTTAGACACCTTACACAACATGTTTTGATAAAGCCAAACCATAGTTACCATAACCGTTTAAGATTATAAGGCACTTTAAGAGGATATGGTAGGCGAAATCATAGAACAGCTATAAGGACATGGTTCCGAAAGCTGCAGACAGGCTCAGCTCATGCTAGAGCACCATCTCACATATTACCAAGCACTCTGCCTCCAGGATTGTTAAGGCCTGCCATAGGAGTGGCTGATAGGTACACATGTGTCTATATATAAGATAGGTATAGGAATACTACACCTAAGCAAGGAGTGATTACACGACCTTGCCCCAGCTGAGTGATCAGCCAGTTGTGTCATAATGGAAGGCCAGGCCAGGGGTGGCATAATACATGCTGCAGCCCCTGGTAGGCCTAGGATACACCTATGCCCTGGGTACCTAAGGTACACTGTACAGGGGCCAATAAGGTGATCCTATCCAAATGGGTTATGCACCTAAAGTACATAGTATCAATTTAGAGAGAGAACAGCAGGGCTGTGGGTCTGATTAGCAGGCCCACAGCCACATCTAAGTCGAAAACCAGTAAAGCAAAAGTAAAAAGTGGGGGTGAACCCCCCCCCCCCAAACTTAGGGACATTAAACTAACCTTGACCAGTTGAGTCTTCATGTTCTAAGTGGAAATATCTGGAGAGTCCATCTGCATTGGCATGGTCAGTCCCAGGTCTATGTTCCACTGTGAAGTCCATCCCCTGTAGGGAAATGGACCACCTAAGAAGTTTGGGATTTTCACCCTTCATCTGATTTAGCCACAAGAGGGGCTTATGGTCTGTCTGAATCTTGAAGTGAGTGCCAAACAAGTATGGCCTCAGCTTCTTCAGGGCCCAAACCACAGCAAAGGCCTCCCTCTCAATAGCTGACCAACGTTTCTCTCTAGGGGTCAGCCTTCTACTTATAAAAGCATGGGCTGGTCTTGACCATCTATATTAAGTTGTGAAAGAACAGCTCCCACACCCAACTCAGAAGCATCTGTCTGGACAATGAACTCTTTGGAGTAGTCTGGACTTTTCAGAATAGGTGCACTGCACATGGCCTGCTTCAGGTCATCAAATGCTTTTTGACAGCTTACTGTCCACTGAACTTTCTTTGGCATTTTCTTGTGGGTCAAGTCATTAAGTGGTGTCACAATGGACCCATAGTTCTTAACAAACTTTCTGTAGTACCCAGTCAGGCCCAAGAAAGCTCTGACCTGAGTCTGGGTAGTTGGAGGAGTCCAGTCCTTTATGGTCTGGATCTTGCTCTCCAGGGGTTGAACCTGACCCCCACCAACTAGGTGGCCCAGGTATACAACCTTGCTCTGCCCTATCTGGCACTTAGTGGCCTTGATAGTGAGGCCTGCCTTTTGCAGGGCCTCTAAAACATTCCTCAGGTGGACCAGATGATCCTCCCAGGTGGAGCTAAAGACAGCAATATCATCAAGATAAGCTGCACAATAATCATCCAACCCAGTAAGGACTTGATTCACCAACCTTTGGAAAGTGGCAGGTGCATTCTTCAAACCAAAGGGCATTACCACAAATTGATAATGTCCTCCTGGGGTCGAGAAAGCAGTTTTGGCCTTTGCATTCTCAGCTAGTCTGATTTGCCAGTAGCCTGCTGTCAGGTCAAATGTGCTCAAAAACTTAGCAGCTGCCAGTCTGTCAATGAGCTCATCTGCCCTAGGTATTGGGTGGGCATCTGTCCTAGTGACAGCATTGAGACCTCTGTAGTCCACGCAAAACCTCATCTCTCTCTTACCATCTTGGGTGTGAGGTTTTGGCACAAGAACTACAGGACTAGCCCAAGGGCTCTCTGAAGGTTCAATGACTCCCAGCTCCAACATCTTTTGTACCTCAACTTTTATGCAGTCCCTGACATGGTCAGGTTGCCTGTAGATTTTACTCTTCACAGGCAGACTGTCACCAGTGTCCACCTCATGGGTGCCCCAGTTTGTCTGACTTGGGGTCAGAGAGAACATATGTCTGTAGGATTGCAGAACTTGCCTGCAGTCCTGTTGCTGATGGACAGTGAGGCTGTCAGAAAAGACCACACCATCAACTGAGCCATCATCAGGGTTCTGAGTCAACAGGTCTGGGAGAGGGTCACTCTCTTTCTCCTGCCCCTCATCTGTAGCCATGAGTAAGCCCATGTCTGCCCTGTCAACATATGCCTTCAATCTGTTGACATGAAGCACCCTGTGGGGGCTTCTGGGAGTCCCAAGGTCCACCAAGTAGGTGACTTCTCCCTTTTTCTCAACAATAGTGTGGGGTCCAGACCATTTGTCTTGGAGTGCTGCTGGGGCCACTGGCTCCAACACCCACACTTTCAGCCCTGGCTGGTAAACAGTCAGCACAGCCTTTTGGTCATGCCAAGCTTTTTGGAGTTCTTGGTTTGCCTCAAGGTTTTTAGAAGCCTTCTTCATATACTCTGCCATCCTGGAGCAGAGACCAAGTACATAATCCACTATATCAAGTTTGGGTTGTCTGAGAGGTCTCTCCCATCCTTCCCTTACTAAACATAGGGGTCCTCTTACAGGATGCCCAAACAAAAGCTCAAAAGGGCTGTAGCCAACCCCCTTTTGTGGGACCTCTCTGTAAGCAAACAGAAGGCAGGGTAAAAGGATGTCCCATCTTCGCCTAAGCTTGTCTGGTAAACCTTTTATCATTCCCTTTAGGGTCTTGTTGAATCTCTCAACACGCCCATTGCATTGTGGGTGATAGGGTGTGGTGAACTTGTAGTTCACCCCACACTCCTTCCACACTGCAGTCAAGTATCCTGACATGAAGTTGGCACCTCTGTCAGAAATGACCTCCTTTGGAAAGCCCACTCTGGAGAATACTCCAAGTAGGGCCCTTGCCACAACAGGAGCTGTTGTGGTCCTCAGGGGAATAGCTTCTGGATACCTGGTGGCATGGTCCACTATCACCAGTATGAATCTGTGCCCAGATGCTGTTTGTGGGTCCATTGGTCCTACAATATCTATGCCCACTCTTTCAAAGGGAACCCCCACCACAGGTAGTGGTATGAGGGGGGCCTTTGTGGTGCCACCTGATTTGCCACTGGCTTGGCAGGTGACACAGGAGCGACAAAACTCCTTTGTATCTTCTGACATATGGGGCCAGTGAAAGTGAGGGACAAGCCTGTCCCAAGTCTTGTTCTGGCCTAAGATTCCTGCAAGGGGAATATCATGGGCCAAGGTAAGAAGGAAGCCTCTGAACTTCAGTGGTATGACCAACCTCCTGGATGCACCAGGCTTGGGGTCTCTAGCCTCTGAATACAGCAGCCCGTCATCCCAATACACTCTATGGGTGCCTTGAGCATTCCCTGCAGCCTCAGCAGCAGCCTGCTGTCTGAGGGGTTCAAGAGAGGGGCAGTCTAATTGTGCCTGCCTCAGATCTGCCCTTGAAGGTCCCCCTGTCCCAAGAAACTCAACCTGATCAGGTTCAAGTTCTTCTAGGACAGTTCCTTCAGGGCTCTCAGAATCCTCCTCCTGTGAGGGCTGATCCAAGGCCTGAGGCAGGGGGAAGGAAGGCACAGCCTTTACCCTACTGCTCTTTCTCTTGGTTTGTGACTAGTCCATAGTTTCAGGATCCAGCACTTGTTCAGTGGTGCACTTTTTGGCCTGTGACCTGGTCACAGCAAGGACATGTGCATCTATCCCTAGCATTTCTGCATGGGTCCTATACTCTACTTCAGACCAAACTGAAGTTTCAAGATCATGCCCAGTAAACACTCCACAGGAAGGTCTGAACTAACAACAACTTTCTTGCGGCCAGTTACCCCTCCCCAGGAGAAGTTAACAATAGCCACACTATGGGAGGTAGTGGCATTGCTAGCGTTAGTCACTCGGTAGTTCTCACCTAGTATGATCTGTCCAGGGTCCACAAAGGCAGGTGTCACCATTGTGACACTAGCCCCAGTGTCCCTGTAGGCCTGAGGCATTCTTTGGTTGATAAAAGGAGTCTGTCTGTACTTGCCCAGGTTACTGGGGCCTACAGTAGAGGACAAAGCTAAGTCCCCATCACAGATCAGAACAGCCTGAGTAGGTATTCTGACTAGGCCAGAATCCTCCTCAGTTCCCAGGGTTAACCCTACTACACCCTTTTGCTGGGAACCACCACTTACAGCTGGACTAGGGGGTACAGTTGCCTTGGGGGCAATGGTGGCTGGGGGCGTATCCTTTTTGGTGCACTCACTAAACCAATGTGAGTTGGACTTACAATAGTTGCACCATGGTTTCTTTTGGCCATCTTTCTTTTTATCCTTTTTGGGACCACCCTCCCCCTCAGCCTTTTGGCGGCCTGGTGAAGACTTCTGGTCTTTTTGTTTCTGATCATTACCCTTCTGGTCTGCCTTTTTCTGATCACCGCCCTGGTTCTGGTTTTTCTGCTTAACTCTAGTCCTGACCCATCTATCTGCCTTCTTTCCCAATTCTTGGGGAGAAGTCAGATCAGAATCAATCAGGTGTTGATGCAGTAGCTGGTTTTGACAGTTGTTAAGGATTTGTTCTCTCATGATCAAATTATACAATCCTGTATAGTCCTTAGCCTTACTTGCAACTAGCCAGCCTTCCAGAGCCTTAATGCCACAATCTACAAAGTCAGTCCAGTCCTGAGTCTGTGTCTTCTGGGTATCCCTGAACAACCTGTATTGTTCAGTGGTTAGGCCAAACCCATCTATTAGAGCACTCTTCAGGACAGTGTAATTGTCTGCATCCTCATCACTAACTGTGAGGAGCTTGTCTCTACCTTTCTCAGAGAAGGAGAGCCACAAGATAGCTGCCCACTGACTTTGGGGTACCTGCTGTACTTTGCAAGCCCTCTCCAAAGCAGTTATCCATTTGTGGATGTCATCCCCACACTTGTAGGGAGGGACAATCTTGCTCAGGTTTCTATTATCATAGTGCCTGTCTCTATCCTTAGGGATATTGCTGCCACCAGTGGGTTCTAACCCACTTAACTTTTGCTCTCTAGCCAGAGCAAGCTTGTCCTTGGCAAGGGCAAGTTCTTCCCTCTCAATCCTCAGATTAGCTTCCCTCATTCTGGCTTCATGCTCTTTTCTCTGGGGGGGGTGGGGGGGGGGGGAGTCATTCCCCTTTGAGAAGAGGCATTAGAGATGCTAGAGACATGGGAGTGGATGGATTCCCTTGAAGGGGATCTGTCTCTCCTGCTTCTCTGGTTAAGCCCACTTGGGGGTCTGTATGGGGGGACCCCATGCACACTCCCATGTAAGCTTAGGTTAGCCTGGCTAAGTCTTCCTACTTGGCCCTGGCTGTCTACCTCTTCATCTGAAGTCCCCTCTGACTCATCTGTGGCGGGTAGACCCTCCCTTGTACCTAGGGTACCAGCCTGTGAGGCCCTAAGAGCATCATATTCCTCTAGGATCTGCAATAGCTGAAGGAGGGTAGGGTTTGCACCCTGTTTTAACTTTCTGGAGGTACACAATTGTCTCATCTCCTGAAAAGTTAGGGTATCATATCTAGAGGGGATCTTTCTCAGATCTGCCCCTCCTGAGAGAGAATCTCCTTGATCTCCTCCCAGAGACATGATCTAGGGAGGGTGTGGTGTGTGCACCTACCTACACTAGTTGTATCTACTAAACCTCTCTAGTAGTCGTAGTCAGGGTGTGTTACTCCCTTCAACCCACAACCACTAAGTCCAGTAGGACTTGAGTATTATAATCTATGTTATATGTACCTAAACAATATCTGTGTGATCTTTCAATTTAGTATCTCAAGATTACAATGGTATTACAACAGCAAGCTCAGATCCCAACCGCTGCTCACCAATGTGAGAAGTTGGCCTCATGTATGATGTCACTAGTTCTAGTGTACACCTTATATCAGTCCAAACAACCCTTATGGTGATTGGTTGTAAAGTCAACCTTATAGACCAGCTATCCTAGTGGTAGCATGGACAAGAGCAGTCTTAGGCTAAACTCTGAATGGCATATGAAGCCAGCTGTGATACCATATATAATCCCTTGAATACCAAATGAAAGGACACCACAACAGATATATATATAAAATAAAGTGTATTTATTCTAGTCAAACCCTCAGAACTCTTTATGAGATTCGAGGTAAGTACAACACAGTCTTATTTAATTAAGTCACACAGGTAAGTAATACAGTTAGGCCCTAGGGGCCACGCAAACCATATACTAAAGAAGTGGTATAAGGACCACTGTCACGGAAATAGAATAGGCCTAGGCCTAGGGAATCGCAGGGGCTACACTACACTACCAACAGTTAGGAAGTTGGAGGCCCACGGGATTCAGGTGCAGTGTGGAAACACTCACGCGTAATGCGTATAATCGATAGAAATAGTACAGTTCTGAAATAAGCAGTTTAAGGACACTTCTGGAGCAACTAGAATGTCGAGACTCGGAAACTAGACCCTAGGATAGTCACTACCCTTGTGAGCACCGAAGTACCCAAGTTACCTAGCCCACAGGCTGCGGGTGCATAGGTGTGAACTTGCGTCTGGTTTCGTAGTGGACTTCTATGGATGCCTGAAGGAAAGTTGCTGACAGGCAGTCAGTGCAGAGGGTCCGGTGGATCCCAAGGCCGGGATCAAGAATGAAGGGTACCTGCAAGCAGAAGGGACAGAGTCAAGGTCACTAGCCAGTGACCACGTGGAACCAGGAAGGAACCGGGCGATGTCGTGAAGATTGCAGGTGAAGGGTGAAGCTTGTTGCAGCAGCCACGGGTACCTGGAGACGTCGAGGACGACCAGGACCAGGAGGCGAGCTGTCCCACGAAGGCTCTTGCTGTCGGCGGCGTCGAAGTTGAACTAGGACTCACCAAGCCTTGGCAAGCGGAACCCACGAAGAACGGAGGACTTGCTTCTGATGCAGACCAGGAAGGTCTGGGGTGCTTCTCTTTTGCAGAGGAGCGGGAGCCAGTCTGGACAAGCCAAACCAGCAGTGAAGATTTGCAGGTGTGTCGTCACGAAGGCCGCTAGCCAACGGGCAAGCAACCGGACAGACGCGGCAAGCAGGAAAATGCAGAAGGGCCCCACGCAGGACTCGTGGAGTGTGGGGGGCTGATCTTCGGTGCAGATGGTGCTTGGGGTTGGGGCTTCTCAATCCCCGGTGCACAACTTCGAGGGTACCTCAGAAGCTGCGCTGGAAGATACTCGCCACTTTTCCCAGGTAGCCGGTCCCACGTCTCTTGTCGCCTCCACGGATCTCAGCTCGGCTGTGGATGTGGATCAGGGTCGGAGAAGTCTGGAAGTCAAGGCTCTGGTCGGGCTGTGCAGTCGGTCCCTCGTAGAACTTCAGCAAAGCAAAGGGTAAGTCTCTTGATGGTGCCTGTTTGCACAGGGTAGCCACTCCTTGGCCACAAGGGAGATTCTTCAGTCTTCTTCTTTCGTCGAATGTCGAAGGTCCAGAGTTTCTGTTCAAGTTGCAGGTTCAGGATAATCTAATCTCCTGGGGCCCAGCTACCACTCTTATACTAATCTGGGGGGCTGGGTTGCCAGCTAGGTCACGCCTTATGGGTGGGACCTGGGAGGGGGGTGGTTACACCCCCTTCCCTTTGTCCAGTTTCGCGCCAGGACTGGGGCTGGTGTGCCCCAGCACCGGTTTGAACTGGACTATGCATGGGACACCTTGTGTGCCCCAGGCAGTGTCTCGTTTCTTTCATCCCTCCCTGCCCCAATACACTAAGGCCTGTCTGGGGTGGTGCTCGCACCTCCCAAGGCAGGAAACCTATTTTCCAAGCCTCCCTTGTCTGGATCACTCCCAGCAGCAGGAGGTCAGACTTGTGTCGTGGCAGCAGCATCCATTTTGTGATGCTGGGGCTCTGGTTAACTTTAACCGGGTAAGTAGGTTACAACATGTCTTCTCCCTCTAGAAGGGAGGGATAATATCCTCATCACCAGAAATGGGATGGGGGTATTATTCCAAAGTGTTAGACACCTTACACAACATGTTTTGATAAAGCCAAACCATAGTTACCATAACCGTTTAAGATTATAAGGCACTTTAAGAGTATATGGTAGGCTATATCATAGAACAGCTATAAGGACATGGTTCCGAAAGCTGCAGACAGGCTCAGCTCATGCTAGAGCACCATCTCACATGTTACCAAGCACTCTGCCTCCAGGATTGTTAAGGCCTGCCATAGGAGTGGCTGATAGGTACACATGTGTCTATATATAAGATAGGTATAGGAATACTACACCTAAGCAAGGAGTGATTACACGACCTTGCCCCAGCTGAGTGATCAGCCAGTTGTGTCATAATGGAAGGCCAGGCCAGGGGTGGCATAATACATGCTGCAGCCCCTTGTAGGCCTAGGATACACCTATGCCCTGGGTACCTAAGGTACACTGTACAGGGTCCAATAAGGTGATCCTTACCAATTGGGTTATGCACCTAAAGTACATAGTAGGAATTTAGAGAGAGAACAGCAGGGCTGTGGGTCTGATTAGCAGGCCCACAGCCACATCTAAGTCGAAAACCAGTAAAGCAAAAGGTGGGGTTGAACATAGAAAGCAGACCCTACTCTCCTACACTTACCTCGAATCTCATAAAGAGTGCTGAGGGTTTGACTAGAATAAATACACTTTATTTTATATATATATATCTGTTGTGGTGTCCTTTCATTTGGTATTCAAGGGATTATATATGGTATAACAGCTGGCTTCGCATGCCATTCAGAGTTTAGCCTAAGACTGCTCTTGTCCATGCTACCACTAGGATAGCTGGTCTATAAGGTTGACTTTACAACCAATCACCATAAGGGTTGTTTGGACTGATATAAGGTGTACACTAGAACTAGTGACATCATACATCAGGCCAACTTCTCACAGCTTGGACAATAGGTTTCCTGCCTTGGGAGGTGCTAGCACCACCCCAGACTGGACTTAGTGTATTGGGGCAGGGAGGGATGAAAGAAACCAGACACTGCCTAGGGCACACAAGGTGTCCCATGCATAGCCCGGTTCAAACCGGTGCTGGGGCACTCCAGCCCCAGTCCTGGCGCGAAACTGGACAAAGGGAAGGGGGTGTAACCACCCCCCTCCCTGGTCCCACCCATAGGAGGGACCTAGCAGGTAACCCAGCACCCCAGATTAGTACAAGAGTGGGATCTGAGTCCCTAGGACTTGGGATTATCCTGAACTGAAACAAGACACGAAACTCTGGACCTTCGACATTCGACGACAAGAAGAAGACTGAAGAATCTCCCTTGTGGCCAAGGAGTGGCCACCCTGTGCAAACAGGCACCATCAAGCAACCTGCCGTTTGCTTTGCCCAAAGTTCGACGAGGAACCGACTGCAGAGCCTGACCAGCGCCTTGACTTCCAGACTTCACCGACGCTGATCCACATCCACAGCCGAGCTGAGATCCGTGGAGGCGACGAGAGACGTGGGGCTGGCTACCTGGGAAAATTGGCTAGTAGCTTCCAGCGCAGCTTCTGAGGCATCCTCGAAGTTGTACTCTGGAGATTGAGAAGCCCCAACCCTGAGCACCATCTGCACGGAAAGATCAGCCCTCCACACTCCACGAGTTCTGCGTGGGGCCCTTCTGCATTTTCCTGCTCGACGCGTCTGTCCGGTTGCTGGCCCGCTGGCTAGTAGCCTCTGTGACGACGAACCTTTAACTTTCCACTGCTGGTTTGGTTCACCCAGACTGGCCCTTGCTTCCCTGTTAAAGAAAAGTACCCCAGATCTTCCTGGTCTGCACCTGAAGCGAATTTCCCTTTCCGCGTGGGTTGCCTTTGCCAAGGCTTGTTGACTCCCATGGGGACGTCGACTCCGCCATCAGCAAGATCCTTCGTGGGACAGCTCGTCTCCTGGTTCTTGTCGTCCTCGACGCCTCCTGGTCCACGCAGCTGCAGCGACAAGCTTCACGACATCACCTGTGTTCTGCACGACATCGCCTGGTTCCTTCCTGGTTCCACACGGTCACTGGCTAGTGACCCAGACTTTGTCCCCTCTGCTTGCAGGTGTTCCTCCTTCAAGATCCACCCTTGGATCCACCGGACATCTTCCTCCTGGCCGCCTGCCAGCAGCTGTTCTTCAGGCATCCATAGGATCCAGCGACGACACCCGACACATCTTCACACCTATGCACCCGTCTCCTGTGGGTGAGGTAACGCGAGTACTCCGGTGCTCCAGTGGATATGGACTATCCAAGTGTCCAAGTCTTGAGTTGTTTCCTCCTAGCTCCTTCGGAAGTGTCCTTATTCTCCCTATTTCTATCTGTTACATTCCCATTGACTTTAATGTAACCCGCGTGTGTGTTTCCACACTGCACACGCTTCCCGTGGGCCTCTTGGTAGGGTAGGGTAGTGTAGCCCCAGCGATTCCCTAGGCCCTAGGCCTACTCCCTGTTTGTGACGTGGTACCACTTTCTTAGTATATGGTTTGCGTGGCCCCTGGGCCTAACTGTATTTTCCTGCGTAACTTAACGTATGCTACTTAAGAAATTGTTTGCACTTAGACCTCTGACCTCATAAAGAGTGCTGGGGGTATATGCTAGAATAAATACATTCTAACTTTATATATACTTGGTGTGGTGTCCTTTCATTTGGTATTCAAGGGACTATAATGGTATAACAGCTGGCTTCACATGCCATACAGAGTTTAGCCTAACACTGCTCTTGTCCATGCTACCACTAGGATAGCTGGTCTATAAGGTTGACTTTACAACCAATCACCATAAGGGTTGTTTGGACTGATACAAGGTGTACACTAGAACTAGTGACATCATATATCAGGCCAACTTCTCACAGTCGGCCGTAGTCTGGAGGTGGGAGACGACTTGCTGGGGCGAGCCCGCCTTCAACAGCCAGTCGTCGAGATAGGGGAAGACTGGAACCCCCGATCTGCGCAGATGAGCTGCGACCACCGCCATCACTTTCGTGAACACCCGAGGGGCACTGGTGAGGCCGAAGGGGAGCACGGTGAACTGAAAGTGCTCCTGACCCACCGTGAACCGCAGGTAACGCTGGTGGGCCGGCAGGACGGGGATGTGAAAATAGGCGTCCTGCAAGTCCAACGCTACCATCCAGACTCCAGGGTCGAGGGCAGCCAGAACCTGAGCTAAAGTGAGCATCTTGAACCGTTCCTTCCGGAAGAAGGCGTTGACGCTCCTGAGGTCCAAGATAGGGCGTAGGCCCCCTTTGCCCTTCTTGGGCACCAGATAGTGGGAATAGCAACCACGACCTACTTCTGGACCAGGAATGCGCTCGACGGCCTCTTTGGCCAAGAGGGCCGTAACTTCCTCCCGCAGAAGATTCAAGTGATCCTCCGACATACAGTGGCACTGCGGTGGCATGGCTGGAGGGGTCGTCTCGAAGGGGAGGGAGTAGCCCCTTTGGACGATTTGCAGCACCCACCTGTCCGATGTGATGGATCGCCAGTGGAGCAGGTGATGGCGAACTCTGCCGCCCACTGGCTTGGAATGGGCCTGAAAGCTCGGACTAGGAGGGCTTTGAGGCGGATGCTGCCGGGGTGGATGTGGACTGACCGGCATGTTGTCCTCCAGTACTGCCTCGGCGGAATCCACGACCGCGACCGCGTGCAGGTTGGTTCTGCGGTCGGTGGCTAGGCGGAAGTGAGGAGGCGCCCCTTCCTTGGCCACGAAAGGCGGAAGTTTGCGGCCGCGGGGCCGAGAGACCCAAGGACTTGGCCGAAGCCCGGGAGTCCCTAAAACGAGCCAGCGCACTATCCGCCTTCTCACCAAAAAGGCGAGTGCCATCAAAGGGCATATCCATGAGGGTACTCTGGACATCCCCCGAGAAAGACGTGGACCGCAGCCAGGCGTGGCGCCGGAGCACCACCGTGGTGGAAATCGCCCTACCCAGCGAGTCCGTGGTGTCTAGTCCACACCGTATGGCATGTCGTGCTGCATCTCGCCCGCCAGCAAGGGCCTGGGAGAGACGTGTCCGGGCCTCCTCCGAACACAGGGGCAGCACATCCTCCACCGTATCCCACAGAGAGTGGGAGAAACGGTCCAAGAGGCAAGCGGTGTTCAAAGACCGCAGTCCCAAACTCAGGGAAGAGAACAGCTTCTTTCCGAACTGTTCCAGCCTCTAGGATTCCCGATCCCGAGGAGCGGACGGGATGGAGGATTGGGAAGTTGAGGCCTGGATAACCAGACTCTCGGGGATGGGGTGTTGGGACAGGAAACTGGGGTCGCCCGGAGCAGGGCGGTGGCGCCGGGCCACGTTCCGATCAACAAGAGTAACTGTGGAAGGCTTGGACCAAGTGCCCTGCAGAACGTCTACGAGGGCCTCATTGAACTGCAGCAGAGGCTCTGTGGAGCTTGCTGACGGTTGAAGCACCTCTGTGAGGATGTTAGTCCTCACGGTCACAGCAGGCAACTCGAGCCCCAGGGCTTCGGTCGCCTTGCACAGCACCACTGAGAAAGCTGCACCTTCCTCCGAGGCCACAGTCGGAGGAGAGATGAAACCAGCGTCTGGGGGAGTGTCCAGACCACTGCATCCCCCAGTTCGTCTGCCCAGTCCTGTGAAAGTTGGGCCTGTCTGGCCATAGGGTCCTCAGACCCCTCCCAGTCGCCCCGTCATCCGATTCCTGATAAACATGAGGAATGATCGGAGCCGGCGGTAGATGAAATGCTCATCCATTGGCGTCGGAAGTGGCGTCGAGTGGCGCCGCGCCGGCATCGGGCCCGGACTAAACCGGGGAACGGCGCCGTCCGGAGACGGCGCCAGAGGCGGAACCGGTGTCGGCGCCGGCGGAGGAGGCGTCGTGAGGTCGACCGGCGCCGGCAGAGATCCAGGCCTGGATCCCTCAGGGACTTGCGGCGTCGGGACCGAAGTCGTCGACGGCGCCGGGGCCGGAGCCGCCGGCACGCGAGGTCGCCCAGTCGAGCCAGGCCCCTCATGGCCGAGAGGAAAGCACTGACCTCCGCCGGAGTCGCGTCAGTCCCAGGGACCGGCGGGTATGGGGACGGACGCGGGGGTGGGACCACCCTGACCCTCGGCCGAATCGCGCGACTGGTGAGGGGAGTCCGAAGAGCGGTGTCGCCTCTTGGACTTCTTTGATTGCTTCGACTTATCCGAAGACTTCGAGCCCGACGAGCGATGATGGTGGCTGCGGCTCCGCGACCGGTCCTTGGACCTCCTCCTGGACCGGGACCGTGAGTGGCGCGGAGCCGAGTGCCGAAGCTCGAGAAGCTTACGGGACCGCTCCCGCCTAGCCTTCGAGGTCAAGGCCTGACAAGCGACGCACGACTCTGCGTCATGGTCGGCCCCAGGCAGTAAAGGCACCGGCGATGGTGGTCCGTCACCGACATCAGTCGATGACAGGAGTCACAGGCTTTAAACCCAGGCATCCTACCGGCACGAGAGTCGAGTCGACAGAAGACCAAAAAGAGTCAAAAAGTTAAGTCAAAAAGTGACTAAGGGGTAAGCTCTTCCTGGATCAGCGCTGTCTGGCGCGGAAAAAAGAACTGACGTCAGCGAGCGAGGTTGGCGTCTAAGTACTCCGACGATGTCATTCCGGCGCACGACGCCAACGGCGGACGCAGAGCCGCAGACGACGCCTAGCGACGCGCAAGGGGTATTGCTACAAAAATCTTTCCAGATCCAGCCTGACGCCTGGGGATATTCTAAGGTGAGGAATCTAACTAACGTGTTTCTTTCAGATCAACAGCTTGCTGTCGCAGGCTCTCAAGAGTTGGACAGGTCCCCTGCCAAAGGCACAGCTGTTCCTGGAGGGTCCCCCTTTGCCCAGGAGCTTAACCTAGTAAGGTCCAAGTTCCATAGGCTCAGATCCCCAGTCTTCTTAGCTTTCCTCTTGGAAGGCTGGGGCATTATTCCAGACTCCAACAATTTTTCACCCTCAGGGATTCCCAGAATGGCTGCATGGGGTTTCAGTTCTAACTCACCCCATGCTGAGGTCTCCAGATCATGCCCCAAGCAGGCATTCAACTGGGATCATGGAAGAGACCACTACCTCTTTCAGGCCACTAACCCTTCCCATTCAAATGACACCATATCCATTGGGTGGACTGTTGTGACATTATCAGCTTTGGTGACTGGATAGTTTTTTCCAGTCAAGTATTGTCCTGGGGAAACCAGTGTTTTTTTCACTATGGTGACACTGGCACCTGTATCCCTCAGGGCTTCTATTCTAGTCCCATTAATCAAGGAGTACTGCTGGTACTTTTTCATATTAGGGGGCCAGATAGCAAGAATGGCTAAATCGACCCCACCATCAGAGATTACAACAGCTTCAGAGTGAACCCTGGTTTGCTCTGGGCACAATCTTGATACCACCTGGAGACCTACTACACCAGAGCTAATTTGAGGAGTACTAGGGGCATTTTGTTTGGGACAGGCAGTCCAGTTTTGTTCCCAACTCCTTACACTTGTAACACCGGGCCTTTAGGAGATTAACATTTTTACCTTTGTACCCAATGCTGGTCTGGGAAACGTTCTGGAGCCCACCTTCCTGTGCAGGTTTTTGGGGGTCTTTAGAAGACTCTTGATTTTTTTCTTTGGAGTGAGCACCCACTTTACCCATGGGAGGTTTTATAACCCCTTTCTTTTGGTCACCCCAGTGCTGGTCTTGGCCACTCTAGTCTCGACACCGTGGTCTGGCTTCTTTTCCGATTCTTGGGGAGAAATTGGACCTAGGTCTACCAGATGCTGATGCAACTTTTCATTAATGGAATTACTTAAAATGTGTTCTTTCATAAAGAGATTATAAAGCCCAGCATAGTCATGCACTTCACTTTCAGTTAACCAGCCATCTAGTGTTTTCACAGAGTAGTCTGTGAAGTCAACCCAGGACTGAATCGAGGTTATGAGCCCCCCAAACATAGTTTTATATTCCTCAATGGTGAGTCCAAAGCCCTCAACCAGTGTACCCTTCATGAGGTCATAGGACTCAGCATCTGCCCCAGTAAGGGTCATGAGTTGGTCCCTGCAGTTACAAGTGAACAGTTGCCAAAGCAATGCTTCCCAGTGTGACTTCTTCACTTTTCTCTAGGTACAGACCCTCTCAAAGGCTGTGAACCATTTTGTGATATCATCACCTTCCTCATATTTGGGGATAATCCCTTTAGGGATTGTAGGGTCATAAGAATTATTTCTATGCCTAGGTGCTACCACCAATGATGGGTGCTAGACCCATCTCTGCGCTTTCCTGCTCTATAGCCAGGAGTCTATACTCCAGGGCTAGTATTTTAGTCAACCTTACTAAAATAAAAGGAAGTCTTTTTCAGTGAGGCTTTCCTCAATATCACTTGAGGTACCTGTCCCACCTGTGTGGGATCCAGGTACCCTAATCACTACTTTTGGGAGGATGGGGGCCGGGGCCACATCCTCTCTAAGTAGGTGAGGAGAGTAGGAATAGTGCTCCTCATCATTACTTTCTCCTCCTGCAGAGAGGTCATCATCTTCAGAAGGGTGTTCCTTGGCACATACTGGCAAGAGCTCCTGGAGCTTAACCTTGATAGGATTGGAACAAGATTTGATTTTTTAAAGTTTGCAAATGGTTCTTAGCTCTTTCAAGCCAAGATGGAGGTAAGGGGCCAGGTTGAGTTCCACAACCACATTTTCTACTTCTTCAGTCATTATACTAATAGTTGGGTACTTTTTAAAAGGACTAAAAAATAACAATTGTCAATAAAAAAAACACAGTGAATCTCAAGACAATTTTGGATTATAGTCCTGTGATCACGTTTTGTCAAAGTGGTCCAACATATGCAACGTCGTAGATCTCACTGCTGCCACCAATGTAGGGAGCTGGCTCTGTATATACTGCACCAAAATAAAGTATAGTGTGCACAGAGTACAGTGGGCCCTCAGAGGCTTTACAGAGGTTAAAGTAGATCATACATTACTCTCTTTTGTGGTAGTGTGGTTGAGCAGTGAGGCTTATCAGAAGGCTGTGTTAAGAATTTGTTGTACACACTCAGGCGAACAAGTTACTTACCTTCGGTAACGCATTATCTGCTAGAGACTATCTAGCTGCAGATTCCTTACCTTTGATTTTCCCAGGCGTCAGGCTGGATACCCAAACTCTTGCTGAGCGAAACCCCTTGCGCGTGCAGTCAGGTGGCTCTATGCGGCTCTGCGTGACGTCGGCGGCAGTGTCGGTTATGACGTTGCGGTACCTATATAGGCGCCACCCAGGCGCGTGGATGTCAGTACTTTTAGTTCTTTCCACACCTGAAGCGCAGAGCCATGAAGTAACTGACGTATTTGTGTGTGTCACAACTAGAGCCCTGAAAAGGGGAGAAATTCTAGCCCTACAACATTAGTCTGCAAAGCGTGGAGGAATGGGTGGGGCTGTAAGGAATCTGCAGCTAGATAGAGTCTCTACCAGATAATGCGTTACCTAAGGTTAGTAACTTGTTCCTCTGACTGCAGATTCCTTACCTTTGAATTAGATACCCAAGCCATACCATCCTGGCGGTGGGTTGCGGACCAATAATCTATACTAGGAAGTCCTGCAGAACCAAACAGCCAAAATGCCCATCCCTGCGGACCTAACTAGACAGGCAGTAGTGCTTAGCAAACTTGTGCAAGGATGCCCATGTTGCTGTCTGGCAGACGTCAAGGACTGGGACACACAGAGTCAAGCCCTTAGTCGCAGCCTTTCCCCTGGTGGAATGGGCCCTTAATCCCTCAGGCCACCGCTTCTTAGACAGGGCATAGCAGATCCTAATGCAGAGAAAGACCCAGCGAGAGATGGTACTTTGCTGCACTGCTCTTCCCTTCTTCGCTCCCACGTATCGCACAAAGAGTTGGTCGTCCATCCGGAACTCTTTTGTGCGGTCAAGGTAGAACGACAATGCTCTTTTTGGGTCCAGACGGTGGAGACACTCCTCTTCCTTACAGGGATGTGGGGGAGCAAAGAAGGTGGGTAGCATGATGGATTGATTTAGGTGGAAAGGGGTCACCACGTTTGGCAAAAATAAAGCACCACATTGTCTGGGAAAGACATGCAGGGAGGCATGCAAGATAAGGCCTGTAACTCACGCACCCTATGGGCAGAAGTAATCGTCCCTAAAAAGGCTGTCTTGATGGGAAGCAGCTGGAGGGGACAGTTGTGTAAAGGCACGAAGGGAGCACCCATAAAATAAGTGAGCACCAAATTAAGGTCCCACTGCGGCATAACAAAGAGCGTGGATAGCAACAAGTGAGCCAGCCCTTTTAGAAACCTATGTACAAATGGAGACTTAAAGAGAGAGGGCTGGTCTGGTAGCAGCAAAAAAGCAGACAGAGCAGAAAGATAAACCTTGAGAGTTCCCAAAGCAGAGCTCAGTTGGGCAAGGTTTAGGATGAATAAAAGGACAGTAGAAAGAGAAGCAGGAAGAGGGTCAATAGACCTTTCTTTACAGTATAATACACATTTCTAAGGCGTATACCTTCTTAGTGGAGGGACGATTGGCTGGCAAAATAACATTGCATAATTCGGGAGGAAGGTTAAAAGCAATCAACTGCCGCTGCTCAATATGCACGCATGGAGACGCAGAGTTGCCAGGTTCGATTGGAGAACCCTCCCCTGCTGCTGCAACAGAAGATCCTCCAAAAGGGGCAGCCTGATCGTAGGATCGATGCTCATCTTCAGAAGCTCTGGATACTATACTCTCCTCACCCAGTCCGGAGCCACAAGGGTGACTGGACCCGGTCTCTCCTGATCTTCTTCAGAACCCTGGGTAGGAGTGGTATGAGCGGAAAGGCGTACAGCAGGCCAGAGCTCCACTCAGGACGAAAGGCTTTGCCGAGCAATAGCCGCCTTGGGAACTCCAGCGCGCATGTACTGCTGACACTGCATGTTCTTTTTGAAGGCGAACAAACCTAACCAAGGGTCTCCCCACTGCTGAAAGAGACCTTGTGCCACCTCCGACTGGAGATAGCATTCGTGATCCGCTAGGCATCGACAGCTGAGTTTGTCCGCCCTGGTGTACAGAGAACCTGCCAGGTGTTGAACCACCAGGGTTATGCCCTGCTGTTCCAGTCATGCCCAGAGACTCAAGGCCTCTGGACAAAGGGTCCACGACCCCAACACGCCCTGCTTGTTGAAGTAACACATGACAGTGATGTCCGTGAACACCTGCACTAACTTCCCCTTGACAGAGGGAAGAAATACTTTCAATGCCAATCGAATCTCTTGAAGCTCCAACAAATTTATGCTGAGCCCCGACTCTGCTGGAGACCAGTGCCCCCTGATCTCCACCTCTCCCAGATGGCCACCCATCCCAGAAGTGACACATCTATCACAACTGTGAGAACTGGTTGGGGAAGGGAAAGGGGTCTGCCATTGACCCAATCGCGGTTCGTCAACCACCACTGCAGATCTTTTGCAGTTCCTTCCGAGATCTGGACTTCGTCTGAGATTTCCCCGATGCTGTGCCCACTGGATATTCAAGTCCCACTGCAGAGCCCGCATACGCCACCTGGCATATTTTTCCAACAGGACGCAGGAGGCCATGAGGCCCAACAGCCTCAGTCAGTCTCACTGATATCCAGGATAGAGGCTGAAACATTGAAATCATAACCTAAATATCCTGGGCTTGCTGCTCGGAAGGATAGGCCTGAAACTGCACTGTGTCCAGAACAGCTCTGATGAAAGGAAGCATCTGAGAAGGAGTCAGGTGAGACTTCGGCACTTTTATAGAGTACCCCCACGAATGCAGGAGGTTTGCGTAGTCTGAAGGTGGGAGACGACAGCCTGGGGCAAGGATGCCTTCAACAGCCAGTTGTAGACGTTGGGGAAGACTGACACCCCTAACCTACGCAGATGAGCTGAGACCACCGCCATCACCTTGGTGAACACCCGAGTGGCACTCTTAAGGCTGAAGGCGAGCACAGTAAATTGAAAGTGCTCCTGGCCTACCTTGAACCGCAGGTAACGCTAGTGACCCGGCAGGATTGGGATGTGAAAATACGCATCCTACCGGTCCAACGCTACCATCCAGTCTTCTTGGTCCAGGGCAGACTAGACCTGAGCTATAGTAAGCATCTTGAACTTCTCCTTGAGGAAGAGATTTACGGTCCGAAGATCTAAAATGGGCCGCCACACTTTGTGCTTCTTCGGAATCAGAAAGTAGCCGGAATAACAGCCACTTCCTATTTCTGAAACTGGGACCCTCTCTATAGCTCCCTTGGTCAAGAGAGCTGTAACTTCCTCCTGGAGCAATTTCAAATGATCATTCATCAGCCATTCCTGATTTGCCAGAATGGAAGGAGGAAAGTAAAGGCATAGACTAGCCCTCCTGAATGATGTGCAAGACCCACTTGTCCGATTTTATGGACCTCCGGTGGTGTAGATGATGGATTCTCCTGCCAACTGGAGTGGTGTGGTCTTGCACAGTCAGACTAGGAGTGCTTGGAGGCGGAGGTTGCGGAGGGCAGGGTGGCCGACTACTTTTGGCTCCCATTATTAGGTCGGAATGAACTGCATCCTGCCCCCACACAACATGGGAAGCCTGCGCAGGACAGTGGCTGGGTTAGGGATGATACGGCTGGAAACCCCTTCCGTTGCCACAAAAGGTAGAGTGGCCACAAGGAGTAGAAGAGAGGCCCAAGGATCTGGCCGTAGCACAAGAGTCCTCAGACCTCACTGCGGCTGAATCTGCCTTTTCCCCCAAAAAAGCAGGTATCAAAGGGCATGTCCATCAAATTTGCCTGGACATCGCCTGAGAAGCTAGTTGTCCTAAGCCAGGCATGGTGCCTCAAGGCCACTGTTGTGGAAATCGATCTGCTCAGCGAATCAGTCGTTTCCAGGCCACACCTTATGGTGAATTTTGAGGCATCTCTCCAGTCCTTAACTGCTTGAGACAGCACAGACAAGAACTCCTCTGGGACTTGTGGCAGCACTTGAGCAATCGTCTCCCAAAGGGAGTGGGAAAAACTGCCCAATAAGTAAGGGGTATTCACCGACCGCAACGCCAGGCTGGAGGAAGAAAACATTTTCTTACCAAATTAATCCAGCCTCTTGGATTCCCTATCTGGAGGGGCGGAAAGGTTCGCCCTCAGATGCACAGGCCTGCTCCACCAAACTTTCTGGGCTGGGGTGT